>NW_016107492.1:3157394-3283600 GCF_001604975.1 Cebus imitator | reverse complement strand
TAAAACCGTTAAATCCAGTTTTAAGAACAAATATCAAATAAAGCAAGCTAGGAGATGACAGTTTTACCAGAAGACTTAAGTTATGAATATCTATTGCCTTGACCACAAAACTTAGTGTCACGCTTCTGGAACATCAAAGGAAAAAAATAATGACAACAATAAAACCATAGTGAGTGGGAAGGTTTGATTCATTAATCTCATAAAATGTATAAACCAATTCATAAGAAAGATAAGATTCTTTAGCTAAACTTCAGGAAGAGTATATTCAATAGTTTATTTATATAATAAACCTGGAATCAAACAACAGGCAGTAGACAAAAACTTTTAGTGAAAGTCACAGAAATATGTGTCATATGACTTGTATGATATTAACTCTCAATAACACAAGGTGAGAAAGAAAGTTGAACCAGTATTATTGCCTATCTACTATAGGTGTACTCTGTATTATGTTAACATGTTAAAGCGAATGCTCAAAACACATGAAGAAAGTGGCCTACAGAGCTGTTAATTAATAGGCTCAAAGTCTCAGAGCTATTAATTGGTGGTACCAATTAAAGTTTGGCCAACAAGTTGTCTTCTTTTTGTAAGCTAAACAATGTATTAGTTCAGCTAAAATAATTAAGAATAGTGATGTGGTTTTCCTATAATAAGGTGACACTCAGGAACAAAGCTAAGAAAATCAAGAGAAATGAATGAATACCCTCCTTCATAAACTCATTTATCAATTGTGTCAGCCTAGAGTTTAAGCTTAACATGAAATAATACAAGGTTGAAGTAGACAATCTTGTATAGTGATGGAAAGCTGGATTTTCACAGATGTCATGAAATTTAAAGGGCCTGATTACATATATTCAGCAAGTTCTTTAAAATAATCTTAGCTTTTGTTTCTTTAATTGCACAATGAGGGTAATAATCTACTTTTGATTAGTGGAAAGGTTAAATAAGATAATCCATGTAAGCTATAAGCATGGAATAAGGTTATAGAAAACTCTTGAAGTTTGTTATTATTCTTACTATATCACCATTATTATAATTATCATTATTATTGAGAAGTTAGACAACATTTAAGACCTGTAGTTAGCAGCTTTAGAGTGGTTATAACAAAAGCTGGCCTAGCTCATAAGCCACAATGTCATGTGAAATCGCTGTGATACTGCTTTAAAATCCACAAAGAACCAACAGAGATCAGAATTACAGGATAACAAGATTATATATATATATATATTTGTTTTCATTTGTGGTAGTGACAGTGATCCATAAGTATCCATGTGCTGCTCTCCATTTTCCAGCCTCCCTTGCAGTTGCAGTTGATGTCATGTGACTATATACAGAAATGCCAGCTGTCTGGCTCATGTCTGTAATCCCAACACTTTGGGAGGCCAAGGTGGGTGGATCTTCTGAGGTCAAACGTCAGAGACCAGCCTGGCCAACATGGCAAAACCTCGACTTTACTAAAAATACAAAAGTTATCTGGGTATTGTGGCACATTCCTGTAATCCCAACCATTTGGGAGGCTGAGGCAGGAGAATCATTTGAACCCGGGAGGCAGAGGTTTTAGTGAGCTGAGATGGTGCCACTGTACTCCAGCCTCGGTGACAGAGCAAGACTCCATCTCAAAAAAAAAATAGAAAAGAAAAAAAAAATAGCATTTCTCTGGCAACTACCCATCCCATTCTTCTCTATACAAGCAACAATAGACTTAAATATCCACATGGAAGATTTGAGACCAGAATGAGCAGGGTAAAAGTGCTTCAAAGGCAGCCACAGCAGGTGAGGATCTGTTCTATCCCAACCATGTTTATGCTGACACCTGGGGATCTGCTGCACCCTCCACCCATGGCCACAAATGGAGCAAATTCAATATGGAACAGATGCCCCTTCCAGAGGGAGGCTCCCAGCTCTAGCAGAGTCCTTTGAGAGGTAGATATAGTGCAGGTGGAAAAGTAGTGAAAGATTTTATTCTAGAGAATTCTTTGCTGCCTTGCTGAGGTCTGAGTAATTTATCCTAATGGGAATATGCCCTGTTGTTTTAGGATTGTTTTACTTAATGTTAATTAAGTCAGAATGATGGTCTTTCGAAGAGGTGGGGGCTCATTGTGTAATTAGGCAACCTTTCCTTAACTGCTGGTTCAAAATGTATTACTTGAAACATTTTTTTTAGTGTTATGGGTTTAAACATTATTTTTAAATCAAATAGTAAAACAAGTCATCAGAGAAAGAAATGTCAGTTGTTACCTAAACAGAGAGGCCTTCAAAAAGTGATGTGCTTACAACTAAAAGAACTAGAGAAGCAAGAGCAAACAAATCTAAAAACTAACATAAAATAAGAAATAACTAAGAGCAGAAGTGAAAAAGATAGAAACACAAAAAAAATTCTTGAAAAATAAATGAATCCAGGAGCTGTTTTTTTTAAAAAAATTAATAAAATAGATAGACTGCTAGCTAGACTAATAAAGAAGAAAAAAAGAAAATAATCAAATAGACACAAAAAAATGATAATGGGGATGTCACCACTGATTCCACAGAAATACAAACTACCATCAGAGAATATTATAAACACCTCTAGACAAATATACTAGAAAATCTAGAAGAAATGGATAAATTCCTGGACAAATATACCTTTCAAAGACTAAACCAGGAAGAAGTCAAATCCTTGAATAAATCAATATAAAGTTCTGAAAGTGAGGCAGTAATAAATAGCCTACCAACCATAAAAAGCCCAGGACCAGAAGGATTTACAGCTGAATTCTACCAGAGGTACAAAGAGGAGCTGGTACCATTCCTTCTGAAAGTATTCCAAACAACTGAAAAGGAGAGACTTCTTCCTAATTCATTTTATGAGGCCAGTATCATACTGATGCCAAAACCTGACAGAGACACAACAAAAAAAGAAATCTTCAGTCCAATATTTGTGATGAACATCGATACAAAGATACTCAATAAAGGCAAAAAGCTTATCCATCACGTCAAGTTGGCTTCATCCCTGGGATGCAAGGCTGGTTCAACATACACAAATCAATAAATGTAATCCATCACATAAACATAACCAATGACGAAAACCTCATGATTATCTAAATAGATGCAGAAAAGACCTTTGATAAAATTCAACATCCCTTCATGTTAAAAACTCTCAATAAACTAGTTATTGACAGAAAATATCTCAAAATAAGCTATTTATGACAAGCCCACAACCAATGTCATACTGAATGGGCAAAAGCTAGAGGCATTCCCCTTGAAAACTGACACAAGACAAGGATGACCTCTCTCACTACTCCTATTTAACATAGTAATGGAATTTCTGACCAGGGCAATCTGGCAAGAGAAAGAAATAAAGAGTATTCAAACAGGAAGAGAGGAAGTCAAACTGTCTCTGTTTGCAGAGGACATGACCCTATATCTAGAAAATCCCACTGTCTCAGCCCAAAAGCTTCTTAAGCTGACAAGTAAATTCAGCAAAGTCTCAGGATACAAAATCAATGCGCAAAAGTTACAGGCATTCCTAGACACCAACAATAGGCAATCAGAGAGCCAAATCATAAATGAACTTCCATTCACAATTGCTACAAAGAAAATAAAATGCCTAGGAGTACAGCCAACCAGGGATGTGAAGGATCTCTTCAAGAACTACAAACCACTTCTCAAAGAAATGAGACAACACAAACAAATGAAAAAACATTCCATCCTTGTGGATTGAAAGAATCAATATTGTGAAAATGGCCACACTGCCCAAAGTAATTTATAGATTCAATGCTATTCCCATCAAAATACCATTGACATTCTTCACAGAATTAGAAAAAGAAAAAAAAAAAACACCTACTTTAAAATTCATATGGAACCAAAAAAAGGCTATTTAGCCAATACAATCCTAAGCAAAAAGAACAAATCTGGAGGCATCATGCTACCTAACTTCAAACTATACTACAAGGCTACAGTAATCAAAGCAGCATAATACTGTTATAAAAACAGACACATAGATCAATTGAACAGAACAGAAATCTCAGAAGTAAGACCGCACATCTACAACCATCTGATCTTCAACAAACCTGACAAAAATAAGCAACGGGGAAAGGATTTCCTATATAATGAATGGTGCACAGAGAACTGGCTAGCCATATGCAGAAAACTGAAACTGGACCCCTTCCCTACACCTTTTACAAAAATTAACTCCATATGGATTAAAGACTTAAATGTAAAAATGTAAAAGCCAAAACCATAAAAACCCTAGAAGAAAATCTAGGCAATACAAGTTAGGAAATAGGCATGGGCAAAGATTTTATGATGAAATCACCAAAAGCAATTGCAAAAAAAGCAAAACTTGACAAATGGTATCTAATTAAGCTAAAGAGCTACTGAACAGCAAGGGAAACTATTATCAGAATGAACAGGCAACCTGCAGAATGGGAGAAACATTTTTCAATCTATTCATCTGACAAAGATCTAATATTCAGAATTTACAAGGAACTTAAATTTACAAGAATAAAACAACCCCATTAAAAGTGGGCAAAGGACATGAACAGACACTTCTCAAAAGAAGACAAGACATTTATGCAGGCAACAAACATGAGAAAAGCTCAGCATCACTGATTATTAGAGAAATGCAAATCAAAATCACAATGAGATACCATCTTACACCATTCACAACGGTGATTATTAAAAAGTCAAGAAACAATAGATGCTGGTGAGGCTGCAGAGAAATAAGAATGCTAATACACTGTTGGTGGGAATGTAAATTACTTCAACCACTGTGGAAGAGACAGTGTGGTGACTCCTCAAGGATCTAGAACCACAAATACTATTTGACCCAGAAATCCCATTACTGGGTATATACTAAAAGGAATATAAATCTTTCTACTATAAAGGTACATGCACACATATGTTTAATGCAGTACTATTAACAATAGCAAAGACTTGGAACCAACCCAAATACCCATTTATAATAGACTGGATAAAGAAAATATGATACATATACACCATAGAATATTATGCAGTCATAAAAAGGAATGACATCATATCCTTTGCAGGGACATGGATGAAGCTGGAAGTCATCATCCTCAGCAAACTAACACAGGAACAGAAAACCAAACACTGCATATTCTCAGTCATAAGTGGGAGCTGAACAATGAGAATGTATAGGCACAGGGAGGGGAACAACACACATCGGGACCAGTCATGGAGGCGTTGGGAGGGAGAGCATCAGGACAAATAGCTAATGCATGTGGGGCTTAATACTCAGGCAATGGGTTGATAGGTGCAGGGAACCACCATGGCACATGTTTACCTATGTAACAAACCTGCAAGTTCTGCAAATGAATCCCAGAACCTAAAATTAAGTTAAATTTTTTAAAAATGTGATGTGCCTCCACAACACATCTCTTTCTACAGGGGTGTTTTAGCTCATGCATCACAAGATGGTGGAACCCTAAATTCCCGAGTCACCAGATAGAGGACAGCCCTTGCTCACCTGAATTGGAATTTGAATGACAGGAAATAAACTTTTGATCTGATATGTCACTGATTTGGAATCTATCTATTATTACTGTAGTATGTCTTTTATCAAATAAATATTTATTTTGGTCATAAAATGTGCCAAGAACTGTCTTAGACACTGAGAATGCAAAGCTCCTGGCTCCATGGAGCTTAATATTAAATTTTCCCTTAGAGGAGCAAACTTTTCTGAGTAATTGGCTTCATTATCACAGTGATCTAAACTACTAAATGAATCACACGGAATTCTACATCTTTTGATCTACACATTCAGAATTTGTCTGCAATAAAGAAAAAAGACATACAAAATTGGAAATAATAAGTGGTACTACATAATTAAGACAGGACAAATTTTCCAGGGTAGTAATAATAAATTATATTTTTTAAAAATCTCAGAATGGGAGTAAGAGGTTAATATTTCATCATAAGGAAAGTAAAAATGTCATTTGGGAACCTAAATGGTTAAAATGAGTTATCTGATTTTACTAACTCATTTCTAAAATATGTCTTTATATTTTTAGAAAAGAGAATTTGAGTTTTTCAAATGCCACATTTAAGAAACTGACCCTTTGACTCTTCTGGGGTCAGTAGCCGCCTGACCGGGGCGCCGGGCCACTGGCTCAGCTGATGACCATGGGCTTCATGTTCAACCAGCAGTTTGCAGGTGGCTGCACCAAGGCAGCAGAAGAGGCGCCAAAGGAGTCGCCGGAAGATGAGGCCCGGGGCAGCAGATGAGCCTCCACCGCTGCACAGTGAAGGCATCTGTAAGTGGCTCAACGTGCATATGGGGTTTGGCTTCCTGTCCATGACTGCCCGTGCCGGGACCCCCCAGTGGACACCTTCGTGCACCAGAGTAAGCTACATATGGAGGGCTTCCGAAGCTTGAAGGAGGTGTGAGCCACTGGAGTTCACTTTTAAGAAGTCAGTCAAGGGTCTGGAATCCATCCGTGTCACCAGACCTGGTGGGGTGTTCTGTATTGGGACTGAGAGTCGACCAAAGGGGAAGAACATGCAGAAACACAGATCAGAAGGAGACAGGTGCTACAACTCAGGAGGTCTAGACCATCATGCCAAGGAATCCAAGCTGCCACCCCAGCCCAAGAAGTGCCATTTCTGCCAGAGCACCAGCTATCTGGTAGCCTCATGTCCACTGAAGGCCCAGCAGGCCCCTAGCACACAAAGAAAGCCAATCTACTTTCCTGAAGAAGAAATTCACAGCCCTGCCTTGCTCCTGGAGGCCCAGAATTGAGCCACAGTGGGTGGGGGCTATTACTTTGCTATCAGAAAGATTCGAGGAGCAGGCAGAGTGGAGAAAGTGAGAATAGGGTGCATGGGGCTAGTTGGCACTGCCATGTATCTCAGGCTGGAGTTCACACCATCACCCTTTCCTCCTTCTAGGTCGGGGGAAAGGGTGAGTCAACGCAACTCCAACCATGCTCTGTCCAAATGCAAGTGAGTGTTCTGAGGGCAACCAGGATGAGAGAATCACCCTACAACCTGCATGCTTTATCTGAGGCTCCATTGCCGGAATGTCCAGCTTCTGAAAGTGGCCTGGATAGGGAGGTTGTTTTCCTTTTTAAAGATATATAATAATAATTCCCATGCCAGAGTGAAAATGATTAAGTATAAGACCAGATTCACGGAGCCAAGCCACTACATTCTGCAGAAGGGAATCTCTCAGGAGTAAGGCAGTATTTTTTTTGTTTTTTGTTTTTTTTTTTCACATCTTATATCCTCATATCCATTTTTGGGATAAGGTGCTGGCAACTTTCCTAAACAATGGGTGGTAATGATGGCAAAAAGGGCCTCATTCTGGGTCAAAGTGATTTTATTTATTTGCTCCCTTGGCTACTGCACCTTGGGTCCCACTTTCTCCAGGATGCCAACTGCACTAGTTGTGTGCAAATGACATAGCTCATGCATTTTAACTATTTTCCTTAATATAAATATTCTGGTTTTGTATTTTTGTATATTTTAATATAAGGCCCTCATTTCCTGCATTGTGTTCCCAGGTACATGAGCAATCTCAGGGATAAGTCAGCAGCAGCTCCAGGTCTGCACAGCAGGAATACTTTTTGGTATTTTTGCCACCATGGAGAGCAACAATTTGTAGTGCACAGCCTATTGCCTACCTCATTTTTGCCAATAAGAGCTGGCTTTTCTGCCATATGTCCTCTTGAAACCCTCTCTGCCTTGAAAATGTTTTATGGGAGACTAGGTTTTAACTGGGTTGCTTTGTGACTTGATTGCCTCCTACTGGAAGATTGAAAATTAGTCTAAACAGGAAATGGTGATGCAGAGAGGCTTGGAGAGGCTGGGCCAGGTGAAAAGCCCAGAGAGGAAGCCAAGATTAGGTAAGGGTTGTCTCATCCTAGGGCACAAGACGTGCTTTACATCTCAGATCCATTCTTCACCAGATTAGGTTAGGCCTACCATGCACAACAGGGTGTGTGTGTTGGTAAAACCAGAGTTGGTAAGGATACATCTTAAGACCAGTACCCCTGTACTGAATCCTGTGCCGTCGAGGAATGGATATATGAAGGTCTAAAATCTTTAACCTTTCAAAATTCTCGGGTTCCAGGGAGACACATAATCCAGGGCTTTGTGGTACGTGGGGCCCGTGTCCTGCCCTGCTGCAGTAGTGATTAATAGTGTCATGGTAGCTAAAGGAGATAAGGGGGTTTTGTTTACATACTGTGAGATCACCACAAACCTACCTCACTGTGTTGAAACAGGACAAATGCAATAGAATGCATTGGGATCGCAGTCGTGAGCCACCACACCCAGCAGACCATTTCTTGATACATTCATGCACTTAAGACACTGCTGTAGGCTGGGTGTGGTGGCTCATGCCTGTGGTTCTGGGGCTTTGGGAGGCCAAGGCAGGAGGATCACAAGGTCAGGAGTTTGAGACCATCCTGGCCAGCATGGTGGAGCCCCATTTTTACTACAATGCAAAGTATTGGCTGGGTGTGGTGGCATGTGCCTGTGGTTCCAGCTGTTAGGAAGGCTGAAGCAGGGGAATTGCTTGAAGCTGGGAGGTAGAAGTTGCAGTGGGCCAAGAAGGCACCACTGCACTCCAGCCTGGGTGACAGAGTGAGATTCTGTCTCAAAAAAAAAAAAAAAAAAAAAAGACACTGCTGTATTTTGGATGAATCAAACCTACTTAATTTTTAATGCTAAAGTAGAGAGATGCAATTGGGGGTCTTCCATGTAGAAAGTGGGGTCAGGAGGCCAAGAAAGGGAGTATAAATGTATATCCAAGCCACTCAGGAACTTTTATACAGGTGCCAGAAACTTATGTCAAGGTGGCCACAAGATTGTTTTACAGGAAATGAATGAATGTAACTCTATGGCCACTTACAGGCTCCCTAGAAAGTGCTATAAAGAGATAGCAGCCACCAGCCCCCACATGCTGGCCTCTCTGGCCTTTATTCAGTACACATTAAATGACAAAAGCTTTGAGTCAACACCACTAGAGTGAGGATTAAAGGACAGATTCCAATGCCCAGAGCAAACACCATTAGTAGGTAATATCCCTGGTCAACCTTCCCCTGAGACAGCCATCTGGAATGATCAAAGGTTAATGAGTAAACAAGTTACTTAGGTAAACTCCCCACATACCCTAGCTATTTGCTGTTCTTATTAACTAAATGCAAACGGGATTTAGGCTGACTTTAGCCAAGAACTATAGAAAAAACCCTTAGGCCTTTCAAAAGGGTTTGTGTATATTTTCTATAACTAAAATTTCTCCTATCAGCCTGACTGAATACCCACATTTTTTAACATAACTTCTGTATTTTGAAAAATGTAACCAATAACTGTATTTAATCTAATTCATACCTCAACAATAATTAAACTCATAACATCAAGTTACACTTAAATTTAGGTTAAACCAATTCAAAAAGAAGTCAAAAATCTGACCTGTTTGTGCTTTGAGCAAATCAAGCACATTTTCACAATGAACCAATAGAGAAAAGCTAATTATCACAGAACTGAACCTTAGGACCTTCAAATTTTCTGTGAGTTAAACTTGAGCAGCATAACTAAGTGTATGCATTAGCTAAAATAACTACTTAATAAATCTTCAGAAAAAAAACTGCTCAGTTTATAAAACAGAAACATAGCACTAAATTTACGCTTTTGAGATTTGCTATAACTGTGTTCACCTGTGGGTACTCCAAAAAAACTATTGTCAAGCAACATGAATCATTCATCCATAAAAACAGGTAGATGGTTATCATGACAGTATAGAAATCTCAGTGACTTATTTCAGCATACAAGATATATCACATTTTTATGATAATGTTTACCTTATCTATATTTAATAATTTACTCACAATCATGTAAGCAAAAGCATATACATTGTGATTTCAGAAAATCAGTGCAAAATTAAATGTTACATACTAAAGCAGATGTAGAAGAAAGTCAGAGTCAGCTTTTCTTAAAGAGTACGCAAGAGAGAAAACCCATTAAAAGGAGAATGTAAAGTAAAAATTTCTCTTTCCCCATTACATGAAAAACTAAAATGGTTTTTAAAAAGGGGGATATATAGGTTCGTATGTCAAAACCACAGCCATTTATTTATGAAACACCAGTGCCTTCAATTATTTCCATGGTTCAACCTGCTGATCCCCTTAAGCCATATTGATATCAAGTGAATAATCTCAATTGAGTTTTTTCGGTCCTTCCAAAAACCTAAACCAAACAAATCACATCATTTGTTTCACAGATCACCTAAAATGGTTTACAGTTTACTTGTTACATTATGCAGGTTTTTCCTTTGCCCTGCTCTACCGAAACATCTTTTTCTTTGATGCTCTACTTCTCATGTTGATATAGAAGTCTTTATTCCATCTAGGATGGCCAACCAATGAAGTATAAAAAATTTTAATTGGATATTTTCAGTCTTTGAAACATCATAGATGCATCAAATGAAATGAGTTGAGCAAAACAAGTTACTTTAAATTCAAAATGCCTTAAAATCAAGAGAGCTTAAAATCCCATATAATTCTGAAACCAAGTTTAATAATATTTTTTAAATGCTCTAGATACTAGTAATCTGAACATATCATTTAAAATGAAACCACTCCATGGACACTCCAGACACTTCTTTTTTTAAAAAAATAAATTCCCTTGTTTACTAGTGTTCAGGTTTAAAATGGGCTCTTAAAAGCTACTGCACCCCATAAAACATCAGCAAATTATCCTGAAATGTCCAAAGATTGAAAAACACTGTGCCAAAAAAATAGTAAAGCAAGTGATCAGTAATTTTGCTAAAGAGTAGATATTATTACATATATATACATAGTGCTTTTATTATCCAGACATTAGAGAAATAAAATACATTTTAACTAATCAAGTCATCTAATATTATTTTATATTTATTTAAAAGACATTACTTTAACTAAAAAGAAGGCAACATGTTTAATCTTGGCTATCATGTCCTACAATGTAAAATGCCATAATTAAAAATTGTTTTTAACTGAAGGCTAATTTTGACACTAACAACTCCACAATAAGACTGCTATTTTTGTCATATCTCCAATAGTATTTTGGACCATAAATACCACAACCACATTTTGGAATTTGTGTAAAAACCTTTTTCCCCTACTGGTCCAATAGTATCCTAGGATCCTTTGCATTTAGTTTTTTTGTTCTCAGTTAAATGTAGTTTAAGTGGTATTATAAAGATAAAATGAAGTAAAACCTTAATAAATTTTTCATACACAGTAAGCATTCAATAAGTAGTGAGAGGTTTTGGTTGGTTGGTTGTTTTGTGACTTGTTATTGCTTATCTCTGAGGTCTTGAACTCGAAAGAGTAGGGTTTTTTTAATGTTTATAAGCCCAACCACTCCCTACCATGATTGAGAGTAAACAGCATGTTTTTTAGTGGAGTAACTGCATCATGCTGTATCTCTAGTTTCTATTATACAAATTACAAGTACATATTATAAGTATTCAGTAAGATGTCTTGCAACAAAGACCATTTATGAAAAACCCACAGTTAACATCATACTAAATAGCTTTAAGCTTTTCATCTAAGAAGTGGAATAAGAAGAGGATGCCCACACTTTCCACTATTATTCAACATTGTACTGGAAGAACTAGTTATAGCAATTAGACATGAGAAATAAGTAAAGGGCATCCAAAGTGGAAAGGAAGAAGTCAAATTGTCCATTTGCAGATGACACGATCTCATATATAGAAAAACCTAAAGACTCTACCAAAAAACTTTTATAACTAATAAACAAAATCAGTAAAATCATAGAATGCAAAATCAACAAACAAATATAAGTAGCATTTCTACACATGAACAACAAACTAGCTAAAAAAGAAATCAAGAAGTCAATTCCATTTCCAATAGTACACAAAAAATAAAATACCTAGGAATGAATTTAACCAAGGAGATGAAAGATTTGCACAAGAAAAACTATAAAACACTGACAAAAGAAATTGAAAAGGATACAAATGAAAAGATATCTCATGCTCATGGATCAGAAGAATTAATATTGTTAAATGACCATACTACCCAAAGCAACCTACACATTCAATGAAATGTCTACCAAACTACAAAAGACATTCTTCCCAGGGAAAAAAAAAATCCAAAAATTTGTATGGAACCACAAAAGACCCCAAGTAGCCAAAACAATCCGAAACAAAAAGAACAAAGCTACAGGTATTACACCACCAGACTTCAAAATGTACTACAAGGCTATAGTAACCAAAACAGCATGGCACTGGCATAAAAAAACATACACATAGACCAACACAGCATATTAGAAAACCTAGAAATTAATTCGCATATCTACAGCCAACTTCCTTTTGACAAATGTACCAAGAACATACACTGGGGAAGGGAAACTTTCTTCAATAAATGATGCCGGGAAAAAATGTTTTTCCATATGCAGAAGAATGAAACTAAACCTTTATCTCTCACAATAAACCAAGTACAACTCAAGATAGATTAAATACTTAAATGTAAGACCTGAAACTATAAAACTACTAGAAGAAAAGATAGGGAATATGCTTTGGTACATTGTTCTGGACAAAGAGTTTTATGAAACTAGACCTCAAAAGCAGAGACAACAAAACCAGAAAAGAAAAAAAAAATTGGACTCTGTCAAACTGAAAAGCTTATGCACAGCAAAGGAAACAATCAACCAAGTGAAAATACAACATAGAGAATGGGAGAAAATATTTTCAAACTATTCATTCCAATGGGAATTCACATTCAAAATATACAAGGAGCTGAAATATCTCAACAACAATAAAAAAAATCTGTATTATAAAATAGATGAATTATCTGAACAGACTTTTCTCAAAAGAAGACCTACAAATGGCCAACAAGTATATTAAAAGATCGCCAAACATCACTAATCATCAGGGAACTACAACTCAAAACCACATTTATGTGTCATCCTACCCTAGTTAGGATGACTATTATAAAAAGGACAGAAAAAAAAATAAATGTTGGTGAGAATGTGGAGAAAAGGGAGCTCTTATACACTGTTGGTGAGAATGTAAACTAGTACAACCACTCTGGAGAACAGTATATAGGTTCTTCAACAAACTACAGATAGAACTACCATATGATCCAGCAATCCCACTAATGGGCATTCATCCAAAAAAAAAATGAAATTAGTATATCAAAGAGAATCTGTACCCCCATGTTTATTGCACTATTTACAATGGCTAAGACATGGAATCAACCTTAGGTGTCCAACAACAGATGAATAGATAAAGCAAATGAGGTATATACACTCAATGGAATATTACTGAGCCATAAAAGAGAAATGAAATCCTGTCATTCTCAGCACCATGAATGGAACTGGAAGACATTACATCAAGTGAAATAAGAAAAGTTAAACACCACATGTTCTCATTATATATAGAAGCTAAAAGCAAGTTGATCTCATAGAAGTAAAAAGTAGAACAGAGGATATTGGAGGCTGAGATAGGTAAGGGTTGGGGGGAACAAAGGAGATTTGTTAAAGGGAATAAAATTAGAGCTAGACAGGAAGAATATAATATGGTGTTCTATAGCACTGTAGGGAAACTGTAGTTTATATTATAAATTTCAAATAGAAGGATATTGAATGTTTCCAACACAAAGAAATGATAAATGTTTGAGATGATGGATATGCTAATTACCCTGATGTGACGTTACCCTGATGTATCAAAACATCACTATGTACTTCCATAAACATGTATGATTGTTAACATGTCATTTTAAAGAAGTAAATTAAATTAATTTTTTAAAAGGGAAGGATATTAAACTAATAAATAAGAAAAATTACCAAAAACTCTTCCAAATATGTGTTGAATCAATGAATGGTAAACGAATAACCAATCAGTCAATGAGTAGATAAGGAGCCATAAGAAGTTTTTCTGTCATAAAAAAAGGAATACCAGTCTTAGCTCAGTCCCTGTAATTTCTAGTGCTGCTTTAATTTATGATTTGTTGATTAATTAATTTGTACCCTCTGTGTCACAGGCCTTCTCAAAATCAGGAAATAATTTTAAATTATTCATAACTAAATCATGGGTAAATGTTTACAGAGGACGATAAGTTGATAAATGTTAGGTTAACACTGCTTTATGATTAGGAAAATAACCAAAACATAATTAAATCTATTAATATATACTTGTAACATGTGAGGATGTTGAGAAATTGATTTGATTTTGAAAAGCAAGAAAACACATTTCTACTTAGGAAACAGTGTTTTTCTGCTGGGTTTTCATTTCCCTTCTTTTATTCAAAAAGTATTAATTGAATATTTACTGGAGTAAGTTAAACTTCTGGGGCTGGGAGTTAAGGAGGAAGATGTCCTTGTCCTGACCCTAAGATAGTACCATTGAGTGGGAAAAACCCAAATCTGTAAACTAAATGGAAATGCACAAAGAATTCAGTAAGTGCTGTAGACACAGTGAGTGTGTGAGGGTTGGGGGCTCCAACACATATTATTTCTCTGTGACTATATCCCCATACACCAGAGTTCCAAAAAGTACACTTTCTTGAGATTTTTTAGTTCATTGAGTGAAATGTAACAGTTCTATACCTCTGTTCAATTGAGAAAAGAGGGCTAAGAGTATTTACCTATTTCTCCAGAAAATCAAGAATTTTTACACTTTAAATTCCCTGTAGGTTTATATTTTTGTAATTATTGAATTAATACCAGTGCAAACTAAAGAATATTCTTTTATTGTCCAACATTACAAAAAAAAATTTCTTCCAGACTATAACAAGAAACCTCTTACCTTCGAAAGCTGCTTGGTTGGGTTAAAAAAAAAAAATAGAGTAACTTAAAAAGTCAGTGAATCCCATATTCTTTAAATAATTCAGTTAAGAATTAAGGTTAAAACTTTTATAGATAATGTACATATTTTCTGTTAACAAATACTATCCAATAACTTTATTCTCTGTATTTCTCTAGTTTCTTACAGATAGTAATGAAAAACTTAGAAATATGACATAATTGAAAAACTGATAGACTAAAGCTCAAGAGAGTGGAATTCTGGATAGAGTTAATTATTAATTAATTATTGACAAGTTATTTAACATATCTGAGTATTGTCTGTTGGGAAAAATGTTGAAAGTAACCTTAGCCAAGCTGGTGATCAGCTTAAACACCATAGCACATAAAGGATCTGTGAGATGCCTCAGGAAATGAGACACTTCCAAGGGGCATAGTTTGAAAGAAAACCCCAATAGATCTTTCTGCCTCTAAAAATAAATTCATTATTTTCTTTAAATTGCTAGAGAAGTGAATGAAGCACAGAGCCATAGAAAAAATAAAAATAAATATTATTATCAAAGAAAATTCCACATGGGAAGTAAATAAAATACCCAGTCACAACTGGAAAGATTCTGCTTACTATGATATTTCTAGATTTTTAAAAAATGTTATATGCATGCATATTTTCTATGTATCCAAAGCTTATAGTAAGCAGGAAAATCCAGAGTCATTAAGAAAGTTCATGCTTCACTTCTTTTTATTCCTTTGCTGTAAAAAGAACTCTCATTAGAAATAAACATTCTGTATCTGCACCCAAAGGTAGAAAGCTGAACTGAAAAATAACTATAACCTACACAAAGACTTTCTATGTTTTAAAAAAATGACTGAAATTTTAAGGTTATGTAAATTGATAATTTTTTTGACGTTTAGATTTAATCTTGAAATACGTAAAACATTAACTTCGTTTTTTTGGTTTTGGTTGGTATTATTTTAAGTGCTTATGGCAAGTAAATGGCTAGGATAATGAAGGCTAAGGAAATAGCTCACAGTCATACAGCTTGCAAGTGGTAGGGCTTAGATATTTAACTTAGAAATTCAGTCCTGCTCATTTTCCAAAATAGCAGGATCACCATTGCAACTGATTACATAAACAAAACATTTGTAATTCATTTATTCATTATGCAAATGTTTGACGAGAGTCTACTGGTATGGCTTAGATATTTGTCTCCTTCAAATCTCATGTTAAAATGTAATCCCCAGTGCTGGAGGTGGGGCCTGGTGGAAGGTGTTTGGGTCTGGAGGTGGATCCCTCGGGTTGGAGCTGTCCTCACAATAGTGAGTGGGTTCTCCTGAGATCTGGTTGCTTAGAAGTGTGTGGTGCCTTTCCCCCTTTCTCTCTTCCTCCCATTCTGGCCATGTGAGATGCCTGCTCCTCCCTTGCTTTCTACCATAATTGTAAGCTTTCTGAGGCCCTCACCAGAAGCAGTTGCCTGCACCACATTTCTTGTACTATCTGCAGAACCATGAGCCAGTTAAACCTCTTTTCTTTATAAATTACCCAGCCTCAAGTATTTCTTTATAGCGTCAGAAGGACTGCCTAATCCACCGACCCTATGTCAGATACTATTGTGAGTGTTGCTATACAGCAGTGAACATGAGACAAAATTCCAAAGGTGTGCTGGTATGTTGTGTCTTCGTTCTCATTGGTTTCAAAGAACATCTTCATTTCTGCCTTCATTTCATAGTTTATCCAGTAGTCATTCAGGAGCAGGTTGTTCAGTTTCCACGTAGTTGTGCAGTTTTGAGTGAGTTTCTTAATCCTGAGTTCTAACTTGATTGCATTGTGGTCTGACAGATTGTTGGTTATGATTTCTGTTCTTTTGCATTTGCTAAGGAGTATTTTACTTCCAATTATGTGGGTCAGTTTTAGAATAAACGAGATGTGGTGCTGAGAAGAATGTAAATTCTGTGGAGTGGGGGTGGAGAGTTCTGTAGATGTCTATTAGGTCGGCTTGGGCCAGAGCTAAGTTCAAGTCCTGAATATTCTTGTTAATTTTCTGTATCATTGATCTGTCTAAAATGGAGAGTGGAGTGTTAAAGTCTCCCAATATTATTGTGTGGGAGCCTAAGTCTCTTTATAGGTCTCAAAGAACTTGCTTTATGAATCTGGGTGCTCCTGTATTAGGTGTACATATAATTAGGATAGTTAGCTCTTCTTGTTCCATTGACCTCTTTGCCATTATGTAATGCCCTTCTTTCTCTCTTTTGATCTTTGTTGGTTTAAAGTCTGTTTTATCAGAGACTAGGATTGCAATCCCTGCTTTTGTTATTATTATTATTATTATTTGCTTTCCATTTTCTTGGTAAATATTCCTCCATCTTTTTACTTTGAGCCCATGTGTGTGCTATATTCTCCTGAATATATATATATATATATATATATATATATATACACACACACACACACACACACACACACACACACACACACATATACATATACATCTATAGATAGATAGATAGACATGCTATATTCAGGAGACCCATCTCGCTGTAGGAGAACTACAAACCACTGCTCATGTGAGATGGGTCTTCTGAATATAGCACATTGATAGGTCTTGACTCTATCCAATTTGCCCCACTGTGTCTTTTAATTAGGGCATTTAGCCCACTTACATTTAAGGTTAATATTGTTATGTGTGAATTTGATCCTGTCACTATGATACTAGCTGGTTATTTTGCTTGTTAGTTGATGAATTTTCTTAATAGTGTGGATGGTATTTACAATTTGTTATGTTTTTTGCAGGGGCTAGTACCAGCTTATCCTTTCCATATTGAGTGCTACCTTCAGGAGCTCTTGAAAAGCAGGGATGGTGGTGACAAACTCTCTCAGCATTTCCTTGTTTGTAAAATATTTTATTTTTCCTTCACTTATGAAGCTTAGTTTAGCTGGATATGAAATTCTGGATTGAAAATTATTTTCTTTAAGATTGTTGAATATTGGCCCCCCACTCTCTTCTGACTTGTATGGTTTCTGCAAAGAGATCTGCCATTAGTATGATGGGCTTCTCTTTGTGTGTAAGACAAACTTTCTGGCTGCCCTTAACATGTTTTCCTTCATTTCAACCTTGGTGAATCTGCCGATTATCTTTCTTGGGGTTGCTGTCCTTGAGAAGTATCTTTGTGGTGTTCTCTGTAATTCCTGAATTTGAATGTTGGCCTGTCTTGCTAGGTTGTGGAAGTTCTCCTGAATAATATCCTGAAGAGTGTTTTCCAACTTCATTCCATTCTCCCCATCACTTTCAGGTACACCAATCAAATGTAGGTTTGGTCTTTTCACCTAGTCCCATATTTCTTGGAGGCTTTGTTCATTCTTTTTCATTCATTCTTCTGTTGCTCTCTTCAGAGCTTGCAGACAGGAATATTTCTGTCTGCTGAAGCTGTGCCCACAGCTGCCCCTTGTCCCAGGTGCTCTGTCCCAGGGAGATGGGAGTGTTATCTATAAGCCCCAGACTGGGGTTGTTGCCTTTCTTTCAGAGATGCCTTGCCCAGAGAGGAGGAATCTAGAGCAGCAGACTAGCTACAGGAGCTTTGCTGAGTGGTGGTGGGCTCTGCCCAGTTCTAACTTCCTAGTGGCTTTGTTTACACTGTGAGGGGAAAACTGCCTACTCAAACCTCAGTAATGGTGGACGCCCCTACCCAACCAAGCTTGAGTTTCCCAAGTCGACTTCAGACTGCTGTGCTGGTGGTGAGAATTTCAAGCCAGTAGATCTTAGCTTGCTGGGGTCCATGAGGTGAGATCCACTGAGCTAGACCAATTGGCTCCCTGGCTTCAGCCCTCTTTCAAGGGGAGTGAATGGTTCTGTCTTGCTGGCATTCCAGGTATTACTGGGGTATGGGAAAAAAAATCCTGGAGCTATCTTGGTGTCTGCCCAAACAGCCGCCCAGTTTTGTGCTTGAAACCCAGGGCCCTGACAAACCCACAGCCAATGTAATACGGAATGGGCAAAAACTAGAAGCATTCCCTTTGAAATCTGGTACTAGACAATGATGCCCTCTCTCACCACTCCTATTCAATATGGTATTGGAAGTTCTAGCCAGAGCAATCAGGAAAGAAAAAAAAAAATAAAGGGTATTAAATTAGGAAAGGAGGAAGTCAATTTGTCTCTATTTGCAGATGACGTGATTGTCTATTTAGAAGACCCCATCGTCTCAGCCCGAAATCTCCTGAAACTGATAAGCAACTTCAGCAAAGTCTCAGGATACAAAATCAATGTGCAAAAATCACAAGCATTCCTATACCCCAATAACAGACTTAAAGAGAGCCAAATCAGGAATGAACTGCCATTCACAATTGCTACAAAAAGAATAAAATACCTAGGAATACAATTAACAAATAATGTAAAGGGCCTTGTCAAGGAGAGCTACAAACCACTGCTCAACGAAATAAGAGAGGGCACAAACAGATGGAGAAACATTCCATTTTCACGATTAGGAAGAATTTATATCATGAAAATGGCCATACTGCCCAAAGTAATTTACACATTCAACACTATGCCCATCAAGCTACCAATGACCTTCTTCACAGAACTGGAAAGAAGGAGAGCCCACATAGCAAGTCAATTCTAAGCAAAAAGAACAAAGCTGGAGGCATCACACTGCCGGACTTCAAACTATACTACAAGGCTACAGTAATCAAAACAGCATGCTAGTGGTACCAAAACAGAGATATTGACCAATGGAATAGAACAGAGGCCTCAGATGCAATGCCACACATCTACAACCATCTGATCTTTGACAAACCTGACAAAAACAAGCAACGGGGAAAGAGTTCCCTGTTTAATAAATGGTGTTGGGAAACCTGGCAGCCATGTGCAGAAAACAGAAACTGTACTCCTTCCTGACACCTTACACTAAAATTAACTCCAGATGGATTAAAGACTTAAACATAAGACCTAACACCATAAAAACCCTTGAAGAAAATCTAGGTAAAACCATTCAGGACATAGGCATAGGCAAGGACTTCATGACTAAAACACCAAAAGCATTGGCAACAAAAGCCAAAATAGACAAATGGGACCTAATTAAATTCCAGAGCTTCTGCACAGCAAAAGAAACAATCATTAGAGTGAATTGGCAACCAACAGAATGGGAAAAAATTTTTGCAATCTACCCATCTGACAAAGGGCTAATATCCAGAATCTACAAAGAACTAAAACAGATTTACAAGAAGAAAACAAACAAGCCCAATCAAAAGTGGGTGAAGGATATGAATAAATACTTTACAAAAGAAGACATATATGAGGCCAACAAACATATGAAAAAAATGCTCATCATCACTGGTCATTAGAGAAATGTGAATCAAAACTACATTGAGATACCATCTCATGCCAGTTAGAATGGAAATCATTAAAAAACCTGGAGACAACAGATGCTGGAGAGGATGTGGAGAAATAGGAACACTTCCACACTGTTGGTGGGAGTGTAAATTAGTTCAACCATTGTGGAAGACAGTGTGGCGATTCCTCAAGGACCTAGACATAGAAATTCCATATGACCCAGCAATCCCATTACTGGGTATATATCCAAAGGATTATAAATCATTCTACAATAAGGTCACATGCACACGAATGTTCATTGCAGCACTGTTTACAATAGCAAAGACTTGGAACCAACCCAAATGCCCATCGATAATGGACTGGACAAGGAAAATGTGGCACATATACACCATGGAATACTATGAAGCCATAAAAAATGATGAGTTCGTGCCTTCATAGGGACATGGATGAATCTGGAAATCATCATTCTCAGCAAACTGACACAAGAACAGAAAATCAAACACCGCATGTTCTCACTTATAGGTGGTTGTTGAACAATGTGAACACATGGACACAGGGAGGGGAACATCACACACTGGGGTCTGTGGGGGGGGAACTAGGGGAGGGACAGCAGGGGCTGAGGAGTTAAGGAGGGATAACTTGGGGAAAAATGCCAGATATAGGTGATGGGGAGGAAGGCAGCAAACCACATTGCCATGTATATGCCTATGCAACAATCTTGCATGTTCTTCACATGTACCCCAAAAACTCAATTAAAAAAAAAAATATATATATATATATGAAAAGAAACCCAGGGCCCTGGTTGTGTTGGCACCTGAGGGAACCTCCTGGTCTGTGGGTTGTGAAGACCATGGGAAAGGTGTAGTATCTAGGCCAAGTGCAAGGCACAGTCCCTCATGGCTTCCCTTGGCTAGGGGAGGGAGTTCCTTGATCCCTTGCACTTCCTGGGTGAAGCAATGCCCCACACTGCTTCCGTTCACCCTCCATGGGCTGCACTCACTCTCTAACCAGTCCCAATGAGACGAGCAGGGTACCTCAGTTGGAAATACAGAAATCACTTGCTTTCTGCATTGGTCTCACTGGGAGCTGCAGACTGGAGCTGTTCCTATTCGGCATCTTGCCAGACACTGATCTGAAACTATTTTTAATATAATATAAGTGCTGAGTTTGGTGTGGAGTATATGCAAATGGAATGGCCAAGTGGAAATACAAGGGAATATACTGTACCTTGTTTTACCTGTAAGGAACACACACCTGACAAAAGGCAATTTTCACATCCAATGTTGGTTCACTGCAGTAGTATAAGAAATGGAGGCTCATAAATACCTAGAGGGAAAAAAAATGGAGCATAAGTTTCCAAGTCACTATTTTTTCATTATTTAACAATATAGATTTTGGCATAATTTGAGTTATATGCAAGGTATCATGCACAACATATCTCCAGTATAATCCTTATCTTGACCCATACTATGCCTTTCACAAATTGTATTTAATAATGAAATAAGGTTAAAACGTCATATCTTTTATAATAATCAATTCCATCACACTCATAAAGATTAGATATAAGAAAGTGGGCATACCTAATAATTTAAAGTGAAATACATCCTATTATAATGTAATTTCATTTCTAAAATTTAATTTACAGAAAAAACCTCAAACATATGCTCAATAGTATATATATATTTATTGTAGAATAAAAACACTATTAAATAAAATATGATTTATAATAGAATTCTATATAGATCTTGGAGTAATTATATTAGAGCTTAGTGTATCAGTATAGATAAATTTTTCAAACATGATGTTGACTGAGAAGAATAGCAGTTTGTAACAGATATAAAGAATATACTTTATTCATGTAATTTTTTAAAATTACAAAATATGCAAAAACGATTATATGTGATTTTTAAGTACATATAACTGTGGAGCAAAAAAATATAAGGCACCATATTAGCATAAATTTGATCTTGGTGGGAATTACAACGATTCAGTTAGATGATTTTCTGCATGTTCAAAATATTCTTTAAGTTTGTAAAATTTTAAGAAGAGGAAAAAGTCATCTAATGATAGTATTACCGAATTAGATACTGGTAATGGGAATGATACAGCAACATCAGAGAAGCACAAATAAGTTTTTTTCAGTTCAATTAAATACACTTTGTTGAATATTTATTATGTGCAAAATGCACAATTCTGTAAGATTAAACCATTTAAAAACACTATCAATATGAGACTTTGGTTTCTGGCAATAGGATTGACAAGTATCCTAAAAATTACTATCAGTGCAAAATTTCCAAAAATGTTAAATAAAATCCACAAAACATCTTTTAGAATGCATAGTTGAGCTGTCGAAAACAAAAGCATGAAAAGTTCTGAGAAGCTGAAAACAATGTGAAAGGATACATGCAGAGAAGTAAATGAGCTGAAGCTGCTGTTTGTTCCAGACCAACTGCTGATGTCTTATGATTAGAACTTTATTTGTTCATTTTTATTATTATACTTTAAGTTCTGGGATACATGTGCAGAATGTGCAGGTTTGTTACATAGGTATACACGTGCCATAGTGCTTTGCTGCACCCATCAACCCATCATCTACACTGGGTATTTCTCTTCATGCTATCGCTCCCCTAGTCCCCCAGACCTCTACAGGCCCAGTGTGTGCTCTTCCCCTCCCTATGTCCACATGCTCTCATTGTTCAACTCTCACTTATGAGCGACAACATTCGGTGTTTGGTTTTCTGTTCCTGTGTTAGTTTACTGAGAATAATGGTTTTTCATTTGTTTGTGTCTTCCTTATTTCCTTGAGCAGTGGTTGGTAGTTCTCCTTTACATTGTATTCCTAGGTATTTTATTCTCTTTGTTGCAATTGTCAATGGGAGTTCACTCATAATTTGGTTCTCTTTTTGTCTTACATTGGTATATAGGAATGCCTGTGATTTTTGCACATTGATTTTGTATCCTGAGACTTTGCTGAAGTTGCTTATCAGCATAAGGAGATTTGGGGCTGAGATGATGGGGCTTTCTAAATATTCAATCATGTCATCTTCAAACAGAGACTATTTGCCTGCCATCTTGCCAGACACTCAGAACTTTAGTTCTTAAAGGGTAGCATGCAGAGTACAGGAAGCAAGATTTAGACCTATCTATGATGGGAAGTCATACTGGAGACACTGCATAAAGCTTACTATAAGACACTTTCAATAAACTTCTGGAGGAAGCAAAATAATCCAAGCGATAGGGTTTGAATTATGAGGTCAAATGTTTTGCATTGGAACTTGCGCAGATATTTTAAATTTAAGGAAGACTGAATGGATAAGAGTATATAAGACATTCCTGAAGAAGAACAAGTGGGTGTTTGCCTAGGGTGAGGGGGGGAATTGTTTTACCAGAGATCAACAACAATTATAAAGGTGTGATAAGCAAATATATATAGAATTGATGCCGTAATACTCTATGAATTAATAGACTACCGAGCCCAGAACAGGCACAGACATATATAGAACCTGATTATGTCAAAGTATGCATTGCAGACATCTGAGGAAATAAGAAACTATGCATTAAATCATGCTGATTTGCCCCAATTGGTCACTATATGTGGTTGGGGAGGAAGTAGATTGCTGTTGTAAGTCAATTCTCTATGGGCCTCTCATATTTCCACATTTTTCAAACAGAAACACTAGCTGCCTTTGTTCCAGACTATCTTCCTAAGTATTTTTCTATAGCAGACAACCTTGAAAGATAGAGATAGTATCTCCTTCTGGAGCAAAGAGCAGAGCTGATGACTCTGGGGCTCTCTGGGGCAAAAGTCAAGCATGTTTACTGCCCATTACAAAAGATTCAGGTTCGCTTAGCTTGAGGTTTCTCTTCAGTAATGCAACCTACTGTGGTGCCAGGCGTCACCTGAATTGCTGCATCACCTTATGGAAATCGGGGTCCAAGGAAACGACATGAGTTCTGAGATTCTAGCTGCTACTATTCCTTTGAGTAATAAACTCCCTAGTATCTGACCCAGGAGTCACGTATCTTCTGCTAATATCCATGAAACTGTCAAAGGCTAACTTGCGAACTTGCAAGTAGGGTAACATCTCAGACTCTCCAGCATTCTTGACAATCCCTACATCATGTTGTACACAAAAAATAATTCCAGACAGATCAGAAACTTCAGGAAAGGCCAAACTTTAAATAACATTTTAAAAAATGGTTGAATGTATCCATGAAATCAATCATAAATAATATATATGCTAAGCTCTGAAAAAATATATTAAGAAAATAAACTATATTAAAATTAATAATATCTGTTTATGAAAATACGTGATAATTAGTTTAAAAAGTAGTCCCCAAATTTGAAATAAAAATACATATAAACAGTGAAAAATGTATCCAGAATCCATAAAAACTCCTTAAAAATCAATAAGAAAAGACAAAGGACTAATATATAAATAAACCCCCAAAATGGAAGAATTTCATGAAAAAAATATACAAGGGCTCATAAATATATGTGTACCTTAAAATCGTATTGAGATACTACTTTATATCCTTCAAGTTGTCCAAAACTGAAAAGTATAATAAATATTCAGTATTTGAAAGGGAGTTGATGAGAATATTTGTACATTGCTAATAGTTGTGGCAATTGGAATAACTCAATTTAGAGAAAAAATACCATTATTTAGTAAATTTGTGCACAGCCTACAATGCAATAACTCCACATCTACACATATTCCTAGAGTAACTCTTACATTTTTGTACCAGTATACATGTACAAGAAACCTCATTAGAATATTTTTGTAATAGCATAATAAATAATATAAATGAGCTCTGGAAAAAACAAATATTGGTAGAAAGAACAATGGATAAATAAATTGTGGTATTTTTCTTTAATAGAATACCACGTGGCAACGAAATAGTTGAACAGCGTTAACTATTGTCAACTATGACAAAATCTCATATATATTTTAAGTAAACAAAAAAGTTATGCTTAATCCATTTATGAAATTTTGAAAATATGCACAATTAAATAATATCTTATTTAAGAATATTGCTTTAGTGTGATAAAACTTTTTTAAAAGCAAAAGAATAAAAATGCAAAATTGAAGAGATTAGATAATGATCCTGAGGAGACGAGGAACACCACTGGGAAGGGGCATACAGGGAGCTTCAAAGACATAAGCTATGTCTACTTCTTGAAGCTGGGCAGTGGGGTCACACATGTTTGTTACATTATTTAAACAGGTGAAATATATAGTATTGGATGTTTCTAAAATATTTTATAGAAAAATGGTCTAGTGACACAAGTCCTTCGGTCTTCTGCTGGGCCTTGTTGTGTATGCACGTTTGATTTGATGTACCAGACGCTCATAATAGCCACTAACAGGAAATGCTCTTGAGAAATGCTGAGGTTTGTAAAGTAGAAAGAAAAAAGAAACCATTAAACTATTGAATTAATAAATTCTAGAACTTTTCCCCTTTTAGGTTTTTTGTTATATGAGAAAATTCTCTATAAAAAAATACTAAAATATAATCTGTACATAAAAAAAACAAAACAAAAGAAGCATTTACTCTTTAAATTTTAGTCTGTAAGGTTACCTTATTCCATGTCCAGGGATTTTATGCATATTTTTTGCCAGACAGTAACCACTACTTTGTTAATGTTTTATTTTAAAAAAACGTTTTGATTCAAGTTTAATTTACACAGCAGAATGAACCATTTTTAAATGTGCAAGTGGATGAATTTTGAAAAATGCATATATCCTTGAAACACACATTCCAATGAATAGAGAATAGTCTGAAAACCCCATGTCCATTTTCTGGGCAATACTCCTCACCCTCCGAACAATGTCCTATCTTCTTTCATTATAAATTAGTTCTTCTCCTAGAACTAATGTAAATGAAATTACACAGTATGTACTCTGTTTTGTTGGGCTCCTTTTGCTCAGCAAAATGTCTTTAGTATTCATTCACGTTAGTGTATTTATCAGTAATTGTCCCTTTTTATTGGTGACAAAAATGTACCACAGTTTATTGATTCTGCATGTGGACAGTTGAGATGTTTCTATTTTTTGGATATTATAATAATGCTGCTATGATCATATACGAATATGTCATTTTGCACAGGTATGTTTTCATTTATCTTGGAGAAATACCTAAAGAAGAAATTATTGGATCATGGGATAAGATTATGCTTAATTTTTTAGTTTCTAATTTTTATAGAAACAAGTCAGCTAAACATATTGATGGGGTACATGTGAAATTTTAATATAAATATACAATGTGTAATGACTAAATCAGGATAATTGGGATACCTATCACTTCAAGCATTTATCATTTCTTTGTGTTAGAAACATTTTAGTTCCACTCTTCTAGTTATTTTAAAATGTACAATAAATTATTGTTAACTATAATCATCCTACTGAACACTAGATCTTATTCCTTCTAACTACTTGGATTTCTGTACCCATTAACCAACCCCTGTTTACTCCTTCCTCTCCACTACTCTTCCCAGCCTTTGGTAATCATCATTCTACTCTCTATCTCCATGAGATCAATTTCTTTAGCTCCCATATATGAGTGAGAACATGCAGTATTTGTCTTTTCATGGTTGGCTTATTTCCCTTAACAAAATGTCCTCCAGTTCTGTCCTTGTTGTTGTAAATGATGGGATCTCATTGTCTTTTGTGGTTGAAAAATACTCCATTTTGTATATATATGTACCACAGTTTCTTTATGCATTCATCTGTTGATAGACACCTAGGTTGAAGGAATATGTTTCACTTATGAAAAGTTGTCAGAACCATTTTCTTTTTTTGGGGGGGCGGGACGGAGTTTCGCTCTTGTTACCCAGGCTGGAGTGCAATGGCGCGATCTCGGCTCACCGCAACCTCCACCTCCTGGGTTCAGGCGATTCTCCTGCCTCAGCCTCCCGAGTAGCTGGGATTACAGGCACGCGCCACCATGCCCAGCTAATTTTTTGTATTTTTAGTAGAGACGGGGTTTCACCATATTGACCAGGATGGTCTCGATCTTTTGACCTCGTGATCCACCCGCCTCGGCCTCCCAAAGTGCTGGGATTACAGGCTTGAGCCACGCGCCCGGCCAGAACCATTTTCAATCTCCTGCAGCAATGTATGAAAATTCAGTTGCTTCACATCCCTCCCAATATTTGGTGTTATCAGCTTTCTAAATTTTAACCATTTTAGTGAGTGTTTAAAAATATAATGATGACTAATAATTTTGAGAAATTTTTTTGTGTTTTTTGGCCATTTATTTATCTTCCTTGGTAAAGTGCTTTTCCAAGTCTTTTGCTCAGTGGATAGTGGACTGTGGGTGGGGAGAAGACTTTATCTTTTTATTACAAATTATAGAAATTCTTTATTCCTGTTAGAAACATGCACTATGAATATTTTCTTTCAGTCTTCAGCTCACATATTCAGCTTACTGTTATTTTTAAATTAGTAGTATTTTTAATTTTATAAATTTATTTTTTAATTTATTTTCCTTTTATGATTAGCTTGTTTTTAGTTTTGTCAAGGGATCTGTGCCTACACGAGGTTCATGGAGATATTCTCCTATATTTTCTTTCTGAAGCTTTAAATTGTCTTTTTCTTCTTTTTTTTTTTTTTAGTGGTTGTTCTAGAGCTAACACCCTGCATTTTTAATTTATAATAATCTAGTTTCAAATAATATTATTCTGCTTCACATGTAGTTTAAGAAACTTTTAATAGTATACGTCCATTTTCCTCTCCAATCCTTTGAGCTATTAATGTTATACATTTTACTTATACACACATTACAGACCTCATAAAACATTGCTATTATTTGTGCTTTCAAGACTCAATCATGTTTGGAAGAAATTAAGAAATTACTGAAAAGGTATTTTATATTTACTCACATAGTATAAAGGTGTGTAGTCCCTATACACCTCTTTAAAGTTTGTTTGTAAGAATTTGTAGGTTTGATGTTTTTTAAAATGGCATTTTAAGTTTATCTCTATTTTCAAAATGTTCATTCTCAGCATTCAAAATATTTTGTTCCATTGTTGTTCCACTGTCTAGTAGCATGCATTAAACAGGGAAGTCTTCCAGTCACTTTTTGATCTTTTCTCAGTCTTCTCACAGCACTTTGTTCATTACTTCTATTATAAATGTCATATAATATTTTAACTGTTCACTTAAATGCCTTTTCCATTCTATTTAAGACCTTTTCAAGAAAAATGACTATGTTTTATTAATATTCACAACCCCAGGGTCTACAACTATTGTTGATATGTAGATAATGTTGAGAAAATGTTTATTGAATGAAAGAAGAATCAAATTGTAAAAGTACAGATCTAAGTTTTTTTCATTATCTCCTCATATTGACACCTGCGCATTTGCGATACATTTGATGCTAACAAATAGAAGCAAAGAGTTTGCAGTAGTGGAAATATGAAGGAAAGAATCCAAGCACAATGACTTCAGAAATGCAACCCGCAGGGATGTTAAAAGCTCTGCACTGCTGAAGTGGGCATGTGAAAAATAATAACATCCAGCACCCCCCAACAAAACAATGTGTTCTAATTTTTAATGAATGAATAATCTTGCTATGAAAAGCAAGCATCCTGACCTTTCCTAGTTTGTATTACAAAGACTCCGGTGTAGCACCATAGCTGAAAAAGTTGCAAAGTCACTGTGTAATCTTCTTGTTCCACAAAGGCACCTTAAAAAATAAAGAATGTTTATGCTGACAATCCCAGCAAATTAAAAAAAAAAAAATGTGTTTGCTAATTGTATTTCCTAGAAGCATTGCAGAGAGCATTTGGCCCATTGCATAGAAACAACACAAATGGTCAAGGTGGTATCTCAATATTATAGTAAAGTGAAATTAGTGACAATATATTGGTGCAATATAGGACCTGTGAGTAGCTTGAAAGAGAAGAAGACGCTAATTTAGGAAGTTTAGTGCTTTCAATGACTAGCTGTTCTTCTGGGAAAAGCCCCATATATACATTTCTTGCTATGCAACACACTGTACTTAGTTTCTCCTTATTTCGTGTCTAAAGGAATTACTGGATAGTCCAAACAAAGCAGGAGGCCAATTTGCATGAATGAGATACCCTTAAGAATTTATTAGGTTGAATTGACACACAGCAGCTGCTTTAAGAGAATATAACTATTATGTGTTTTCACAGCTTAGATCAATGTTTAAATTCTTGTGTATATGAGATGTGTCAACTAAACCACAGGAGGTTTAAAAAGCTTCACAAATGGCAAAAATTAAATTGTTCTGGGCAGCTCCAGGATTCCATGGTTTTTCACTGAAATGCACTATACAGAAGGAAAAACCATGAACTACTAATCATTAATTTAAAAAGTTCCAACAGTTTCTAAGTTCAATCAGTATACAATGTGATTATTATAAATGACATTTATAAAAGCCTACAAGCATATGTATGATATAAGAATACAAATTCATTGTTAATTAAAAATGACTTTGTGTTCTTGTATCATACATATACTTGCAGGCTGTCATAGACACATTTTGTCTCCTCCACATTCAAAAGGATTCTGCCTAAAATATTCGAAAGAACAGATTAAAATATGTCTTGAAACAAGTAATTCTCTTTTCAGGGGCTGCCGTAGAAAACAGAATTAAATTAAATTTTCTAACAATAACTGTGCGTACGCTTACTTTAAGATACTATCAAATTCCTAAGTAGATGTGCTATCATTTAGAGCAGGAGGCAGCAAATTATGGTCCATCAGCCAAATTCAGTTTATCACCTGTTTTAGTAAAATTGTATCTGAACACAGCCATCTATTAGTTTATAAAATGTCTAAGGTTGCTTTCACTTTAAAATTGCAGAATTGAGTAATCATGGGAGGAACTGTATGAGCTATAAAGCCTAAGATATTTACTAGTTGGCCTTTATAGAAAAAGTTTACCAACCTCTGATTTAGAGCATGCTAACTGACAAAGACCAGAAGTATACATACTCTCTAAAATAATATCTAATTTCTCATAAATAATAGCTCTATAGTTTTACATCTAAAACTTAGATATTTGTTAAAATATTGTTCATATAAAAAGATAGAAGTAAAATTATTTAATCTTGATGACAAAAAAAAGCATGATTTGCAACCAGTTGGAAAAAATTAATTAACATCAGAGTTATCACCAAAAAAGAAAGGGACACCAAACAAGATAGCTAGTACAACAGATTATTCCCAATACTATAATGATTCAGTAATATGGTAAGCATAGACATAGACAGCATACAAATATGAGAAATAATGTGTGGAATCTGAATGGAAACAAAAGAGGAAGCTCACTCAGAATGGTGAAGACTTCAGTTTTGTAAATCCAGCCATGTTTGAGAACTTCTGGGGCACTGCAGACAGCTTATTGTCATTGCTTCTTTTCTTCTTCCAACTTCAATGAGTTACTCTTGTTAAGAAATTACATTGTAGTAATTTCCCAACTCTTTGTCTTTTTACTAAACAGTATACACTATGCATGGCTTAAATTGTAGACTAGGAAAAGGCAGTGGGTTACACAAGTCATAATCTGTGTGAGCTGAACTGAGATTGTAGAACTCCCAGATATTTTTCTTAAAATTAAAAAAAAAGTTCTTTCCATTATTTTGGAAAGTTGGAACTGCTGAGATGGAATGCAACAAGAAGTCAACACAAACTATTCTACAATAACAGTAAAACCAAAAAGGCAGAGAAAAGTAATAAAAATCAGAAGTAAGTGAATATTACATTAAATAGAATTTTTTTAAAAAAGAATTCAGCTATAAGCTATTACAACTAATCCATAACACAGAGCAGTTGAAAGAGATTTTTAAGTGATAAGGGGTAGATAACCCCACCACATAAAAAAATGTTTAAACTAAAGAGAGCTAGTATCCTACACTAATGTTAACAAAATAGCCTTTAAGGCAAAAAGTATTATTAGGAATTATAATAGTCACTACTTACTGGCAAAAAAGAAATGCCCCAAGAAAAGGTAAGTCTTGGACTTGTATGCACTTAGCATTATCTCAAAATGTGTAAAGCAAATATTAACACAATTAGAAGACTACAAAAGAAAACTGAAAAATTCACCATCAGAGTGAGAGATTTTAACACAGCTTCCTCGACAATTGATAAATCATGTGTAAAAAAAATCTTAAGGACAGTATAGAAAAGTACAAGTATCTCTTGCTTTTTATACAAACTCATATAATAACAAAAAAGTGAGGAATTCTCCTATTAATGTGTTGAGGTTCATATACCATCATACAAAGTTAATATAAGACAAGAGAATTGTAATCCAATCTTATGAACATACAGGTGAAATTTTTTTTTAATTATAAACCAAAATTATATGCTAGAAAAAAAATACACAAAATCAAATAGAGTGTATCCCAAGCATACAAGAATGTGGCAACTTGAGAATATCTAGTAATATAATTCAATATATTTAATTCATTAAATTAGAAAAATCCTTGTCATATTCAATAGGTAGAGAAAAAAAATTGATACCATTTCAAATCTATTCATGGTTAAAACACACAAATATATTTCACCAACTAGAAAAAAAGACATTTTTTCTTAATTGGGTAAGAGTTATCCATCAAAAACAGCAAATATCATATTTAATGATGGCATTAAATATGAAAAAGAGGCATTCCCTCTCAGATTTCATAAAATATAAAGTTGTCTACTATCATTGTTTCTATGCAATAGTACCCTGGAAATGAAACAAAATTTTTTAAATTGCCATATAAATTGAAAAAAACAAACTGTTCTCCACTGACAACATTGGGATTGTTTAGAAAGACACTGCAATAGCAATGACTAATTATTTTAACCAATAAAATAATTAAATAAAATTTTGGAAACAAATCATTAGTTTCTGATAATACCAAATGTTGTCAATTTTATAGAAAAATAAGATTAATACAATAATTAGTATATAAAACTCTGATTGATAAGTCCTATGCAACAATATTCAAGAAAACATTGATAATAGTTGGTAAGGTTGAAGCTATGTAAACTAAAAAAAACAATGATTCCACTTCTATGTATCTGCACTGAGAAACCTGACACAAAATGCAAGGAGAAATCATGTTCATTATCTCTCAGTTTTTAATAGTAAAATAAGTCAACACAACCTACCATGAGAGAAATTTATTCATGAAGGAAAATGCAAGACTGGAAGTGAATAAATTGGATCCAAATGTAACAGCATGGATACATTTCTAAAGCAATGTTTAAGAAGCACATGAAAATGACACTACTGATATATTCACTTACATAAAATTTAAAACACTGTTAATGAGTAAAAGGTGAAGCAGGAAGCACCAGTAATCTGCTTCCCTACCTAGACAACAATTGCGCTGACTGACAAAATCTGTATGATGTAACTATTTTGGAACTCTGAGGTCTATTGAAGGCTCGCAATTTCTAGGTTAATCCTCAGTATGAAGAAAGCCCACACCAATTAAAAACAAAATAAAACAAAACAAAATTTAAAAATAGCAAACAATAGGGTAGAAGGAGAATCTGATTTCCACAGTTATCGTGTTAGTAGATTTAAATTTTCAGTTTTTACATTGATGAAAGAAATTGAAGAGAACATAATAAATTGGAAAGATAATCCACGTCTATGGATTGGAGAAATCAATATTGTTAAAATGTCCATACTACTAAAAGTAATTTATAGATTTGATTCATTCCCTATCAAAATACCAATGATATTCTTCATAGAAACAGAAAAAACAATTCTAAAAATTATATGATACCACAAAATACCCAGAATAGCCAAAACTGTCCTAAGCAAAAGCGCAAATCTGGAGGAATCACATTACCTGACTTCAAATTATACTACAGAGCTATATTAACCAAAGCAGTATGGTACTGGCATAAAAATAGACACACAGACCAATGGAGCAGATGAGAGAACCCATAAACAAATCCATACATCTACAGTGAATTCATTTTCAACAAATGTGCCAAGAACATACATTGGGGAAAGAACAGTCTCTTCAATAAATGGTGCTGAGAAAACTGGATATCCATACGCAAAAGCATAAAACTAGACCCTAATTTCTCACAATAAACAAAATTCAAACCAAAATGGATTACAGTCTTAAATGTAAGACCTTAAACTATAAAACTTCTATAAGAAAACTTGGGGGAACTCTCCAGGATATTCAACTGGGCAAAGATTTATTGAGTAATACCCCACAAGTACAGGCAACCAAAGCAAAAATGGGCAAATGGGATAACAACAAGTTAAAAATTTCTGCACAGCAAAGGAAAAACAGTCAACAAAGTTAAGAGATCACCTATAGAATGGGAGAAAATATTTGCAAACTATCCATCTGACAAAGTATTAATAACCAGAATATATAAGAAGCTGCAACAACTCTATAAGAAAAAATTTGAAAAATCTGATTAAATAATAATAATTCAATGTTCAATAATAATTATATAATACATTTTAAGATAACTAGAAGTATTTAATTGTATTACTTGTAACATAAACAATAAATGCTTGAGGTGATATATACCCTATTTACCCTGGTATGATTTTTATGCATTGTATGCCTATATCAAATATCTCATGAACCCCATAACTATATACATCTACTCTGTACTCATGAAAATTAAAAATTAAAAAAATTACATTGTTTTCAATAAAAGTCACAAGTCATATTGAAAAAAAGGAAAGTATGGCTCATTCAAAGAAAAAAACAGAAAACTATCCCTGAGAAATGCCAGATGGCAAAACTATTAGACAATGACATTAAAACAATTCTCTCAAAGATGCTCAAAGAACTGAAGGAAGACATGGAATAAGTCAAGAAAATAATATATGAACAATAAAATATTAATAAAGAGAAATTCTATAAAGGAAAAAAAAATTCTAGAGCTGAAAAGTACAAGTAAAGTGAGAAAAATTCATTAGACACACTCCAAGGAATATTTAGCAGCAGAGTAAAAAAATCAATGTACTTGAATACAAAACAATAAAAATTATAGATTCTGAAGAATAGAAAGAAAGACTGAGAAAAAGTAAACAGAGCCTAAGTAACCTGTGGAACACCATTAAGTGAACCAACTTATACATTGTGGAGTTTCAAATGAAGACGGGAGAGACAGAACTTCCTTGCCAAAACTTCCCAAGTTTGATGAAAGATATAAATACCTAAGAAGCTCAACAAATGCCAGGTCTGATGAATCAAAAAGACCCCATGCTGAGATAAATTAAAATTCAACTGCTGAAAGCCAAAGACAGACAGAATATTGAAAGAAGTGATGCAGCACAAGAGATTCTTAATAAGATGATTAGCAGAGTTCTGATCAGCAATTTTGGAAGTCAGAAGGGAGTGGGATAATATATTCAAAGTCCTAAAAGAAAAAAAGTGTCAACCAAGAATCTAATGTTTAACACAAATGTATTTCAAAAGTAGGAAAGAAATTAAGACATTTCCAGATAAACAAAAGATGAAAGAGTTCACTACCACTAGACCTCCTTTGCAAGAAATGCTAAATAAAGTCATTCAGGTTAAAATGAAAGGACACGCAAAGCCATACAAAAAAATAACTCAGTAAAGGAAAATACAGACATGATTATAAAAGTTAGTTTTATTGCAACAATGGTTTGTAATTCTATTTTTTGCTTTCTACATAATTTAAGAGGCTAATGCACTGAGAAGAATTGCTTGTTTTGGGACACACACAATGTATAAAAATGTAATTTATAACATCAATAACTAAATAAAGAGAGTAAGGACAAAGTTGGAAAAAAAAGCAGTTTTGTATGTTATTGAAGTTAAGTCGGTATAAATTCAAATTGGTGTGATACAACTTCAACGTGTTAAATGGTAATCCCCATGCTACACACACACACACACACACACACACACACACACACACATAGTTATAGAGCCTACAAAAAAGAAAGTCAGAGGGAATTAAAATGTTTCCGTACAAAACACACACACACACACACACACACACACACACACACACACAAATCAACTGAACGCAAAAAAAGACAGTAATGCAGGAAATTCGGGACAAAAAAGCTCTGAGGCATAGAAAAAACAAATACCAAAATGCCAGAGTTTTCTCCTTCTTGTTGATCGTTTTAAATGTAAGTAGATTAAATTCTTCCATCAAAAGACAGATTGGCAGAATGGATTAAAAAACAAAACATGATTCAACTATATGCTATCTATAAGAGATTCACTTTAGATCCAAAGACAGAAATAGGCTGAAAGTCAGATAATGCAAAAATATATTTTGTGCATCCAGCACTTTGGGAGGCTAAGGTGGGAGGATCTCTTCAGGTCAGGAGTTCAAGACCAGCCTGGGCAATATATCAAGACCTTGTCTGTACAAAAAAATTATAAAATTAGCTGGGTATGGTGGTGCATGCTTGTAGTCCTAGCTACTCAGGAGGCTGAGGCAGGAGGATCACTTGAGCCAGGAGTTTAAGGCTGCAATGGGCCATTATCCCACCACTGCACTGCAATCTGGGCAACAAAGTGAGACCCTGTCTTGAAAACAAACAAAAAAGAATATTCAATAGAAATAGTAACCAAAAGAGAACAGGGATGGTTATGCTAATATCAGATTAGTAACTTTAAATCAAAAAGAGTTTACAATAAACAAACAGGACACTATATTAATAAACCATTCAAATCACCTAACAATAGACCATCAAAATAGAGGATGAAACAATTCATAAAATTGAAAGGAGAAATTGACAGATCTACCACAGTAGTTGGAGACTTCAATACCTTATTATAAATAGTAAATATAACAACCATACAAATACAAATTATATGTAAAGAAATAGAGAACTTGAACAGCACAATAAATGAACAATAACTAATAAGCATATACAGAACAGTCCTCCCCAAAACAACAGATTATACATTATTCTCAAGTGCACATGGGACATATTCCAGAATAGGAGATATGCTGGTCCAAGATGTAATACATGTATCTTCTCTGGTCACAACAGTATGAAGTTAGAATTCAATAAAAGAGAAAAACTTAAAAATTCAGAAATTTGTAGATATTAATAAGAATACTTTTAGACAACCAATGGATCAAATAAGAAATCATAAGGGAAATTATAAAATACTACAAGATGAATTAAAATGAAAACACAACACAGCAAAACTTGTATGCCATAGCAAGAGCAACGCTGAGGGAGAAATTTAGGGCTGCAAATACTTACAATACAAAAGAGAGAAAGATGTTGAATAACAACGTAACTTTGCACCTTAAGGAACTAGAAAAAGAAGAACATATTAATTTTAAACCTGGCAGATGTAAGAAAATAACCAAGATTTGAGCAGAGACCAACAAAATGGAGAATAGAAAAGCAATAGAGAAAATTGTCAAAACCTAAAATTTGTTTTTAAAAAGAGTAACAAAATTGACAAATCTTTAGCTGGATTTACTAAGTGAAAGAAGGAAGATTCAAATTACTGAAATCAGAAAGGAAAGGAAAGATATTACTGGGGACATTACTACAAATTCTACAGAAACAAAAAGGAAAATAAGAGATTACTATGATTGACTGTATGCCAACAAATTGATTAAACTAAATGAAATGGACAGACTCCTAGAAACATAAAACCTACTAATACAGATTCAAGTTAAAAAAACCATAAAGTCCGAATAGACCTGTAACTAGCAAGGAGATTACAACAATAGTCAAAAACACTCTGACAAAGAAAAAGCCTTAGACCTAATGGCTTCACTGGTGAATTCTAGCATTCTACCATACGAAGAAGAAATAATTTCAATTATTTTCAAACTTTCTCTGAAAACTGAATGAGAGGGAACACTTCCAGACTCATTCTATGAGATCAACATTGCCCTGAAACCAAACCAGGCAAAGATACTACAGGAAAATAAAACCACAGACCTATATCCCTGTGAATACTGATGGAAAAATCCTCAACAAAATATTGACAAACTCTTAGCGACAAAATACCAGCAACACATTAAAGGAATTATATACTATGACAAAATGAGATTTATTGCTAGAATGTAAGGATGGTTTAACATACAAAAATTAATCAATGTAGTAGATCTCATTAACAGAATGGAGAAAAACGTGAATATTTCAATTGATGCAGAAAAAGCATTTGACCAAATTCAACACCCTCTCATGATTTAAAAAAACTCAACAAACTAAAAATAGAAGGAAATTATCTCAACTAATAAGTGCCATATATGAAAAGCTCATCATGAACATTTTAATTGTGAAAGGGCAAAAGATATTCCTCTAACATCAAGGACAAGGCAAGGATGCTCACTTTCACCACTTCTATTCAACAAATTTCTGGGAGTTTCAGCCAGAGAAATGGGGGAAAAAACAGGAAAGAAGGAAATAAAGAAAGGGGATCCAAATTTGAAAGGAAGAAGTACAATTATCTTCGTTCACAGATAATCTGATTTTCTACATAGATAACCCTAAAGGCTACTTTTAAAAAACTCTTAGAACTGATAAACAGATTTAGCAAAGCAGCAGGATACAAAGTTAGCACACAAAAATCAATTACATTTCTATACATAATGAACAACTTGAAAAGGAAATTATGAAAACATTTCAAATTATAATAGCATCAGAAAGAATGAAATACTTAGGAATTAACTTAACCAAGAAGGTAAAAGACATGTACAATGAAAACTAAAGAAAAAATATTAAAATGTATTTTTAAAAGGCATAAAAAATAGACATCTCATGTTTATAGATTGGATTTCTTAATACTATTAAGATGTCAATACTAGCCAAAACAATATGCAAACTCAATGCAATCCTTATCAGAATCACATTGCTTTTTGCAAAAATAGACAAATACACCTTAAAATTTATATGAAATCTCAAGGAACCCTAGGTAGCCAAAACAATCTTGAAAAAAGAACAAAAAGGAAGGACCCACACTTCCTGATTTCAAAACCTACTACAAAGCTACAATAATCAAAACTGTGTGATGGTAGCATAAAGATTAATGTATAGACCAATGAAATAGAATAGAAAACCCAGAAATAAACCTTTGCATAAAAGTCAATTAATTTTCAGCCAGGATGCCAAGATCATTCAATGGTGAAAAGACAGTCTTTTCAACAAACAGTACAGGGAAAACTGTATATCCACATGCAAACAAATGAAGCTGGACCCTTACTTAACATCAAATGCTAAAGGTAACTAATAATGGATCAAAATCTAAATGTAAGAGCAAAAATGATCAAACTCTTATAGAAAACATAGAACAAATCTTCACAATATTGGATTGTAAATGATTTCTTGGATATAACACAAAAGACATAGGCAACAAAAGCAAAAATAGAAAAATTGAACTTCATAAAAATTAAAAACTTTCATGCATCCTCAGACACTGTCAATAGAGTGAAAAGGCAACCTATGGAGTGGGAGAAAATATTTTCATATAATATAGACAAAAAGAGATTCAAATCCAAAATATGTAGAAACTAACACAAAATAACTTTTTAAAAAAATATTCAAGTTATCACCTCACACCCACTGGGATGGCTATCACTTTTAAAAAAACAACCAAACTGTTTAGAATAAGGAAATAATAAGGATATAATAGGGAAATAATAAGTGTTGGTGAGGATGTGGAGAAATTGGAACCCTTGTGCACTATTGGTAAAAATGAAAATTAGTACAGCCACCGTGGAAAACAGTAGAGCAGTACCTTAAAAAATTAAAAATAGAATTACCATATAATCCAGCAATTCCATGCCAGTTATATGCCCCAAAGAATTGAAAGCAGGATCTCAAAAACATATTTGTACACCTATGTTCATAGCAGCATTATTCACATTAGCTAAAATATAGAACCAATTCAAGTGTCCATCCATGGATGAATGAATTAGCAAAATGTGCTGTATACATACAATGGAAAACTATTCACCCTTAAAAACGCAGGAAATTCCGATATGCTACATGGAGGAACCTTGAGGAAATTATGCTAAGTGAAATAAACCTGTCACAAAAAGACAAATATGGTATGATTCTATTTATATAAAGTACCGAAAATTGTCAAATTCATAGAGACAGAAAGCAGAATAGTGGATTCCAGGGCCTGGTAGAGAGCAGAGAATGGGGAGTTAATGTTTAATGGGTAGAGAGTTTCAGTTTTACAAGATGAAAAGAGTTCTGGCGATGGGGGTGGAGAGAGTTGCACATGATCAATGTACTTAATATCACTCAACTGTATAATTAAAAACGGTGAAGATGCAATAACAAAGACTTGGAACCAACCCAAATGCCCATCTATGATAGACTGGATAAAGCAAATGTGGCACATAAACACCATGGAATACTATGCAGACATAAAAATGGATGAGTTTATATCCTCTGCAGGGACATGGATGAAGCTGGAAAACATCATTCTCAGCAAACTAACACAAGAACAGAAAACCAAACACTGCATGTTCTCACTCATAAGTAGGTGTTGAACAATGAGAACACATGAACACAGGAGGGGAACATCACACACCAGGGCCTCTTGGGGGTGAGGGTCTAGGGCAAGGATAGCATTAGGAGAAATACCTAATGTAGATGACGTGTTGATAGGTATGGCAAACCACAATGGCACATGTATTCCTATGTAACAAGCCTTCACATTTTGCACATGTACTCCAGAACTTAAAGTATAATTAATAAACAAACAAAATTAAAATTTAAAAAATTTAAAAATGGTGAATATGGCAAATTTTATGTTCTATATATTTTGCCACAACAGAAAATGTTGAAAAAAAAATGCATTTAAGATTTAAATAGCAATTCCATACATAAGAACTTATACTAAAGAAGTAATCAAATTTTTGTGTTTTAATCCATAAGACTGGTCCATAAGAATGTTCACCACAGCATTATTTATAATAAAATAATAGAAACACTAAATGTTCAATAAAAAGGAAGTGAAGTAATTATTGTTAGAAATAGAACATAATTCCTTTTAGCTATTTATAAATTATGACATGGATACATGTTCATAATATATTGTAAAGTGGAAAAAACTGGCAACAAAAGAGTATTACAGTATGTTCCCAATCTTTTAAAACAAAATAGATATGAATATAGTCTTAGAAAATATAGATAGAAATACGCACATTAATAACGCTATGCTTTTATGTATGTTTCCTAATGAGAAATACATATTTATATAAGGTGAAATGTTATTACGGTATGTGAAAGAATAATGGATTCAGGTATTTTGGACTGAAAGAAAACATAGTAAACACCTGAGCAACTTATTTTCATAGAGAAACCAGAGGTCTAAATGGTAAATGGTTAGGAAACTCATAATTTATACATCTCATCCACAAGGCAATAAGGAGTCAGATCTAAATGCCCAAATACTATGCATTAAACACAGACTACATTTCTCACCAAAATTTGGCCAGCAAACACTTGAAACATTTTAGAAATTGCCTCTTGGGAATTGTTTTTTTCTTCCCTAGTTGTTCCTAAAATTCATGTATTTGGGGCCTGGACCTAGATACAAGTATTTTACTTATTTTTCTAAAACATTCTGTACAAAATTATATTAATATAGAGAAACAAGGTTTTTTCTGTCATCCTTATAATTTGTAAAATTAGTTTAAAAATTCTTGAACTGATTCAACATATGCTACCAGTTCAGGTTTCACTATCAATCACAAAAACCATTTACACAGGTGAAGTATCCAAACCATTATTTTTGGCCTAGTTATATCTTTTTCTTTAACATTTCTTAACGCATTTTGTCATTATACCTATTGAGTGGCATACAACTCAGCTTCTTGGTTACTGCAAGAAACCCTATGTAGGGCCGGGCGCGTTGGCTCACGCCTGTAATCCCAGCACTTTGGGAGGCCGAGGCGGGTGGATCACGAGGTCAAGAGATCGAGACCATCCTGGTCAACATGGTGAAACCCCGTCTCTACTAAAAATACAAAAAAATCAGCTGGGCATGGTGGCGCGTGCCTGTAATCCCAGCTACTCAGGAGGCTGAGGCAGGAGAATTGCCTGAACCCAGGAGGCGGAGGTTGCGGTGAGCCGAGATCGCGCCATTGCACTCCAGCCTGGGCAACAAGAGCGAAACTCCGTCTCAAAAAAAAAAAAAAAAAAAAAAAAAAAAAAACCCTATGTAGCACCACCACAGCCATCCTCCAACACACAGAATACTCAGCATGTAACATCCTTGTATTCTCCACATCTTTAATCATTGCTAGGTTTGTATATGTACACGTGTGAGTCATACATGGTCTTTTTTTCTAAGTAGTGACTGGAAAGAAATGATGGTATTTTTTTCCTTAATGATTCCTCATTAATAAGATACCTATTTGTAAAGCATCAAATACAGTATCTCATATACAGTAAACACTATATATGTGCTTATATATATATGTATATAAAATATGATAAGTAAATAACAGTTCACATAACAGAAGATAAATACATATTTACTGCAAGCCTCAAACTAAAAATAGCAATGGAATATTGTCCATGAAATCATTTTGATTTTTATTTAAATTATTTATAAAGAGCAGTAGAATTATTTATATGTATAGTCATGTTTAATATTAACCTTATTTTTAAAAGAAAATTTATTCATATTCTCATCACACTGATTCAATGAATAATTCTATAAATATTTAACAGTATCAATTCTGAGTGAGGCACTATACTGAGGACTTCATGAGCAAAAATGAACAACTCAAAGATAAAAAGCCAAAACTATTACCTTTAAGGAATTCCCATTAGATTAAAATATTGTACATATATAGACTTTTTTTTTTTTTTTTTTTTTTGAGATGGAGTCTCGCTCTGTCGCCAAGGCTGGAGTGCAGTGGTGCAATTTCAGCTCACTACAACCTCTACATCCTGGGTTCAAGCGATCCTTCTGCCTCAGCCTCCAAAAGTACTGGGATTACATGCGTGAGCCACCACAACTGGCCTAGACTTATTTTTAAATCTCAAAAGTTCAACATTTTAAATTTTTCTAAAGATGGCCTTTCAAAATATGTTTATTATAACAGATATGGGCATAATCATAAGCCTTAAGCAAGAAAAAGAAATAACGCTTTGGGAATTAATTTAAAAGGCAAAATGAAATCTTAATTCCTCTGAACAAGAGTATTATTGCTTTAATTACACATCCTGAAAATTACTAGACCAATAGGGGCTATTAATTAGGTGAAATGTCAACTTGAATCCTGGAGAGGTGCTGAACTTACATGAACAAATCCATCCCTTAAGTGATGTGGAAAAATCTAATGATATAATGAGCAGAATAAATTCAGAGGTCACTCTAACTCCCAGTCACTTAGCAACTGAATTGTAGTGAAGAGAGCAAGAGGGAAATGATTTGTAAAAATAATTAACCATAAATTCAATAGTAGAGATCACTGAAAAGGAGACTGGAAATGGAAGCAGCTTTACCCAGGGCTTCCAGCCAACTCTTCTTGTAGGGAGGAATTCATCATCACACCAAAGCCCCAGACACAATGTTTACCTCCCTTCCTTTTTATCCATGCATCTCTCTGACTTCTCCACTTTCCTCTTTCTACTGATAAACTTAATGAGCACACACGAAAACCTAAACCCTTTCTCTTTGTCCCCATAGTTTTCTTGGTCTTTCTTTTTTCCCCAAAAGAGATTGAGAGAGTCAGAGATAGAAAGAGAGAATTCCATGGAGTTGGGGGCAGATTTCTCAGACGTGCTCCTTGGTGTATATAATTAGCACATATCCTCTCTTGCACAACCAAATTATTTTTAATTCCAAAGTAAAGCACATTGCTACCAACTTCAGTCACAAGTACAAACATTCATTTCACTTAGCAGCATAAAGGTTTTGTTTTTTGTTTTTTGTTTTTGTTTTTGTTTTAGTTGGCCAGTACTACATAAAATAAAGGAAGAAAAGGAGGATATTTGGTATATTTTCCTAGTAAATTCAAATCGCAATCCAATGCTTCAAGCCGAATAAGCTATAAATTCTCACAAGGTCAATGTTTTCTCAATTTATTCTTTTAGTCTACTTGCAATGGATATTTTAAAAGAATATTTCTTATAAGCATAACAATATTTCTGGAAATTTGGAAATGTATCTCTTATTGTTTTGAAATAATTAAAAAGGCTATCGAGTAACCCTTAACCTTTTAGAGGAAGGTCATTTATTTAATGATAAGGTCATTATTTAATGATAACATAAATTAATAGACAACTTTAAAGACTTTTTAAAATAATTCAGTCTTTTATAAGAAAAATATTTTATATTCTTCAGGTATAATATCAATATTCTTGCATTCAAATGGCTTTAATATTTGTTAACACAAACCAAAGCAAGTTACAGGTTATGGGCTGGTAAGAAGAGAACAATCATCTATTGAAAACCATCTACAGATAAGTACGTTATATAATAAATTGCTAGCTTTAATATTTTCTTTTCTATAAATGTGCATATGAATTACAATACATTCCCTAATCTTACAACACAAAACTGCACACACTTTTGCAAAGCGTATGTTTACAAATTTAATCCACATCCAATTTAAGTAAGTTATGATACATTGAGCTGCATTTACTATTTTAAGATATCAGTTATAAAACTGATTGTAGGAAAAAATTGTAGAAACAAATAAAGACATCTTAATATGGCCCCAAACTAAATAAAATGTTATGTTATATAATCTAAGTTTGGATTAATTTCGCCTGTGATATTTTATGATTAGCTAAAATGTCACAACAACAACAACAAAAATAAAGTTCAAGTAAAGCATTAAATGGCTGGCCTATAGGGAGCCATCACTTACCGCTTATGAGAGTTACTCATGCCAAATGTGTCATCCAGAGTAAAAAAAGAAACAAAACCAAGGCTGACAATATACTAATTTGACCTCTGCATATTGTGAATTGAGTAATCTGTAACATGAAAAGTATAAGACTGATGTAAGAATAATATGATTTCAAGAATATCAAGAGATGACCATGAATTATGCTCATCTCTTTATGAAAATAATAACAGTCTTCAAATTTTGTTAACAGATTAGATGGAGGCAAGAAAGTAGGGGCAATGATGCCATAGGCAGCTCTTCCTTAAATTCTACTTAGTCCTAAAGAATTTCAGAATTTAAATGAAAAGAGAGAGAAACATATTTTATATATATATATACACACACACACACACACACACACACACACACACACACACACATATATATGTATTGATTGGCTGGTATTTAGAAGGAAATATGTATTTTTACATTGAACTTCACTTGTGTTTAGAGTTAGAAAAGAAAGTTCAAAATTTTACAGGTATTTTTAAACAATAAACACAATAATATTTTAGGTTTCTTCCTGCAGCCTAATATATTTGTATGGCATTTCTATCTAAAATTTTAGCATTTGGATCAAGGCAAAGGGCAAATGTCTCTTTTTGGCTTATTTTATCTCATTGATTTCTGTCCCAATCTCTAGGTTCTTTATAACCTTTAAATATGTTCAGTAGATCCAATTATGTCTTAATTGTCCAACAATATAAGGGGGTTTTGAAGGAATGTTTTGAGTAATGACAGAGAATTATTATTTTTATTTTCTGTAACATTTTCCTCTCCAATGAACATATTTGGGTAAGTTCTCCCTTTCCCTAGCTTAAAATGTCACTTAGGCTACTCCACTGCGCTGGCCCACAGAGTCTACTGAATAGAAGCGGACTGAGAAGCGCCAATCAGTCGGTGACAGACAGACTCCCAAGGAGAGGTCTAGAAATAAAGAAAGTCCAGTGTGAAGCCAGAAAGACAAAATGGAGAAGTGATAACAGTATCAGATCAAACTAAACAGGAGAAGTGAGGAGGTGTAAATCCTGAGCAATTGCCCCAAGAACAATGCCATCCAGCATGTCCTTGGCTTTTACAGGTCAGTAGCTTGACAGGAGTAATTCAAACTGTGGGAGGAAAAAGCCACGTTAGATGGCTACTCTGCTAATTGATCTTATGCAGCAAACAAGGCAGTGTAAAAACTGTAGCAATCAAGCATATTTATAGATAATAAAGGAGGCACATTGATATGGTTTGGATCTGAGTCCCCACCCATACCTCATATTCAAGTGTATTTTTTGTTTTTTTGTTTTTTGTTTTTTTATAAAAACAGGGTCTCACTCTGTCACCAAGGCTGGAATTCAGTGGAGTAACCACGGGTCACTGCAGGCTCAACCTCCCAGACTGAAGCATTCCTCTCACCTCAGCCTCCTGAGTAGCTGGAACTAGAGATGCACACCACCACACCTGGCTGATTTTTGTATTTTCTGCAGAGACAGCATTTCACTATGTTTCCTGGTCTCAAACTCCTGGGTTCAAGGGATCCACCTTCCTCAGCCTCCCTAGGTGTTTACAGGCGTAAGCCACTGAACACAGCATCTCATGTTGCATTGTAATCTCTAGTGTTGGAGGTGGGACCTGGTGGGAAGTGATTGGAATATGGGGGTGGATTCTCATGAATGGGTTAGCACCATAGCCTCAGCGCTGTTGTTGTGATGCTGAGTGAGTTCTTGTAAGATCTGATTGTTTAAAAGTGTGTAGTATGTCCCCCTCACTCTCTTGCTCCTCCTCCAGCCATGTAAAACATGCCATCTTCCCCTTCCCCTTCTGCCATGATTGGAAGTTTCCTGAGACCTCCCCAGAAGCCTCACAGATGCCAGCATCATGCTTCCTGTACAGCCTGTGGAGTCATGAGCCAGTTAAACCTCTTTTCTTTATTAATTACCCAGTCTCAGATATTTCTTTATAGCGATGAAAAACCAAACATAATACACACATTTTTCATATACAGAGGAACATGTCGTATAACACTCAAATCCTCTCTTCTAAACTAAGGCACTAATTTCTTCAAATGCCAGGAGTTTTGCTTGCTGACAGCACACAGCTGTTCTATTTCCTAAAAATGGCCCTCTGCTAAAAGGGGCTTCCCTGCCCAAGGTTACTCCTCTACCCCAGTGACTGTGCAATGCAAGGTGCAAAGCCTTCACACCGCCTCCACACTTTGCCTTAACTAGGGGCATACCCATAGGGTCATTGCAACTTTACAGATACCCGTGGGATCAGCTGAGGTCTCTTGCAACTGCATGGTGCCCAAGCAAATACTAACCCTCATAATACAGTACAGCTTGTATTATAGCCTTTGCAGATCAGTTAAAAAAACAAAACAAAAAAACCTTTGTCTTTATGAAGAATCCCAACATAGGTGAGAAGCAGTGTCCAGCCTCTTCCTACTGAAGTGGAAGTCCATTTTGTTCTTGACTGGTCCTTCAGGCCTCCAGAAGATCTGTGCACCCCCTAATGCACTTTTATACACTGTAGTTGAAGCCTACTTCTAAACTTTATTCCACCTTCTCCAGGAGCACAGGAATTTAATCACACTGATGACATCTTCCTCCAAGGAGAGTCAGTCTACACGCTTATTCAGGACATGCAAACATTCACAGATGAGTTCACAAAGAGAAAATGGGCATTGCCCCACACACAGTACAAGGCCTCATCACCTTGGTTAAATTCCTAAAAATTTGTTAGCATGTCAAGGGTCACTCCATCCCTGACACTGTCAAGAAACAGTCATTGACCCTCAACACCCACAAGCTCAACATCTTTTAAGCCTGGTTGATAATGGAGGCAATATATTTCACATTACAAATTTTACTTTTTACCAATTTAAATTTTTTTTTACCATTTTAAATTTACTTTTTACCAAATTTTAAATTTTACCATTTCGGGTGTTATATATCAACTCCCCTTTGATGAGTTCCCCTTTTACAACAGAAGGCTCTAGAATCTGTCCAAATTGCAGTACAACAGGGATTCTCACTAGTGCCTCCCTCCCCCAAGACTTCTTGACTTTAGAGACCTCCTCTCATGTCTCCCAGAATATCTGGATCACCTGTAATGGCCATAACTTGCCCATGGACTCTGTCTTACAAGACATTGTCCTGTTAGGCACCTTATGACACACCATTAGAACAGCATTGCTAGCTGCATTCTGTGCTCTCCTGAGAACAGAAGCTCTCACAGGGCCTGAACCCTAAATCCCCCACACACACCTGCACATTATGCCTTGGGTCATGAAAACAGCACCTTGAAAGCTCAGCACTGCTACAGATAAATATAAACCTAAAGCCTCAGGCAAATTCCACCTGCAGGCGGCAGTAGCCTCCCTTGTCCCCAAGTCTCACCCCTCCCTCTTCCTCTTCTAAACCACATCTGGGAAAACTAATAAGAAAGCCTAGATGCTCCCTCCTCTGGTGCCAACAGGAAGTTCAAATCACACAAGCCCTGGCCCATACATAAAAGAACTCTCACTCTGGCCCTACCCTGTAACCACAATAAAATCCCATGTCAGTCTCTTTTCCTGCTTTCTCATGTCACTCTTGGACCTGCTTAGAAACATGCCCTGCTCTCCCCAGAAAGTCTCATTATATAAATAATTAGCCTCTATATCCTCTTGTGGCATGTGTGGTATCATCAATCTTGACACCTGAACCAAATTTGTGAGAGGGATGGTCATCCTTCCTCTGGAGGGTGACTTAGACATGACTTGGTTTTTATTTGAAAACTTTTTTGAGCTTAGTTGCCATTCTTTAGGATTCAAAATGTCACATGTAGGAGTTGGAACCCTGCCTCAGTTCTGATTATCTGAGAGCACTGAACAAATGAAACTTTTTCAACATTTTCATGTAAAAAATATTTATTGAATGCATACTATGGGCCTGGAATTGTGCTAGATACTCAAAAATACAGAGGAGTTATCAGTTTAATGGGAAAGACTGCTATTATTCAATGCCATTTTAAGAAATGTAAATTTTTAACTGTGACAAATGACAGGGAAAAAAAGTATATTATTAATACCTTATATGGACCTATCGATTCTAATGAAATCAGTCCTAGACAGTCAGAAATATTAAGGAAGTGATATATTGGCTGAAAGCTTAAGAATGAGTAGAAGTGAACTAGGTACAGAGAAGGGAAGGGAATTCCAGGTAAAGTGACTCACATATACAAAGACACAGTGGCAGAGGAAGCATTGAGAATGTGAGGGACTGAAAATCAGAGCAACTATTCAAGGCCTTCGGGGTAAGCATGACTTTATCAGATTTGTGTTTTAATGATTACACTGGGTCACTATGGAGAATGAATTTTAAAAGGCAGCTATATGGAAGATCAAATACCAATAACCCAATATCAGTGCTATTGATTTAATTCACAAGCATACATATTCCTTCTCTTTCTTTGCCCCCAGAATTTAAGATAACATAATCAATGCACAGGATTTGACAAATCTGAGTTTGTGTTCTCCCTCAAAGTTAGAAAATAAGGTCAGAGAATTTCATCTTCTGAAATGGAAGTATAAAAATATTATCTAAGATGAATGAGGCTTGCCTTATTATTCATTTACAGAAATAACATATTAAATACAATTCTCTATTGCAATGAAAATTAAATCTCATTTATTTTGCAGTAATCTAAAATTTATAGACGGCAGATGTTTAGTTGGCCTAAAGGAACCCTGAAGTTAACTGTTTTCATTTAGTGCATAAATGTAACTACTAAGAAGTAAGTTAATATCCTAGGGGAGAAAATGTTAATACTCACGCAAGAATCCAAATAGATCAATATATTTGTTTTCTGTGCAGAAAAGAGTTAACAGCAGGCCTGAGGCTGTTATCCCTAGGAATCCCTGCTTGGAAGTTTGGCCCTGAGCTGGAGTATGGAAACCTGGATGTGGGGAGGGTACTTGCCATTGTCAGAACTGATGAGAGTGCCATAACTGTTCATATTAACAATGTGGTTTATGCTGAATGCCTGCTTTCCTCCTGAAAGTCTGAAATTTTGGTACATGCCAGCACAGGATGCCTACATGACTAGCCACCAATAAATCCTTGGCCTGTGAGTTTTCAGTGAGCTTTCCTGGTAGACAGGTAGTCACAATCTGTTGCTATAGGAACTGGGCAAATCCTATGTGACTCCACTGAGAGAAGACTCTTGGAAGTTTGTGTATGGTTCCCTTTGAATTTCACCCCATGGGCCATTTTCTATTGCTAAATCAGTTTGTATCCTTTCACTACAATATACCCAGAAATACCTTTTGATTACTACAGCATATAGGATAATACAAGTGGTCTTTGTATATACTAATTAAACATGTAGGTTCATTCTTAAAAAGTTAGAAATATTTTTTCTTGCATGAGGATTTCTGGCTTTCAGCATCTGCTGACACACTTTGTTCTCACTGAAACGAGCTTGGCAGGCATGATTTTTTTTCTGGTAAGATAATTTACATATGTACTTATTTTACTGCACTTTAGGTTCTGTGGTACATGTGCAAAACATGGTGGATTTTTGCATAGGTACCTAAATGGCAATGTGGTTTGCTGCCTCCATGCCCCTGTCACCTATATCTGGCACTTCTCCCCATGTTATCCCTCCCCAACCTCCCTATCCCTCGATGTGCCTCCCCTATTCTCCCTCAACAGACCTCGGTGTGTGATGCTCCCCTCCCTGTGTCCATGTGTTCTCACTGTTCAACACCCGCCTATGAGTGAGAACATGCAGTGTCTGATTTTCTGTTCTTGTGTCTGTTTGCTGAGAATGATGGTTTCCAGATTCATCCATGTCGCTACAAAGGACACAAACTCATCGTTTTCTATGGCTGCATAGTATTCCATGGTGTATATGTGCCACATCTTCCTTGTCCAGTCTATTGTCAGTGGGCATTTTGGTTGGTTCCAGGTCTTCGCTATTGTAAACAGTGCCGCTATGAACATACATGTGCATGTGCCTTCATAATAAAACAATCTATAGTCTTTTGGATATATGCCCAGTAATGGAATTGCTAGGTCAAATGGAATTTCTATTTCTAGGTCCTTGAGGAATTGCCACACTGACTTCCACAATGGTTCAACTAATTTACACTCTCACCAACAGTGTAAAACTGTTCCTATTTCTCCACATCCTCTCCAGTATGTGTTGTCTCCAGATTTTTTAATGATTGCCATGCTTACTGGTGTGAGATGGTGTCTCAATGTAGTTTTGATTTGCATTTCTCTAATGACCAGTGATGATGAGCATTTTTTCATATGTTTGTTGGCCTCATAAATGTCTTCTTTTGAAAACTGTCTGTACATATCCTTTGCCCACTTTTGAATGGGTTTGTTTGTTTGTTTTTTTCTTGTAATCTGTTTTAGTTCTTTGTAGATTCTGGATATTAGCCCTTTGTCAGAGGAGTAGATTGCAAATATTTTTCACATTCTGTTGGTTGCTGGTTCACTCTAATGATTGTTTCTTTTGCTGTACAGAAGCTCTGGAGTTTCATTAGATCCCATTTGTCTATTTTGGCTTTTGTTGCCAATGGTTTTGGTGTTTTAGTCATGAAGTCCTTGCCTATGCCTATGTCCTGAATGGTTTTGCCTAGGTTTTCTTCTAGGGTTTTTATGGTGTTAGGTCTTATGTTTAAGTCTTTAATCCATCTGGAGTTAATTTTAGTGTAAGGTGTCAGGAAGGGGTCCAGTTTCTGCTTTCTGCACACTGCTAGCCAGTTTTCCCAACACCATTTATTAAAGAGGGAATTCTTTCCTCATTGCTTGTATTTGTGAGGTTTGTAAAAGATCAGATGGTTGTGGATGTGTGGCATTGCCTCCAAGGCCTCTGTTCTATTCCATTTGTCTATATCTCTGTTTTGGTGCCAGTATCATGCTGTTTTGATTACTGTAGCCTTGTAGTATAGTTTGAAGTCAGGTAGAGTGATGCCTCCTGCTTTGTTCTTTTTGCTTAGAATTGTCTTGGCTATGTGGGCTCTCTTTTGGTTTATGAAGTTGAAGGTGGTTTTTCCCAATTCTGTGAAGAGGGTCATTGGTAGCTTGATGGGGATAGCATTGAATCTATAAATTACTTTGGGCAGTATGGACATTTTCACGATATTGATTCTTCCTAACCATGAGCATGGAATGTTTCTCCATCTGTTTGTGTCCCCTTTTATTTCATTAAGCAGTGGTTTGTAGTTCTCCTTGAAGAGGTCCTTTACATCCTTTGTTAGTTGTATTCCTAGGTATTTTATTCTCTTTGTAGCAATTGTGAATGGGAGTTCATTCTTGATTTGGTTCTCTTTAAGTCTGTTATTGGTGTATAGGAATGCTTGTGATTTCTGCACATTGATTTTGTATCCTGAGCCTTTGCTGCAGTTGCTCATCAGTTTAAGGAGATTTTGGGTTGAGATGATGGGGTCTTCTAAATATACAATCATGTCGTCTGCAAATAGAGACAATTTTACTTCCTCCTTTCCTAATTGAATATCCTTTATTTATTTTTTCTTTCCTGATTGCTCTGGCTAGAACATCCAATACTATATTGAATAGGAGTGGTGAGAGAGGGCATCCTTGTCTAGTGCCAGATTTCAAAGGGAATGCTTCCAGTTTTTGCCCATTCAGTATGATATTGGCTGTGGGTTTGTCGTAAATAGCTTTTATTATTTTGAGATACATTCCATCAATACCTAGTTTATTTAGAGTTTTTAGCCTAAAGCACTGTTGAATTTTGTCAAAGTCTTTCTCTGCATCTATTGTGATAATCATGTGGTTTTTGTCTTTGGTTCTGTTTATGTGGTGGATTACGTTTATAGACTTGCATATGTTGAACCAGCCTTGCATCCCCAGAATGAAGCCTACTTGATCATGATGGATAAGCTTTTTGATGTGCTGTTGCAATCAGTTTGTCAGTATCTTATTGAAGATTTTTGCATCTATGTTCATCATGGATATTGGCCTGAAGTTTTCTTTTTTTGTTAAGTCTCTGCCCGGTTTTGGTATCAGAATGATGTTGGTCTCATAAAATGATTTGGGAAGGATTCCTTCTTTTTGGATTGTTTGGAATAGTTTCAGAAGTAGTGGTACCAGCTCCTCTTTGTATTTCTGGTAGAATTTGGCTGTGAACCCATCTGGCATGATTTTATAGAACATAAATCTAAGTGTATGAGGCACTCACAGAGCAACTAAACCACAAGCTTCTGAACTGTCGCTTGGATATCTAAATAGGCTAGGATTACTTCCCATTTAAAGCCAGACTTTACCAGATTTCAAGTGGAAAGTTGGATTTCAAGATCATATTGAATTTTGAAATCCTTAGATGATGCCAAATAAAATGGGGCATATAAAAAATAGAGGAAAAACTTAGCATATAACCAGTGGCAAGTTAAAAGATCACTAATTTCAGTGGGCAATATCCTAATACATTATGCCAACATTTAAAGATATTTCAAAATTTCTTTGTAGCATATAAGTCAGTATAGGAAACAGCATTAAACCTTGAATATATTTTCCCTCTAAGGGATTTTAATTGGACATCTTATATTGCATATTATTTTCATCAGTTTCTGAGTAATTTATTCCACAATGCAAGATTCCAGGAGGAAGTCATCGCCTTAATTTCTCCTCAAGAATTTTAAAGACAGTTCCACAAAATAAGAAATGACAGATGTGCCTGGAATTTCATTTCTAATACAAGTTAAGACAATGTAGTAAAGCATTCTATGTTCTATATTACAAACAGGTCTGAAAGCCATTTCCATAGTGAGAATGAGTTCCTGTAGTGTCTGACATAGCTGTCCCTGGGCATTTGCCAATATCATTTGAAGTGATTATAAGTCCTCCATGTAAGAAATGTATACTCCCAAAGTAATGCAAATCTAATTTACCTAGCTTCACTTGGCAACATATTTTCATTGGATTTGATAAATTGCTTTTCCTGATTTTTTTGAAAAAATATGGTTTTATGTTCAATAATAACATATTATGAATGTCATAATTTGTCTTGTTGGTCATGGTAACATAGAGCACTTGATGAATCAGAAATAAGAAGGGTTCTCTCACACTATTTCCCATGTATTTGTTCTCCTAGAGTTGACAAAAGTGTAAATATCCACTTTGCAGAGTACAAACATGATTAGAAAATAGACACATAGATGGTATTATTCTCAGGTCTCTAAGAATATTTTCTCGCCTGTCAGCAACATCAACTACAAGATAGGGTCTGCCCTAAAAGTCATTTAGACCAGCCTTGGAGATGATGTATGACCAAACTAAAAATGGCATTACTCACACAGGAACCAAAAAAAAAAAAAACCCCATAAAACAATATTAATATGGATCTGCCCATATTACTTAAAATCAAATTTCTTTGTCCTGTGCAATCTGACCCCTGTCTGCCTCTCCATCCCTATTTCTTTCCTGTCCTTACCTCACATTTTGTTTTAACCCTAAATTGCTTATAATGTTTGTTCTAAAAGTGTACTTAGGATTTGTTTTAATCAGATATAAGACATGCTGACACAGAAATGACTGCCATGAAGAAAGAAGTCCATACTCACAGATCCCTAGAAATAGTAAACACTGCATGCTATGCAGGGCCATGTGGGGAATTACCAAGGTAGATCAGGAGGTGAGAGGAGAGAGCATGGCCCAAATCCTCATTGACCTTTTATTGAAAAGGAATGGGCAAGGCAGTGTAGGTATGCTGAGTAAACTTAGGGTTGGATAGCTTGAATAATTCTGTAGGACTCTGGGCTATAGGAACTGTCCCTAGTTGTCTGATACCTGGTTCTGGGTGATTTAGGGCAGGAGAATATTGGCTTGACATGTAAGAGAGTTGGATAAAGGAAATGGTTAGGAGCACGGGCTCTGCATTGTTTGGCTTGTGTATACATGAAAAGTGTACTTTTAGGAGGGTAATTTCCTCTCTCTAGGAATTAGCTAGCTCTGGGAGGGGCAATTCCTCCGGGATCAAGGCCTCAGATGCCAGAAAATCAAGGTCACAGAAAATACAGTAAGTGTTGAGTATCACAATACCATGTTCTTTCTCCCTTCCACTTTTCTCCTGTGGTTTCCTCTATCTGAAATCCTTCTCCCATATACTTCTACTTTTTAACTTATTTTTACATTTTGCAACTCAGTTAAGTTATAAATTCACCTTAGAAGCCTTGTCAGATCACTCTTGCTAGACCTAGACTGGGAAATTCCCACTCTAGGGTATTCACAAGATATGGTAGGCATAATTCTATTACCCTTTGTATCTTATTTATATATGTATCTTATCTCTAAATCTTAATTATAAATGTCTGTTACCCAACATACAATGAACTTCTTCAGTAGAGAAATATCTGATCCATGTTTGTATCCCCAGCACTTTACATAGTAGGCATTAAATAAATATTGGTTGAATGAAGAAGACAGACTCCCAAGTAAGCTATGGTTTCTCTCAAACTAGCTTAGTTTTATTTTGAGTCCTTATTTTCAAACTTCCCTATGAGTTTTCAAGGCAACTAAAGGTTTCCCATCAACACTCTATTGAAATTTTGTTAAGTTTAACCATAAAGATTCTAATTAAATCCCAATGGGAAGAACAAAGTCAATTCCAGGGTCCACGTGAAGTTTTTTTCACACTCCCACATTCTGAAATACAACAATCAAGCACTATTAAAATATTTGAGTACCCACACTCCCAAATACATCCATTATATGCCATTAAAATATTTTCAATGAGCTGAAATTTTGTTGTAATAAAATAACGAAGTAGCCTTTGTGAAAAGATTATATGGCAGAAATATGTGTGAGGTCATTAAGATGAATCTATATTTTGCCTATGCCTGAAAAAGGAAATTCCTATTACATTAGTAAATACTTATCAAGTTTCAATCACATGGAAATAGCTTACAAACCCTGCAAGAATCTAGACTCTCTTTTTTTCTAGTACCTGTCCCTATCTAAAAGTTATCCATTTCATAGTAGAATAAACTTATATGGTCTGTGGTACGAAGGACATTAACATTCTTAATGGTTAACTAAGAATGGAGAAAAACAACTAGTTTTTTTCATTGTATGCATGATTGAAAATATTAAATACATAGGAACTTTCTTATTTTTTACTCTCTAAGGTGAGAAATGTAACTATGATTTCATTTTATGAAAAAATTACACGCATGTGTATTTTTCAAATTAAAATTAAAATGACATGTTTAGGCCAGGCATGGTAGCTCACATCTATCTATAGCCACGGCACTTTGGAAAGCTGATGAGAAAGGATTACTGGAGCCCAGAAGTTCAATACCAGCCTGGGCAACATAGTGAGGCTCTGTCTCTGAAAAAAAAAAAAAATCAAAAAATTAGCTGGGTATGGTGGTATGCACCTATGGTTCCAGCTACACAGGAAGCTGAGGCAGGAGGATCACTTGAGCCCAGAAGGTCGAGGCTGCTATGAGCCATGTTCGCACCACTGCACTCTAGCATGGGCAACATAGTGAGACCCTATCTCAAAATAAGATAAATTATAATGACATGTTCATAGAACACTTCTGAGTTGTCAGATCTAAAAACACCCAATCCTGGTTTAGGAAAAAAAAGCAATTCCTTGTTTTTATCTTTAAGTGATTTTAGGGAAGGTAAATTTATACAACTTGATTGATTAAAAAATATATTTCCCATTGAGTACTGTGTTTCACTTTAAAGGTTATTAACTTCATCTTTAAGTGAGAAATTAAGCATGTGAATTGTCAGTGTATGAATTACTATATGGCAATAAATTGTACCACTTAAAGAAAATAGCACATAACACATAAAGATAGGTTTGGCATACCCTCTCTGAGGGAATGTTCAAAAGAGTGTGATGTGCCTACACATATCCTGACAACCTACTGCTTTCTACTAATTTCACAAATAAACTATCTCTTCTAATTTTACCTCGGAAATGTATTTTTGTGACTATTCTGCTTATATAGAAAAAACCATGAGTATAAATTTCTGAAATTATTGATCTAAATCAGTCATCAGCCTAATATTTAATATATAAAAATTAATGTTACCTCTATACTAATGAAATTGTACTTGTACAAGTTCACTTGTTAATTTTCTTAGTATGGAGCTAATTTATAAATTATTTCTTTAAAACCGCCCTTAATTTATTTCCCTTTATTTCTATGCAATTTAAGTTTTAGCAAAATATTATTACTTCAATGTTTTTAATATCATATAACAACACCTGGTCAACAGTTTATCACCTAGTTGTATTGGTAATTATAAAGTCTCTGCCCTTTTAAATATTTGTTCAGTCTGCTTTTTGTTTTATTCATGACCTTTTTATCTGCTTAGATAGCAATGGCAGTTTAACAGCTCTGGAAAGAATGGCCTGAAAATCTAGACCTACTGGAAAAGGGATGCTGAAGGAATATATAATTTTAGGTCCATTTGGACATTTTATCAGAAAATATGAACTGATAAGCATTAGAATATTCATCCAAGACCAATGCTAACAAGAAAGTGAAAATGCAAAGAGAAGATTTTTAATAGTCTCATGAATTGCTTGGTTATTAAAGTAATTTCTGTGGCATGTCCTATAACTGCACTGTAGATTCTTCAGATGAGTACTTTATTATTACCTCTAAAGAGCTTTTACCAGTTGTGTAGAAGTATAATTGCCAGATAAAATACATATAATATTTGGGTCATACTTACACTAAAAAATAATTTATTTTTATTTGAAATTCACCTTTAATTGGGCACCCTGAATTTTTATTTGCCAAATTTGGTAATCTATATAGAAATATAATTATAGGGATAGTAATTCATTTTCCCCTCACATTTGAATTAAAGAAAACCTTAATATTTATTGTTGCAAAAATATATGTTCTTAGACAGGACCAACTATAGAATGTGCAGGGCCTATGTAAAATGAAAATGCAGGACCCTTTTCAACAATTATTATTTCAAGCAACAGTAGAGCAGTAAGCCAAATGCCTATGAAGCCAGGCCTATTCTTAGAAATTAAGAATCCTGGACATTAGGTTATATATAAATCAAGTGCCCTTACATTACAGAGGAACATAGATGGGTTCATTTTAACAGGAATTGGTCTATACCAGTGGTCACCAAGACTTTTCTGTAAAGAGTCACATAGTAAATACTTTAGACTTTGAAAGTCATGGGTTTCTAACACAACTATTCAATTGTGCCACCGTAGCATGAAAATAAGAGATAATATATAAACAAATGAGCATGGGCTGTATTCCAATAAAATTTTATTTACAAAAACAGAAATCTAAACTTTAAGTCAGAGTCTCTAGACTCAAATACAGATTCCAGAATGGATTAGCTAAGAGACCTTGATCATAATGTCATTTTCATTTCCTTACATGCAAGACACAACAATAACAACAAAAACAACATCTTCATTTTGAGGTTGATATACAGCATCATAGAGACAAAAAATTAATGTAAAGAGTCTGATATGTATTGTATATTTAATAAATAGTAATTTTTGTTATCACCCTTGAGTACTTTTTGTCACCTGACAGAATATAATTATTGTTATCACCTGTTGAGTAATAAACAATAATTATTTTGTCTCATAAAAATGTATGCCAAAATTCAGAAGAGATTATATTCAAAATTCTGAGTTAAAGTTGATATAATTAATATCATAGTACTACTTATTAAAATAAAAACAGTTTCTGTCCTATTTTCTTATTAGGTATTTGGCTTTCACTTTAACTTCCTTATTATGATGTCTCATGTGCTTTTATCTAATCCATGAATGTCTAGGGCAAATTCTTCAATAATAAATACTATATTCAAATAAGTGTCTTATCTTCTGACAAATGACAAATGTATTAACAAGTAGGAGAATTTGTTTTCTTCTCCAAGCAACCGAATAATCAACTTTTTCCATTTAAAGTCAACATTTTCCATTTAAAATCAGCATCATCAATTTTCTTATCAATGTAGATTTTTATTTAAAGACTGCAGAGTTAATCCTGTAGTTCTCAAAGTTTATAAGAGCATAGAAACACTGTATTTTAAATTCAGAGGAAACTTACAATATTAGACTGAAATCAAAAGTCTCTAAGACCCTTTCAAGAAATACAACTCTTTGTAAGGAAAGTTTCCACCATTTTATTTACTTGATAAAGCAAACAGATATTCACACACATTTTCTAAAACACATGCAGTAATGGATTAGGAGAAAAGAGAAGAATTTTAGAAAATCATATCAGATCATCTCTCCTTTACCCTCATGCTACATTCATTTTCTAGATTATTAGATAAATCATATTACTTGTATAATTTAAATTAATAATATAGAAACTTCAAGCATCACATATGTTTCCTGCACAAATCAGCACATACATCACAGAACGAGGTCCTAGGCTCATACACTGAGGTGAACTGAGGAACTGAGCATCTTTTCATTTCCCAAATGAAGGAATGGAGGCCCCCAAAGGGATAATTTTTATGAGTCCCACACATTCCTAACCACATTCTTACTCAATCAAAAGGGAGATTCAGTTTTTATTCAGAATTCCTAATCCTTACCAAAAACTGTGCCTTGTCTGCACATCCTCACTGGTGTTTGAAGTCAAGCCTTCCCTAGAAGTGGGAAAGGACAAAGAGGGCTTATGGGGTGCCCATAAAATGCTGTCTCCAGATCTGGGTGCTGGTCACACAGGTGTGCTCACCTTGTGAAAATCCATCGGGCTGCAAGCTTATGCTCTGTGCTTTTTCCTATATAGATGTTATATTTCAATGAAATTTAATAAGATGCTTTCAAACTTTCTCTTCTGTGATAATTGACATGTATCACATTATAGTAGAAAGTCGCTCATCTTTTACTTAACATCTCCTACTTGCCAAGCATTGTAATGCTAATGTAAAGACAAATGAGGTTAAAATCTAAGCCCTCAAGCATTACAGACAAGCAAGTAGTTACAATACTGTGAACAAAGTGATGACAGCTGAACAGAAAAGGAGCTATGGGGACCTGGCGCCTAACTCAGCTGCAGTGGAAGTGATGAGCATGCTGAGGAGAAGTTTTAAAAGATGAACTTGGTTGATTCATGTCTTGTATTAGTTGTGCATTGTTCCTATAACAAATTACCACAAACTTAGTAGCTTCACAATATAAATGAATTATCTCACAGTTCCTGTGGTCATAAGTCCAAAATCAGTCTCACTGGGCTCAAGTCAAGGAGTTGGTAGGGATAGTTTCTCCTGGAAGCTCTAAGGGAGAAGCTGTTTGCTTGCCTTTTCAGATTCTAAAATCTCCTGTATTTCTGGTTCCAGGCCTCTTCCTCCATCTTCAAAGCCAAAAGTGTAACATCTGCAACACTCTCTCTCACTGACCTCTATTTTGGTCATCACATCTCCTTCTGTTGATCCTGGCCCTCCCACCTCACTCTTATAAGGACCCTTGTGATTATATTGGGCCCACTTAGATAATCCAGGATAATACATTTAAGGTTAGCATTGTTATGTGTGAATTTGATCCTGTCATTATAATGCTATTTGGTTATTTTGTGCACTAGTTCATGCAGTTTCTTCGTAGTGTCATTGGTCTTTATATTTTGATGTGTTTTTACAGTAGCTCGTACTGGTTTTTCCTCTTCATATTTAGTGCTTCTTTAAGGACCTCTTGCAGGACAGGCCTGGTGGTAATGTAATCCCTCAGCATTTGTTTGTATGGAAACTATTTTATTTCCCCTTTGCTTATGAGGCTTAGTTTGGCTGGATATAAAATTCTGAGTTGAAAATGTTTTTAAGAATGTTGAATATTGGCCCCCAATCTCTTCTAGCTTGCAGAGTTTCTGCTGAGAAGTCTGCTGTTAGTCTGATAAGCTTTCCTTTGTAGGTCACCGGACCTTTCTCTCTGGCTGCCCTTAACAGTTTTTCCTTCATTTTGACCTTGGAGAGTCTGATGATTATGTGTCTTGGGATTGATCTTCTCATGGGGTATCTTAATGAGGTTTTCTGTATTTTCTGAATTTGCATGTTGGCCTGTCTTGCTAAGTTGGGGAAGTTCTCCTGGATGATATCCTGAAGTATGTTTTCCAGCTTGTTTCCATTCTCCCCGTTTCCTTCTGGTACTCCAATCAATTGCATGTTTGGTGTTTTTATGAAGTCCCATATTATATTTCTTGAAGGCTTTGTTCATTCCTTCCATTCTTCTTTCTTTATTCTTGTCTGCATGTCTTATTTCAGTAAGGTGGTCTTCAAACTCTGATATCCTTTCTTCCACTTGGTCAGTTCGGCTGTTGATATGTGTATGTGCTTCACAAAGTTCTTGTGCTGTGTTTTTCAGCTCCATCTGGTTGTTTATGTTCCTCACTAAATTGGTTATTCTAGTTAGCAATTTCTCTAACCTTTAACCAAGGTTCTTAGCTTACTTGCATTGGGTTAGAATATGCTCCTTTAGCTCAGCATAGTTTTTCATTACCCATTTTCTGAAGCCTACTTCTGTCAACTCATCCATCTGATCCTCCATTCACTTCTGCACCTTTGATGCAGAAATGTTGCAATCATTTGGAGAAGAGGGACTCTGGCCTTTAGGGTTTTCAGCATTTTCTTGTTGTTGTTGTTGTTTATACTTTCCCATTTTTGTGAGTTTGTCTAGTTTTGGTCTTTGAAGCTGCTGAACCTTTGATGGGCTTTTTGTGGGGGTCTTTTTGGTTGTTGATGTTGTTGTTGTTGCTTTCTGCTTGTTTGTTTTTCTTTCAATAGTCAGGTCCCTCTTCTGATGTGCTGCTGCAGTTTGCTGGGGGTTCACTCAGGCCCTATTCATCTGATTCGCTCCTGTGCCTGGAGATGTCACTCAAGGAGGCTGGAGAACAGCAAAGATGGGTGCCTGCTCCTTCTTCTGGGACCTTTGACTTTGAGAGGCACCAACCTGATACCAGTAGAATCACTCCTGTATAGGGTGTCTGACAACTCCTCTTGGAGAGTCTCACCCAATTGGATAGCGCAGGGAGCAGGACCCATTTAATGAAGCACTTTGTCCCTTGGTGGAGAGGGTGTGCTTCTCTGGGGGACACCCACTTGTCTGGGCTGCCCAGATTCCTCAGAACTACCAGGAGGAAAGGCTAAGTCTGCTGATCCACAGAGACTGTGGTCCGCCCTCTTGCTAAGGGCTCAGTCCAAGAAGATCCAAATTTTGTCCCTGAGCCTCTGGCTGGGATTATTGGAGATCCTGCAGGGAAGGCCCACCCACTGAGGAAAGATGGGTCAGGGTTAGACCTGACGAGGCACTTTAGACACTTACTGCCACAACCAGTGTATTGGGCTGTGGGGACAAGTGTCAGGACCAAGCCTGGAGCTGTAGAAATGGGTGCACTCTTCCTCTGCCCGGGGAGCTTAGCATGTTAGGCACTTGTGTGTCCCAGTGCTGGCTGCTGCCCTTTCTGCAAGGAGCTCAAAGGGTTTAGTCAACAGGCAGTGGCAACCAGTGTTGGATGCCCCTCCCCCGGACGTTCAATAGATTTAAGCAGATTCCAGCTGAAGAATCTGCACATTCTGGGGTTGGGACGCTAGGCCCAGTGGTTCTCAAGTGGGATCTTCCAACCAGTGGGTTGCAGAATTCCATAGGAAAAGCACCGTTTCCCTGGCTGGGTAGCAAGGACACTACTGCCTCCTTTAACTGAGGGGAGGGGGCTCCCCTTTCCCGTGTGGCTCTCAGGTGGGCTGCCGCACCACACTGCTCTTCCTTCTCTCCATGCGTCACTCCAGCCTTCTAGTCAATTTTGATGACAGAACCTGGATACCTTGGTTGCTGGTGAAGGATTCATATGCTTATTATGATTTTTCCTATGGGAGCCTCTGAACTCAGCTGCTTCTAGCAGACTATATGGGCCCTGCCCAGATGATAGGTTCTATTTTGGGTACCTCAGATGTTGAGTTTCAGGTGCCTAGAAGCCTTAATTATGGAGCTATTTAGTCATTCATCACACATATTGGTCTACCCTGCTACACATGACAGCCAGAGGAACCTTGTTAAAACACCAGATTGTGTCTCTTTACTGGTCAAAATCACAAATGGCTCCGATCTCATTCTAAGTAAAATCCAAAGCTCTCACAATGGCCAGATAGTTTTTATGATCTAGTGACCCCTCAGAACTTGTTCTCTCCTCTTCCTCACCTCACTCATCCCACTCTAGCCAGGCTTGCATGCAGCCTCTGATAAAGGCATGCTCACAATTTCGGGCCCTTGAACATGCTCTTTCCTCAGCCTGAACCTCTCTTGTCTCAGATTCCCATGTGTTTCCTGCCCTGTCTTGCTTCAGATCTTAATCGTGTTTTCAGTGATGTCTTCCTTGATCACTCTATTTAAAACTTCTCCCCACCTCCTACCTCCTCTCCTCAATCTTAGTACTCTGAATCTCTTTCCTGCTTTAGTTTGTCCATAGCTAGCACTTTTCTCTGTAAAGGTACAATTAACTTTGTTTGTTTATTGTTTGTGCTTACCTCCCCGAGCTCCAACCCCACCCACTAGAATGTAAGTTTCATGATTACACATGACTAACAGAGGAATCTTGTTAAAACGTCAAAGATTGTGTCTCTTTACTGGTCAAAACCACAAATGGCTCCAATTTCATTCTGAGTAACACTAAGTGGTACACAATAGCAACCCAATAAACACTTGTTCCATGATTAGTGCTGGAGCGCAGGAAAGAAGCCAAATAGAAGCATTGATTCAAGAGTCACGTAAGTAGAGGCTCGCATTAGCACATCCACAGTGCTGCAAAGGCATATACACCTTTCTAGATGTTTTTATAGCTCTTAGGTTACAACTAAAGAAGTATAAAACAGGAGGAGAGAGAAAGTCTGTAGGAAAAACGAGAGCAGTGTTTAGGCACTTATGAAAACACTTGGAAAAAAATCAACCACTTTGTACATCATAATTTGTGAAATTATACCATATTAATAGAAGATCATTTTTTTTTTTGAGACAGAGTCTCACTTTGTCACCAGGTGCCAGGCGGGAGTGCGGTGGCACAATCTCGGCTCACTGCAACCTCTGCCTCCCGGATTCAAGCAATTCTCCTGCCTCAGCCTCCCGAGTAGCTGGGACTACAGGCACACGCCACCACGCCCAGCTAATTTTTGTATTTTTAGTAGAGGCAGGGTTTCAACATGTTGACCAGGGTGGTCTCGATCTCTTGACCTCATGATCTGCCCGCCTTGGCTTCCCAAAGTGCTGGGACTACAAGCTTAAGCCACCATGCCTGGCCCTAGAAGATCATTTTTTATTTATAACATGAAACCAGAGAATGAACTACATTTTGTAAAATCTATGCAACAGTAAATACATGAAAGGTAAAATTTCTTGCGTTTGAGATGTCTGCAATTTCTAAAATAGATTTTAAAATATATCACTGCTCATTAACACTTACTTGATTTTATGTCTCTGTTTAATGATGCATCAAAGGAAGAGCCAGTGCTAGTGTTTCAGTTCAAAATAGTTCTTAATAGTATCCTTCAGCATGAATAAGTGAACTGCCAGCTGAGAAGCCACCCTAATAAAAACAGGCTCCTGTAGGAATTGTAAAGTGGCTTATGATGCTTCCAGTGAACATCAGAGAAGGTCCATAAAGTGTAGCATAAAGTGTGTATGTGCATTTTGTGATTCCTAGAAGACATGTTGGTAAGGCCATAAAATGTTAGCAACCAATTTAAAAAGCAGCTTTAGGCTGGATAATCAAAGGGCTGAGCTTATTAAGTGTGCTTGCATTTTCTGTTTCGAATTGTATCATGTGATCTCTCTGAGTCTGAGAAATTTTCTTTATAAAACTACTGTGAAATTTGGAAAGCTCTAGATTGCTTCCCCAACCTTCAGCATTGATACAATATTTCCTATGTTACACTTTGCAGTATATAACATTTGGGAATTTTATCCAATATGTGGTCTAGATATGCATTTTTTCTCCTCTTTATAAACATGAATATAGCTATCTCCAGGAAATCTGCTCAACATTCTATTTCATTTCATACATCTAAAAATTTTAGCTACTATTTGTAACCAAGTTCCTGAAAAATATGACTTAAGTCATATTAAGTACCTGGGTAGCCTGTCTCTTTTAATCCTGTATACATCAGAACACTAACTATAAGAGCTCTCTTATATTCAAGTGCTTGGGAGACATTGATTTGCTGAGCCCAGCTGTATACATGGTTCTATACTACAAATTACAAAACACATACTAGCACAAGTGCTGATTTTTTTCTTCTTCTTCTTTTTCTTTTTCTTTTTTTAAGACAGGCTGTCACTCCATTGCCCAGGCTAGAGTGTCATGATGTGATTACGGCTCACTGCAGCCTCTGCCTTCCAGGCTCAAGCGATCCTCCCATGTCAGCCTCCTGAGTAGATGGGACTACAGTTGCATGCCATCACACCTATTGATTAATTTTAAAAAGGTCCCACTATATTGCCTAGGCTGGTCTCAAACTCCTGAGCTCAAGCCATCCTCCTGTCTTGGCCCCACAAAGCAGTGGGATTACAAGTGTGAGCCACTGTGGCAGGCCCGCAAGTGCCAATTCTCAATAAGGAGAACATATCTCTCTCTTTAGTTATTTAGGAATTTAGGTCTACCACTCAAGACAAATGTCATATGGGCTAGTAAAACAATACTTGACTTACAAGACAATATTTAAAGTTATAATCACTGCCTCTAAAACCAGCTCTGCCACCAACTGTACAATTTGGGGCAAGTTTATTTAATTTCTTCTGGTCCAGTTTTCTGATATGCGAAACGAAAAGTTAAGGTAGATGATGTTTAAGAATCTAATTAAACCCCAGAATATATTACTCTAAATTATTTTTTAAATACTTTATCTGTAATCAGTTTATATGGCCATCAGGTTGGCATAACATTCTTAGAATAAATAGTCAAATAATGTTTCTTACTTTCCAGACATGATTAATAGACAGTTAATCACATGCTTTTCTATGCTATTACCCTTCCATTTAAAAACTGAAACTCATCATTACTAAGTAATAAACATTCAAAAATAAATAACCTTAAAAGATAAGTTGTTAAGTAAAACAAAAACTAATATAATTAACAGCTTTGTTTGCTTAAATAGAATGTATTCCCTGCTGTTGCCCTTTTAACACAACACCAATTTTGGTTAAATCATTAAGAAGGGAAAGCTAACAAACACGTCCATGGTGCTTACCATGTGTTCTTAGTTTACATCTAATAACTCACTTAAACCTCAGAGTAATCTTATGAGGTAGGTCCTGTTACCACCCTCACTACAGATGAGGAAACAGAGTCAGCTTGCTTGAACTCACAGAGCAGAACAGAAGAGACAGAAGAGACAGATCTGGAAGGCAGGCAGTGGGACACTGGTCACCATGCCACTCCCCCCATACACAGCCTGTCTGGTGTAGGAAGTTAATTCCCTACAACGTCAGGGAGTCTCTTGATTAGTAAGCCAATCACGATCATCCCAACCACCCTACCAAGCATTAAATGATATTCCTCAACACCCGTGGTGCTCCAGGGTAGTGCACAACCTAAGTTGGACCAATCAGACTAAAGGTAAGAATATTTACTCCTTTGTGGGGGGAGAGGTTTACTCAGCTTCAGCAATAGAAAACAAGGATGCATGTTATTGCCAATTCTGCCGACTGTGATCCAACGGCCAATCATGAAGGAAATCAGTTTAAAGTCAAGAAGGAAGAGAGAAGAACCAAAAGAATCATTAAGATGAGAAAGCAGAACTCCTATTGTACTGTACCCTCAGCCTGCTCTATCTCTGTTTCTGTATTTTCCTCTATAGTCTCTCATTGTTTAAGTCAGCTACAATCAGGGTATCACTTTCTTCTACTCAAAAGCATCCTGAGAAATACTGGCATAATTGAGCACCACATTTACAAATTCTGAATAGTTAACAATTATTGTTTAATCTAACTCATGTTTGCTCTCTGCCCTGATCTCCAGACCTGTTATTATACATTTTTGTTAACTGAATCTTTACTGCTGAGTCGTTTGCTCTCCAGGAGAGTCATTCATTGGGCAAAGATTTATTGAGCATTTACTCTGTCTGAAGCATCGTTAGGCCCTGACTTAGTGAGATAAATGAGTCACAGACACTATTCTCATAGAATTAAAGTCTAGGAAGGGAGAAAGACATATAAATCAACAAATTACCATAATAGGTGATGGTGCTCTAATAGATAAACACTGGTGTGTGGTGTTGTGTGTGTGTATGTGTGTGTGTGTGTGTCTGTGTGTTTTGTGTAGGTGATCTGAGAATACAGAAATGGAATTTCTAAGATGCTTTGGAGGACTTTATGAATGCTTCACAGAAGAGGTGACATTTTATTTTGATCTTAAAAGATAACTAGAAGTCTTACAATAGAGAAAAGGCATTCTGGGCACTGGGAAAACCATGGTCAGCAGCATTGAACTATGGAAGTGTTGGGAATGTTGGTTAATGGCGAAAAGTTCCAAGTGATAACATCCTTCAAAAAATTAAGAAAAGAGACACATTCCAGCATGTCAGGCTTGGCCAATATCAAAGGTCCTTCTAATTTTTCATTGTCATATATCAAGTAGCTTGACATTTTTCTTCCCCTCAGCCAACATTATCTCTGTAGGATTAACAGAGTCAGATAAAGGGTCAAAGCTGTGTTTCTTTGTTTTTTGCATGTCTGTATCTCAGACCAGAAGCAAAAAGCTCACAAGAAGTACTTAATCACCATATGGTGTTTGTGAGATCCTGATATTTGTGAAATCCTGTGGCTACTTTTTGACAGCCATGTAATTTCTCAGTGTGTCATTGGTTTTTTTCTAATTTTTAAAAGCTTGTCTTTCACAGTCTATTTAGCGAGATTATTTGAAAATTGCTGGTTGTTTAAATTAAAATGTTAAATTAATTTGTTAACATCTTCTTGTAAAGCAGCTCACAACCTCATGTTAGATACAAACTGTATTCTAACTGACAGTCAAGAAAACTTAGAAAGAAAACTCAATAGCTTTTAAAAAAATCTCAATTCATCATTCAACATTTAAACAATATACCTTTACTGAGCACCTACCATATGCATATGATAGGCACAGGGAATTTTATGAGACGGTAGCCTAGAAGTTAGTAGACATTAAATAATGAAATAGTTAAATCGCAAGTGGTACAGCCAGAAAAGGTTTTTTATGATACCACAAAGAAGTTTTATAGAGCCCATGCTTCATCAGAGAAGAATCTTTCTCAGGTCAGACTCTACAAAGCAACTCTTCTTGCCCACCTAAACTGAGAATCGGGATATACGATCACCTTCTGACACAATGCAGGGTTAACCAGAGAGATTTACTCCTATAGACTGAAGCATAGAGAAACAGATTGAAAACCCTAAAGAACAGTAATATCATTATTTCTATAATAAAGAGATGCTGAACTGTAATCTTATTAAATATTTCAAAGGAGAACAAACCATAAATCTCAGCATTGTAATGATGAGCATATAGATATGCTATCAATAAAGGGTCTACTGGAAATCTAAATTTTGAACAAATTCAGAAAGATTTAGAAGGCTCTGAAATAGTTTTTAAAAGTATAATTTGGCACAGGAAAATGTAGAATTAATCTAAACCAGCAAACCAAAATGATAAAGGAGAAGAAATCTAAATAGACCCAAGTAGATTCCCTTGGTCATATCAACCTCTGGCTTCTATAAGTTCCCTAGCGAGGGGAAACTAATGGCTAAAAACAGAATTTTATTATACACATACACACACACATACACACACACACACACACACACACACACACATATACCATATGCTTTCAGATACATAAAATGAAACCTAACACTGGCTAAAATAAATAGGAGCTTATTTTTATTACTTCAAAAGACAGCTGGAGGTGGGTGGCTGCTGGCATTGGTTTAGGGGCTCAGTTATGTAAGGCCAGTGTCTATGATTCTGCTGTGCAGGCTCCTTCATCATCACAAGTCGGTTGCTGTAATTCTAAGCATCACATCCCCATTAGCTGCTAAAACAAATAGGGGTGGACCTGTGCCCACCAAATTGTCCCTGTTAATTTGGAAAGTGACATTTTCTCAGATGCTATCCTAGCAGACTTGCACTTGGGTAGAACCATGTCACCCCTTTCAGCAAAGGAAGCTGGAAAGAGAATTTTAAAAAGTCTTTCAAGCCTCCATAATGCAATAAGGCAGGAGAAAATATGGTTTGGAAGTGACCTGGGGTCAGTCAGAACCAGGTCTATCTGTGCATCCCAGCTACAGTAATGATCAGTGCATGGGATATAGTTTTTTGTCCCATATAGTGGGTTTGACCACTACCATCGAAAGGTGAATAAATTTTTATTGTCTTCAACCCCATGTTAAATAGTCTTTTCAAATATTTTGAAAATATACTTCTAGGCCAGGTGGGCCCCCTAATGACAACTGCGGTCAAGATGCTTATACCTATGAGAGCAAACCAAAGAAACTTCGTAATTATACAATGATATCAAAACAAATCTCATTTCTGACTGTGGAGCCTGCATTTGATAAAACCATAATGAGAATGTGAAATAAAAATGCTAAGTTATTGAACTACAAAAAGCCTCATGTCTAAAAAGGGGAAAATCATATTAAGTGAGGATGGACACAAGTACTCAAAAATAGAGCATCTAGAAGTAATATCTGGTGACTATGTCTTATACTTTGCCTTTGTCTAAAAGGGGATGATGGAGTAAAAGACATCTTAAGGTCATTTCATGTTAAATAGTCCAGCTAGACTTATAGGAATGCTGATCTTTACAAACTTTTGCAGAAAATTTATCACATCCAAGGAGCTATGATCATTGATTAAATAAATCTGTTTCTCTTGAACAACAAAGGGTTTTGAAATGAACATTTCTCTCCAGTAATCACAGGGGCAAGTAGCTGGTTTTAGAGTGGGCCTTATACTGTATTTGTGGTCATCTTAAATACCCATTCAGAGGTCTTAAAACATTCCAGACAGACTATCTTTATTCCATTTTAAACAACATTAGCAGAAGGCTATTCTACATCCTCAGGTTAAGCATATCATAAAAATAGCTCTCATTCTCACTGAACTATGCTTCTGCTGTTAATATTGACTAAAAGCCTAGAGAATTTTGGAATAAAAGAAATTTAAAAGGAGGCAACATCTATCCAACTTTGACGTGAGGAATCAACTTATTTCTGAAAATAATTAAATTACGCCTCAATTTCATAGTGGAGTCGTCTAGCATTCCCTGACTCTCTTTAAATGTATTTATTATGGAACAAGAAAATGGCAAAGAAAGAAAAAAAGTAAACCACAGTTTCTGGAAATCCAGTTATGTTGTAAAGAAGTCATGGACAATGTTTCCTTAGGCCTTAACAATGTACTACTGTCAAGGAAACATGTTCTCAAAGGGTCAAACTGATTAATTTCACCAATGGTCATGAGCCACAACACAGCCAGGGGACATGATAGATTGACTGTAGGAGAAAACTATTATTCTTCCTCTGTGGCCAATGTTATAACAGTTGAAATCATAGCTGGGATAAAGTAAGCTCAATCATGCAGTTAAAGTGTTGCTTTGAACCAACTGACCAATAATTTTCTCACTGAAATAAAACTTCAGGGAGCAACCCAGAGAAGTGAAAGAACTGTCCCTCACAAAAGATATTTGTCCCCACATTAGAAGCCTAAAAAGATGCTGATTCTTAAAATCACTGAAGATTGTAATCTCCATTCTCAATGTTAAATAGAATGTCTTTTTAAAAAGGTTTTTTAAAATTGGGGTTTTTGTAAATACTCTCAGAAATACCATAACGCTTGCTCTGATCACACTTATTTTTCAACAGAAGATAAGCTAACATCCAAATGCAATTCCTTTATGAAGATGTAACATAAGAGTGACATCACCAAGGTAACCAATCTGCTTAATCAGAGTAGCATATCCTTGGAATTCTATTTTCTGAAGAAAAATAATAAGAATATTCTGATTTAGTAAAAAAGAGGAGACTAAATTGGAGACCAGGTGGGATCGAGGGTAAGGTGGGTAAAAAGTAGAAAAATGGAGAAGCTCTCCTGGCTCATATTTCCCTGGGATTTTGCTACTCATTCAGTTTACTGACAGCAGTTCACTCTAGGTTCTAAAATAAACTCACCTGGTCTTTTTAATGTGTTGTATTGAGTTTTCAGAAATGTATATCCCTGTGTCACTGAATGAAAAACATGAATGATATAAAGTTTTTTGTGTGTGACATCTCTCTCTCTGTCGGGCTGTCACTCTTCATCAATGCACCATGACCTATTAAGACAGGGCACTGAGTCAGAGGAAGACATCTCAAGAGGAAGAGCCACACTCCTTTCTCAAGGCATATATGCTGCCCTGATAGTACATCTGCTGTTCAGTCTGCCCGTAAGCAGTGCCAGGCAGGAGACATTGGAGACTACCACATATATCTAATTCAAACTGTAATCTTATTTTGAATGTCAAATTTGGTATCTATATTGAATATTTTTTAAAAATCAAGGTTCTGTTTAACCTTTTTCAATTGCTAAATTCTAGAAAAGTTTATCAAAAGCAAATTTTATTTTTCTGGGAGATGGGGTGGGAAGATTCCCTCTGCTTTAATAAGACCTTAAACAGAAACTAAAATCTGCCTTTAAAATAATCCAGCACTACCTTGATATTTAGAAATGGTATTTTTCTCATCTTAGATATCTGTTTGTCTTAATTTTCACCTCAATAGAATGCAGATTCTTTAAGAATGGAGAATATATTTTACCTATTTATTCACAGCATCAAATGGTCCCTGGTGTATGCTTAGTACTTAACACACTTCTTCCCAAATATGTATCATTCAGTATCTGAACTTTACATATTATTCTCCATTTTTAATGGTTGCATTAGGTCTTTTATAACAGATGACTGGTCATGCTATCTCAATTTCTCTGTCTTTACTTCAAATATCATTCCTTATCGTGTCATCTTAAGGGAGAAAATAGAGAAGATATAGGTCCCTAACATGAATATATCTCCAAACATAAATGACCAACAAGTTGGCATTTTATTAACTCTCTAATATTAACTTATTTTATTGTGATTTGCTCTCATCAAAAAGAATAGTTGAAAGAAGCAGAAGTACATTTAATTAAGGTACCAGCTTAGGGTGGGTTGATTTACAGTAAATTGGTAAATATGATGCACTGTAGCTTAATTTGCTAATAAAAAGGATAAATACTGAATCCATGTACCATATCCACTCACAGTGCATTTCTTAGGTAGTCTTCTTGAGTCTAGCAGAATGTCTTAAACGTTGCCAAATCTTCCTTTGGGGCTCACGTGATCCATTTATCACCTCCCTGTTTCTTCCTCATTTTTATCTTCCACTGATTCAACAATAACTTTATACCTGGTTCACAGTCTCCCTTTTCATCACCATCACGCTCGGTGAAGTCAGTCCTCACATGGTTGACCAGTTTGATAGTCTTGCCTCACACGTCTTTGTCCTCAGTTCTATTTATTATCCACCTCCACTTGACTTCAGGTATCCACATTTTAGGCTTTCTATTACCCAGAACTATTCCATTTTTTAACTCTTAAGCTACAAGTTCAAATTTGTTGAACCACATCCTCTTATATGAGTTCCTCACACACATTCCATGTCCTTTGCCCTTTAATCTATCCATTTGTTCCCAATTCATCAGTCCATTCCTATTTATTCTCTCTTTTCTACAACTAATCTAAATGTTGTTCTGAATATGCTCTTGTAGGCTCCCTTAACTCAATTCATCACACACACCAGGCAAAGCTTCAGATTTGGATCAGTTCTGTTATCTATTCATTCCTCTCTATGCCACACTGCTCAATCATGAAGATGAATGATATGAAAAATTAATGAAAAAAGGATTCTGACTTCAACTGGACCTGCAAAATTGGTCTGCAGTCCTAGTCAGCTCCTTATTCTTTGTCCCACAGAGGCCACATGAAATCATCACAGGCCTTCTATTGTCATTATTTACCTTATAATTTTTAACAAATCACCTTAACTCCTTACTTCATAGACAAAACTCATAATTTGCATCTTCCCATTACTAGATTGTGTATAACCAACTCAATCTTTATTATTGAGTTGGTTATACTTTTCCTTACTCATTTTTTTTCCAAGCAGAGGTGCTCTTTCTCAATTTATATACTATTCTCTCTTCCCATTTTTCTTGTTCTCACGTGCCACCTCCTATAAATTATCCTCCTGTCAACTCCTGGGTTTTAAACCCCTTGTATGCTAGCTTACTCCCTCTATATCTACAATTATGTTCAAAATCCTTACGAATCCATGTCCCCTCCGGATACCACATTGTGTTTTTCCTTTTCCTTTCACTGTTATGCTAGTAGAAAGAATAGTGCGTCTTCGCTGTCTTTTCTTCCTCACCATACATTTATGCCTCTATCCAATGTAATCTGTCCTTTACCACACTTCATGCCACCAAATCTTTGCTTTTGTCTAGGTCAGTGTGGACTCCAAATTTCAAAAACCCAAATGGAATTCATATTCATATTTTACCTAACTCTTATAAAAAATATAGACTACTGCATCCTTTTTGATATTATTTATATCTCTCTCCCTTAACCTCATTCAAGTCTGTTAAAATGCTACCTTCTTGGTAAAACTTACCCAACCAGACTGGTACTTAAAATTGCAGCACTGACTCCTGTACTCCTAGTCTCTCTTACATTGCTTTATTATATTTTATTGTACTTAACATCTTATAATAAAATGTATAATTTACTTATTTATTCCTGTCTCATTTAGGTAGCATATAAGGTAATTTGCTGTTTTCACTGATGTATCTCAACATTTTATATAAAATAATAACAAAAAATATTTGTCAAAAGAATAGATCTCTTGGTTTCCAGGACAACAGTCTCTCTTGGCTTTTCTCCTGATTCTTAATTTTTCTTTCTCAGTATCCTTTGCGGCTTCTGCTACATATGCCTTAACTTTTAATGTTCTCCAAGTTTCCTCCCAAAGGCTCCTTCTTCATACTTCTCCATAAGATATCTCAGCCACTGTCATGGTTTCAACTATCTCCTTCATGTTAGCTCCTGAAATATCTATATTTCCATTCCAAATATCTTTCTTAAATCCCAAATCCATATACCTAACGTCTTCCCAAACATCTACACAGAGAGGTCCCATAGACAACACAAACACAAAATATTCAAACTCTCTCCCAACCTACCATAGCCTTTCACTCACATGATTATAATCTAGATTTATGTCTTCTGTAAAGTATTATTTCTGAGTTAATACAATATTTTACCTAACAACTCTGTATAGAGGTAAAAATGATATTGTAAATGTGAAAATGAATCTATGCTTTATGCAACCAGGAAGTATTCATCACATTGAGAGATTTATATTTCCAATAGTGTGAAACTGAGGTATTTATGATAGATCAAAGAAAGCTTTGCTTTCATATCTTGGTGATGCTTTTTCTATAATTTTGAGTAATAATTAGGTGATTAATGACTTGGTACACTGAATTTTCTGTAATAAATATATAAAGACATAATTTTAAAACATTACCCTCCAAGCCATTTGCATCTACAAATGAAAAATATCAGCTATCTGCCATTATCCAATAAATTTAACCAAGATGATCACAGTTCAGAGATAAACCATATATTTATAATTAAGCCAAGCTATCTCCAAATGACAGAGGAAGTGTAACATGGGCAAAATCAGCATCATTCTAAATAAAGCTTAAATAATATTACATATACAATGGAGTGTGGTGAAAATAATACTAAAGTTGAAAACTGGCAGTCTAGATTCAAATTTCTCTTTTACTGCTCATTAATTGTTTGGCTTCAAGTAAGTTAAAAATAGCCATTCACTCTTCTAAGAGTTTCACATTTTACAATTTTCACAATAACCCTATACAACAAGCACTATCATTTTCCCCAGTTTCCAGATGAAGACACTGAAGAGCCTAGAAGTAAGCTGTTCTACTCAAGATCACTCAGTCTCATTTTGGACCCAGGATGTTTGATTCTAGAGCTTCTGTCTTCAATGTCACATTCCGTTTTGAGGCTTTGCCGTTTGTAAAATAGGAGTTTCATCTCTAAAACAAGGTTTTAATTAAAATAGCAGATAAAAATATTTTGTAAATTTTAAATCACTATCAAAATAATATATGGAAGTATTAGTCTAGTAAATATGTGAATTTCAAATAGTGGTCTCTTTATTTAGGATTTGTACTGCATCACTCCCTAAATAAATTTGAGAATCTATTTTCTTGTAGTGGATTCTGTGAATTTAATTTCATCTTTGGGTCTTAAGAACTGTTCTATAAGGACCTTGAAGATAATATTACAAGTCCATTGAAGTTCAGGGCAGAGTTCTTAGGAATCCTGACAAATAATTTCCATAGTAGTTCCCTGTAGAAAAATGTACTTCAAATCAAAGCTGTCTGCATTCTTTAATAATCAATGGGTCACTCTTCATACATCTTTCTTAAAAGAAAACACATGTGACTGGCTTTCTATAAAAAATAAAAATTAGGGAAGTCAAATTTTAACATCATTTGACAGAGACAGTCCTAGAAGAAATATTTTATCCAAAATTTGAATCTACTATAATATGAATTATAGTTACATTCTTTCATTTATTCATTCATTCAAAAAATTTTACTATTTACTATGCAATACATTGCATTATATGCTTCAGATGCAATGACGAGATAAATATTATTATTGTCCTCAGAGAGTTTGCTGTCTAATGGGGAGAATTTTTATTTAAAAAGTTTAATACAACATAATAAGAAGAGCATAGCATACTATAAGAGGACTCAGGAGAAACAATTAACCTGCAAGATATTTGACAAATATCTCAATGGCCATGCTAATGCACTTTTCATGACAGAAAATACAACATCTTTATAATGTTTTTGCACCTTGCAAACTAAATATTAAGATATCAGCTCATTCTAAGGTCTATTTGAATGCAGAAGTAGATCAAGCTCCTTGTCCTTCATGATAATAGTAGTTTCAACAATTCATCACATAATTGTTGACCACCTCTTTGGATGATACTGTTGGGTCACTTTGACAATTTAAAATCACTTGCTGGTGCAAAGTGAAATATGGGTTTTCTTTTTTTGTAACGGGAGCTGAATTTGTCTGTAGGTATGCCAAACCTTACCCGAGTTAGAAACTTTATCTGTCCCATGCCTTTTTAAACCTTTCTCTAGTTCTGTTTGATACAAAAAAAAAATCATTAATTAGAAGCATAGTATGTGTGGATAAAGGGTTAACAAAATATTTTCTCTTTCTCCCTTAGAATTTGATGTTCAATTCACTTTCTAGATCTGTTCCCTTGACAACCTGATAAAGGAAGTATGTCAGATATGCTAATAGGCAAGATTGCTTAGGGTAAAAATAATCCGTGTAATTGCATGTGGAATGGGAAAAATTATAAACAAATGATAAATACCTGATAGGGATAGCTTTAGACTTTTGTAACTGGACATGCATTTTTCAGAGATCATAGAAGCTGTTTATGGAGTTGTTACAAGAGATATTGGCTCCTGTGGGACATGAGGTTTTTAAACCAGGGGAATTTGTATACCTGCTCTGAGAATCATTCTTTCATACCAAACAGAAACCAAAGAGTATAGCTCTTGTGCTGCAGTATAGACTTCATCATGGACTGCTATGAGGGCTAGTTCCATAGAGGAGTCATAACTGACATTGCCCTGCTGGGCAACTAAGGTTCTTGTCTCATATGCTTCTAAGCAAATTTGATGCCACGTGTGATTTATGATAATCTGTGGGTCTAATTTTTTAATATAACTGCTATGATTTGTTGTGCTATGATTTGTTATGAATTGCTATGAATGTGTCCTTCAAAATTCCTGTGTTGGAAACTTAATTTTCAATGCAACAGTGTTGAGAGGTAGGATCTTTAAGCAGTGATTAGGTGAATGGATTAATGTCACTATAGCAGGAGTGAGTTAGTTATCACAGGAGTGGGTTTTCTCCCTCTGCCCTCTCTCATGCACATGCACTCTTTTGCCCCTTTGTCTTTAGCCATGGACGACACAAGAAAAAGGCTCTCACCAGATATGAGTCCCTCAACCTCGGATTTCCCAGGCTCCAGTACTATAAAAAATAAATCTCTGTTCCTTATAAATTACTCAATCTCAATTGAGTAATAGCACCAGAAAACAGGCTAAGAACCTAAAAAGACCCCCTGGTCCCACCTTCAGAGTTTAGGGTAAAGTAACAGCAGATAATAGAATAATATATAAGTAACTAATAAGCATGTCAGGAAGTTTCTGGTTGCCTTTTTAACGCACCCCATCATTAGGCTCCTAGTGTGTACTGAACCCAGTACGGTAATCATATACTTGACATATAGTAGAACTGAAGAATGTTTTGTTGAATAAACTAAGCAATTAATTAATAATAGTGAATAAATGAATGAATGATTCTCACCAATACAGTGGAAAAAGGAAGATAGAGCCTCAGCTCTCAAGTCTCATTTGATCCTAATCCCGCTATTCAGTTGCTCCAGCTCTGCCCTATCCTTGATTCTGAATCAAGTTTCTTGATCCGCTGCTTAACATCTTGTGCTGGCTAATTTCCACTTGCACCTCCAGATCTCCTCTCCAACTTTCTCCATTCTATTCTGTGTCCAGGAGGTTGGGCAGCATGGATCTTATCAACAGACTACCTTGCCCTCCAGCTTCCTGTTGTACCGACAAAGGCCACAATAAGTTATTGGATGGAGAGTAGGGCAGGAGGTGGAAGTATTTATTCCTCTAGCTCCCTACCTGTGTGGTGAATCAGGGGGTGCTGCAAAGGCCATAGCTTCTGTGAAATGGCCCTCTCCACACTAGCTATCATCTCCAGGTTTCAGGAACCACTGTCTCTCACCACTTCAGGTATATGAATGGTAACAGCTTCTTGTTACTTTCCTCAGGAGATCACATTGTCCCTTGTTACTTCTCTACATCCTGTCCACATGTTTAGTTTCTTTATTAGATATTCCTCAAAGTGCCAAATATAAGCATGCTGTTTCTTTACGGGCTTCAACTGAAACACCTTTTCTTTAGCTACTTTTCAAATCTCTTGCAATATATTTTCCTGCTACTGAGTTTACTTGGTTCAACCACCAGCCATGACCCGCCATCACTGCTCCTGTTTCTCTAGAATTACAGTGATAAATACTATTTTCCCTGGTCTAATTTAGCTGAAATCACCTTTAACCCTTGGTGGTTCCTCGTTGCCCTTCTGTGACAAGATCTTGCTATAATTATCCTAGTCCAAATTAATTGTCCATCCCTTATAGCCACTGCCACTTATATATTGGCATGGCAAATAGGGATTCATTTTTGTTTTAGAGACATAGCATGATATAGCTGAAAGATCAAAGCCTTTAAGTCTGGCAAGATAAGGGTTTGAATTTCAATTCGACCACTTTACTGGTGCCTGGGTGAGTTGAAAAAACTCTCTGAGCCTCCATTTCTTTTGTAAATTATGAAGAACAAAACCTATGTTTACCTGTGAGGTTTTCTGATAAACGCTAAAAACATGTATTGATATTTAGCACACAGTACGTACTAAAAAATAGTAGTAGACTATTATTATTGATAACATCATTGTAACCCAAGATATATTATAAAACACATTCTGGCTAAGGAATTATTTCCAAAGGTCCATTTGGCTAAATAGAGAGGCATTAAAATTCTCTTTAGCTGCAAAAATCTCCCATTGTTAATTTCTGTCATATGAATTCACAATAGCAAATTATCACTATTATTGGTTATAGCTATTGCTTAAATAGAAAATAATTTCTTGTCTCTAGTTATTGCAAATATAAAGAACAGAAAATTTACATGTTTCAGAATTTTATTATCTTATTTCTTGCATGTGATAAAATGGGTTTTAATTTTGAAATTTTAAGTTAACAAGAAAATGTTATACTAATTCCATTCTGTCCCCTATCAATGCAACATACAATGACAGCCTTCATAGTGTATAATTTTCCTTTAACATTAAAGTTATTTTTTTTTGTAAAGTTGCCAAGATATCTGGCACAGTTACCACTCCAAATTAAGAATATGGTCTTTCAAAGTGCAAACATTCACAAGAATTAAAAAAACCTTCCAAGGCAAATGAGTTTCACACCACCCAAGAACAAGAAGAGACATGATACTTCTGTTTAACTTCTCAGCATGCATTAGACAAATCTTTAAATAGCCCCACTAACTGAATCAGCCTTATAGGCGGAATAGTTGGTAGGTTGTGAGTTGCGATTTTTAAGGCTGCCAGAAAAGACTTAAGTTTCTTCCTTTCCAGTCCCCCACAATGAAGTATGAAGCTCCTTTGTTAATAAAGAATGAAGCCTGTCATCTTATAATTTAGAATAAGTTTAAAATACACAAAGTTATTAAACTTAAATTTACAGTGAGATTTGTTTTTGTTTTTTTCCTGATTCTGATAAAGGATTACACCAGGGAGGAAACTGAATGGTTGAGAAAGAAAAGACTGAAGACAAACATTGTGGAATTCACGTTTGTGCCTAAGGCTAACCTTGCATTCATCTCTTCATGATTTAAACAGAATTCATTAATGTGTTTCTTTCTATTAAACTAAGTCCCCATCTCTAGGTTTTTGATCACCCTGAAATTTAGATGGGGATCCTGAGCTTGTTCAGAAGCATTCCTTTGCCCAACAGCCTAAAAAAGTATGATATGGGATGAGTACAGTGGCTCAAGCCTGTAATCCCAGCACTTTGAAAGGCAGCTGAATCACTTGAGGTCAGGAGTTTGAGACCAGCCTGGCCAAGATGGCAAAACCCCATCTCTACTAAAAATACAAAAATTATCTGGGCATGGTGGCAGGCACCTGCAATCCCAGCTACTCAGGAGGCTGAGGCAGGAGAATTGCTCAAACCCGGGAGGCGGAGATTGCAGTGAGCCACGATCATGCCACTGCACTCCAGCCTGGGTGACAGAGCAAGGCTCTGTCTCAAAAAAAATAAAATAAAATAAATATATATATACACACATATATATGTAATGATATGGATTCACTATTAAACCCCAAGGTGGCCTGCCAAGCTATGGAGTCTCTTTGCATACCATTTATATAATTTATATAACTTGAAGTGCACAGGCTTTGGTAAAAGAGAAAGGAAAGGGTTTTCATTTTGTTTTTTTGTTTCGGACATTAAAGAGAAGAGGAAGAGATGTAAAGGACAGAAAAATGCTTAGTGTCCCATTTAACCCCTTAGGATATTTGGAGCACAAATTGAGAGCCACATTAGGTACAGAAGTTGCAGAATCTACTGTTAAGAGGCTTTTTCCTGAAGTCCTGACCACAAGCAGTGCTATTTCAATGTCAAAGTGACAGCATACTACCCATTGTTGAGTTGGGGTTTATTACTGGCTTCTGCATGAATCCTAGGCCTGCTCTGACCTTGAGGATTAATGACTTTCTAAGCAGCAAGGAAAAGTACCTTTAACACAGACATCAGCATTTTCACATGTAACAGTAGAGTTGCCTCATAAACAGAGAGATATGAGTATGAGAAAGGTGGATTCGAAAAGGAAGATCTGGCAGAAGTGTGGTAAACTTGTTTGGCAGATAAATTCAAGAGAACGTGGGAGGAATTATGTGAAATCTCCCTGAGAGGCTTACTAGGTGTAAGAAACAACAGAGGGGCCAGGGGCGGTGGCTCATGTCTGTAATCCCAGCACTTTGGGAGGCCAAGGCAGGCGGATCACCTGAAGTCAGGAGTTCAAAACGAGCCTGGCCAACATGGTGAAACCTTGTCTCTACTAAAAAATACAAAAATTAGCTGGGCATGATGGCACAGGCCTGTAATTCCAGCTACTCAGGAGGCTGAGGCAGGAGAATCGCTTGAACCTGGGAGGCGGAGGTTGCAGTGAGCCGAGATCATGCCACTACACTCCAGCCTGGTGACAGAGCGAGACTTCATCTCAAAAAAATAAATAAATAAATAAATAAATAAATAAATAAATAAACAACAGGGGAAGAGAAGAGGAATATCTGGCAAATGGAGGATGGAGTTCAGTTTCAGCAGGTTAAATTCCTTCAAGCTCCCAAGATATGTGAAATAAGTCAATCACAGTCAATAAGATTTGGTTTTCTGGAGTCACAATCTCTGGTTTCAAATGCCTGCCTACTACTTAATAGCTTTATGACCCTGGCATACGGCAAGTTATTTAACAGTCAGTACTTCCTTTTCCTCATCTGTAATAATAATCCCTACCTCACAGTATTGCTGTGAGGTTTGAAGGGTTAATGTTTGCAAAACAGTTACAGTAGTAACTAACAATAATGACAAACATTTTAGTGTTATAATTTTGTCCCAATTGTACAAACAGTCTGGGATGTCAGCATCCTCTAGGCCAAAGAGATATTTCCTATTTTCTCTACCACAAGTCAAGTAGAGTAGAAATTGGTGCATGTCATACAAATAACCATTCAAATCATGTAAAAACAAATAAATAACAAAAGAAATTTATTTGATACTTATCTGATACCTGATTGGGAAGTATGTATCAATAATATCTTGGTGAATCATAAATGAACCAAGATTTTGTGAAGCTTTATTATGTTTGCAACTCTGAAATTCACTTAATCCCCTTGAGTTTTGAATTTATTACTAAATCTACAACTATACAACCATCTTAACAACCAGACCTAAACAGTACAAAATATTAAAAATGTAGCCACTTGGAGGTCCAGAAATACTACTTGCTTTGAGATGTACAGGACCAATATCCCTCTGTCCCAAATTCTCCATTGGCTTCTCATCCAGAGTAAAAGGCAAATTGCTCACAATGGTCTATAACATCTTAAATGATCTGTTTCCTGCCTCTCCTGGCCTCATCTGCTGCTGTTCTCCTTATCCCCAGTTCATTCAAATTGACCTCTTTGCAGTTCCTCCAATAAGCCAAACACATACCCACTTCTGATTTTTGCACTTGCTTTGCACTCTGACTGGAACTCTTTTAGACACTTATATGACTTGTGCCCCATTTTCATCAAACTTCTCGTCAAACGTTGCCTTATTAAAGTAGCCCTCCATGATCTCACAAAAAAAAAAAAAAGCAAGCCTATCTCTACCTTCAGCACTCTCCCTTACTCTTCTGTTTTTATATTTATCCATAGACATTATTAACATCTAACAAACTAAAGCGTATATCTACTTATTCATTACTTGGCTCGCTCTATTACAATGTAAATTATTTGGAAGGCAAGTCTCTCTATTTTTCTTTTCAGTGTTTTCCTAACACCTAGTCCAGTGGCTAAAACATAGGATATGCTCAGGAAATGTTTACTGAAATTTATGCACTGGATCAATAACACAGCCACCACGAAGCTGTAATGGACAAGTGTGTACACACAAACACATACACAGAGACATGAATTTCTCCCATCTCCTAACTTTTGTCATCTCTTTAAATAGCCACCTTATCTACCAAGTTGCTAAAGTCGAAAATTTACATGTGATCCTTGCTTCCTGTCCTCCCCTCATACTCCACATAGGATTCTTCAGCAGGTCATGTCCACTCTACCACAAAAACAGATCACAATCACACCATCTTCTCACCATCTTTACCGTGACATCTTGATTCCAACCTTTATCATCTTTCACCTGAATTTTTGCAAAAGGCTCCTAGTTGCCCTCTATCTCAGTCTTAATGTCCACACAGCAACCAAAATGACATTTCTAAACCATAAATCAAAGCATATCACTTTTCTGTCTCCCTGGTTTCCTACTGCAATTGGAATAAAATCTAAAACCATTATCACAGGCTCTGCCTTAAAGGCATTTCACTGCCCCTCAGGTCTCTCCGTCCTCTGCTATTCACTCCACTCCACTCACATTGTTCTTCTTTCTTTCTCTTGAACATGCAAAACTCATCTCCACCTCTGTTTATTTGCATTTGATGTGATTTCATTTTCAAATACTCTTTCCCCAGATTTTCATACGGCTGCCTTCTCACCATTCAAGTCTTAACTGAAGTATAGTTTCCTCCCAGAGGTCTTCCTTGACAGTTCTAACTAAAATTACTGACCAAGTCTTGTCACTTCTTGTATATTACCCCATTTTTAAATGTGTCATAGCATGTCTCAGTATGTGAATGAATGAATAAGTGAATGAATAAATTACAAAACTTGTCTGTCGCCTCCATTCTCTCAGCAGTAAAATATAAACTTCTTGAGAAAAGTAACTACTTCTGTGTTTTCTCCATTACATTCCCAGTGTCTAGAATAGTGCCCAGTACATAGGATTACATATGCAGCAACAATTTGTTAGCTGACTTCATAATGTCTACTAATATTTTTTGAATGACTAAAATGCACCTCTCTGGGCTCAGAATATTGAGGCTATATTTTGAGAATAGGTGAAAATAATAAATACCAGTACCATAAGATAAAAAGATAAGTAAATAAACGACTGCCTGCAATGTGATATTCTCCGTGTTCCTCTCCACACTTCATAAACACAAACTACGTAAATTATTTGAACCCACTAGTCTATTAGAATGAGCTATTAGGCTGTGTAGTGAGTACATTGCCCTGTCATTATGACATATGCCTAAACTCCTTAATGTTTTTGGTTCCTGTCATTTTGACAAATTCAAATTTCTTTTTACAAGACTCACTGCTTCAGATCTCTTCTTCCAGTTAATTCAAATTGCATCTTCTAAAATCTTCCCTTTTTATCACCATGACTACCTCACCACACTCCTTAAGTTCTTTCTCTGGCATCCTAGGTCTTAATAATTCAATTCGGAAAGTGCTTGAGTGCCTACAAGCACGCAGATTCTGTACATCTTGTCTCAGCCCTCAAGACCCTGCATCTTTATACCTACTCTCTCCCCTCCATTCAGGGCTTTTCATTTATTAATTCACATTATTTTTTTCCTCCCTTTGTCTACTCCCACTTGGAGAACATTTCCACTTCAAATACTGCAACACTCTGTTCCCACCTTCTCTGGCAAACCCAAACTTAATCCATTTAACAATTATGTCCTAAATAACAAATTACAGGTTATAAGAAAGCAATTAAACCTCATCCTAGTTCAAAATTTCTTGTCATTATGACAAGAAATTCAATATTTGATGTCAGTCCTTAATAAAAATATAATAGCAAGGTTCCTGTATAACAATAATAAAGATACTTAATAAGAAAATTTTGATTAAAAGATATTTGTGCAGTGAGCAGGCATGTTATCCCTGAGACTGTTTTCCTGTGAATTGTATATTATAGTCTAAAAATTCTGAAAGGCATTTTGAAGATATTACATCTATTTATAGCAAAATGTTTTCCATTTTAAGTAAGAAATACAAGTGTTATGATTAAATACCTTAAATTTTTCAAGAAGCAGTTTTCAACAAATTTAAAGTATTTTAAAGGCATTGCACAAGTTAACTTATTCTAGCATCCATTTAAGCACAGAAAGGGAATGCAAAATTCTATTATGTTGTAATTCAAACTAGAAATTTGGAATCTTACTGTTCAAAGGTTCCTCAGCATTCTAACACATGAAATAAAGAGATTAGTTTGACTTGTAAGACTCAACATTTTAGTATATTTCTTGGGAGGTAATTTTTATTTACTCTTTAGCTAAAACAGGAAACAGTGAAGGAAAATGAGCAATGAATGAAAAAAATGTGTACTATTTTTTTAAAATTTCCTTCCCAAGTACAAAACAAAGAGAAAATGGGTACTATATCTAAATGTGGGGAACACTGTTGTAATTTTTACAATCACAATAAAAATTTCAGTAAGGCAAAGTGCTGTAATAGTCTAGTATAACTAGAATTTTGCATGCCGAAGACTATGGGGATATTAATTTAAAATCTCTAGAATCCAGGTAGTAGTAAAATATATAAAATTAAGGGGGAAAACCCAAGTCCTAGGAAGTCTCAAAGACCTGTAAAATCAAATCATCTTAATAAGACAACAGAAGATAAATCAAATGTCTTTTGCAAAACTCTACCTTTAAGATAAAGATGTTATTCAAATTTACTCCCACTTTCCTGCACCATTTAGGATACATTATAATAAACAACTAAGAAATTTAATTCAAGTAAAAATTGACATAAAGTGAAACACACAGGTCTTAAGTCATGATTTCTGATATCTACATATCTTCTACAGTCACAACCCCAATAAAAATGTAGAATATCCCAGATGTTAACCCAGAAGGTTCCCAAGCATCCATTCTAGGCTATCCTCACACCTCCTAAGCAACCACTATTCTGAATTCTATCACCATAGATTAGTTTTACTTGTTTTTGCATTTCATAAAATGGAATCATGCCTGACTGATTTTTCTCAGAATGAGGTTTTTGAGATTCATGCATGTTGCCGATTGCATTAATAGTTGATGCAATCTTTTTTATTAATTGTTAGTATTTCTCTAAATGAATATACTACAGTTTATTCACTTCTCATTGAAATTTGGGTTTTTTTTTTCAGTTTGGGACAATTATAAATAAAACTGCTATGAACGTTTATGTACAAACCTTTTTGTGGACATATACTTCCATTTCTCCTGGTTCGTAACTATTTAGGAGTAAAATTACTGAAGCAGCAGCAGGTAAATGTTAATTTAATAATAAACTACCAAACTGCTTTTACAAGTGGTTGTATCATTATATCCTCCTCTTGGCAATACTTGAGAGCTCTAGTTGCTCCACATCATCACCAACATTTAATATGGTCAGTTTTTTCGTTTTTGACATTCTAGTGGGTGGGATATGGTATTCACTGTGATTTTAATTTGCATTTCTCTGATGACTAAAAATGTTGGTCCTTTTTTGAGTAAATATTGGCCATTTCTATATCTTCCTTTGTGAAGTATCTCTTAAAGTCCTTTGACCCATTTCTTAAACTGGTTTGTCATTATTAATTCATAGAAATATGTTATTTCAGTTTCTATCAGCAAATTCAGTTTTTTTTATTTTAAGAAAACATTCTTTTAATATACAATTTTTTCAACTTTTATTTTAGATTCAGAGGGCACATATGCAGGTTTGTTACATGAGTATTTTCTGGGATGCTAAGGCTTCAGGGACAAATGATCCTGTCACCCAGGTAGTGAGCATGGGACATGTACTAGTCCATTCTCATACTGCTAATAATCTGAAACAGGGTAATGTATTATGAAAGGAAAAAAGGTTTACTGCCCAGTTCCGCAGGGCTTGGGAGGCCTCGTGAATCTTACAGTTATGGAAGGGGAAGCAAACACATCCTTTTTCAAATGGCAGCAGCAAGGAGACGTGCTGAGCAAAAGGTGGGAAAGCCCCTTATAAAACCGTCAAATCTCAAGATAACTCACTCACTATCATAAGAACAGCAGCATGGGGGTAACTGCCCTCCATGATTAAATTACCTCCCACTGAGTCCTTCCCATGACATCTGGTGATTACGAGAATTACAATTTTAGATGAGATTTGGGTGAGTACGCAGCCAAACCATATCAGTACCAACAGTTAATTTTTCAACCCTTGCCCCTTCTCTCCCTCCCACTTCTAGTAGTGCCCAGAGTCTATTGTTGCCATCTTTATGTTTTTGAGGACCTAAAAATGTTTAGCTCCCACTTTTAAGTGAGGACATAGGGTATTTGGTTTTCTGTTCCTGCATTAATTCACTTAGGATAATGGCCTCTAGCTGCATCCATGTTGCTGCAAAGGACATGATTTCATTCTTTTTTATGACCTTATAGTAGCTTAGGAATATTTTTAATGTATTCTGAAAACAAGTCCTTTGTCAGGTTCTGTATTGTGCATACCTTCTCCCAGCATGTGGCTTACCTTTGCATCTTTCCAGCACTATTTCTTGATAAGCAGAACCCTTGAATTTTGATGAAAACTGATTTACCATATTTGTTCCTTTATAATTAGTTCCTCTCTAAAAAGTGTATGCCTATCTCAAGTAAAAATTTTAAAAAAAGTCTTTCATTTTTTCTAAATGTTTTATGATTTTGGCTTATATGTTTAAGACTACAATCCATCTCAAATTAGCTTTTGTAAGGAATAAACTAGAGGTTGTTTTTTTCATACATTTATACTAAGTTTTAAGTTAAAGATTTTTGCTGAGAAACATAAAAACACTGGATACCTAAGACCAGCACTTAAAAATTAATTATTTTCATTTACACTTTGCCAGTCTTTGTATTGTCGCTGTTGTTGTGTTGTACCTCTTGTCTGTATAAGAACAGCCCAAACAGAAGTGGGCTAAAAATGGTTCATAGGTCTAGGGAGGGCAAATCACATATGACATTTGCCTGTGACCAAATTTCACCTTTTCCAGGAGATTTGCTGGTAGCCCAAGCCATAGGAGGTCTCATAGGAAGATCTCACACATCCTGGAGTCTGCATGCATGATGAGCTAATTACATCATCTGCTGCTCTTAGGAAATGCACTAGGCTAAGCAAATAATTTCATCTTCTATCCAGACATCCACATTAGCAGCCATTTGCAAATGTACAGCTGTTCATTCTGCATGGCAAGTCTATGGCACAGACGCCAGACTTCCTTTTAATAAATACACCACAATGCTATTTTGCAGCACTTTTTAAAATGCTACAAAATAAAATAAGGAAAAACTAAGATTATAACATTTAAGTATGGAATCTCATTGTTTTACCAATTTTTTTCTTAATCTGCAATTTCTTTTTAACATAGGGTACACATCAGCATTCTTTCTTTAGGAAAATCACAAAGTCTGATGTAATCAAAAGAAAATAAAGGCTGTGTGAGAGAAGAATTTTATCTTGCCCAAAGTCTAACAAAAGAAAGGCAATTATTTTCACCAGTTAACAAAGCCAAGACAAAAGCCACGCCCATTAGTAAAATCCAAAAATCCTCAAAATAGTTCATATCCCCCTCCTTCTCTAAAATCCTGAAGATAAAATCAGCTGGGAAACAATAGTAAACATGTTCATTTTAGCATGAATATTAACTAGCTCACAGCTTCACCGAACTCAATAAGGTATTTTAAAAGAAATCAATACAAAATTTTCTCATGGGGCCTATTATCTCCAGAGAACGTATTTACTGCCAAGAGTCACTAAATCTAACTTACCATTATACATAAAAATGACCTGGTAGCATCTAGGTCTGCTTTTTTATTCCACTTCTGTAATTATCAAACAGCCTTACTGATTAAATTCAATGAGCAGTAGGCACAATTTTTGGTTTGTCTACTCCCCCATTGTTTTTCATTAATACCCCTCCCTCATAGTACTTTCTATTAAAATAACTTAGGGGGTAAAGAGTTGATGCTTTTCCTTATAGTTATGAGTTGCAATTTATGTCTTATAAAGAGGCTTTGCGTCTTATATATTAAAGAGAAGAACATTAGAAAACTTTAGCATTCAATGCATGATGACTCTCTAAGTTTCAAATTAGAAAAGTCAGTATTTAGAGAGCTACTAGTTTTACTGATTTTTATCAAAATGTAATATTCTAATCTTGAATCAATACTATGAAAATTCTTGTTTGAAAAATAGTTCACTTAAAATGGATTTTATTGATTTAGCTATCAAAGAGTAAAATATATTTCATGAGAATTGCAAGTTAGAAAAGTAAGGGGAAAACATTAGTCTTCACACTGAATTTGTCTTAAGCTAAAAATGTTTAAGTTATAATAATCTGGATTTTAGCTGGAAATAAATCTATTAATGTCTCCCAAGACTTTCATATAAATTAGACTTTCTGAGTAATAAGATATTAATGTCATATGAAAATATTTTTATCTTTACCATATTGGATTTTTATACAAAATTATTTTATAGTATTTCAGAATAGGAAGCTAATTTATCATTTTTGTGATATTTTTCCAGAAAATCCAAATATCTGGGTCAAAGTGTTATAGACAAAGAAATAAAACCAGCAACCAGAAGCAATTTGAAGTAATTCTAATCCCTAGGTGCATCTCTTGGAAATTGTTAAAAGAGATCCATTGTATAATCTTTTTTTCCTATTCCAATTGATTGCCAGTTTTCCCTACCCCTCAGCTTTCTCACCTCTCACTTTCAACCCTTTCCCCTAAACCTCCTGTCCTATCTTCCTTGCCTCCTGATGAAACTGGGCTTTCTTTTCCCTCTTCCTTTCTATCCTCTGCTATTCTCTTTTGTTCTAAAGACAAAAGCTTCAGGCATTTATCCATCCTTAATTCTATTGTTCAGCCTCTAAATATGATGCTAATCTGTATGGCAAACTGGTTAGGCAAAGGAACAGAGGAAAACATGTCTCCTCACACATTGATGATTTCTGTCCCTGTTACACACATACCTCCTCTCTTCAAGAAGTCTTAAGATATTTTAAGGTACTCATAATTCCACTGCACCTCACAGCTGGCAGTTACTTGTCAGTCAAACTTGACAGAAAGACTGAGGTTAGGCAATTTTCTCAATTAAATTGAGGATAACAAGGAATTTGGCTTAAGGCTCTGTCTCCCAAATTAAAACATTTTCCCAGTGAAAACAAAGCCTCTCTAAGGCTTTACATGTACAAGCACACTTACTCATCTTCAGAACTGCATGAAAAACTTTCTTCACTACCAAAATAAAGGATTTTGGTTAAAATTTTTAAAAAATCAAACCTGTGACAATGATTTTGTGCAGAAACTAAATGTATAAAATGCCTCAGCTTATTCGCAGGATAAATAACAATTCTGATCATGAAGGGCTCTTAAAGAATTCTTCCCATTATATTTTATACTACCTAATAAACAAGCAAAAATATGAAAAACATTATCTCAACATCTACTTAGGAAATAAGACTGTAGCTAATATTGTGTAAAATGCAAGATCTCTGCATGTTTCCTTGCTACAATATACAGAAGGTCTCAATTCAAAATAACCTATATAATTTTTCAGATTAGATAAAAGTGAAAACTTTGACAAAGAAATGATGTAGTCCACTTTTAGCGAATGACTCCAGATACTTAATTCTACATTGTTCATACCTGGAACATTAAAATAAAAACATATTTTATCAATGTGGAAGGCCAAAAGACAGAAAATATCAGAGAAAGTTTCACCAGCCTATGAAAAATGGCTGTAGTGTTATAGCTGCCCCAGCATAAAGATCCTAAAGTCAAATATGATTTTAATCAGGTTGGTGCAAACATAATTGTGTTTTTTGCTGTTACTTTGCATTGCCCAAAAACCACAATTACGTTTGCACTAACCTACTACCATTAGAAAATATGTATGAAAATAGAAGCATAGGACCAATAATATGTGTTCTAGTTTCCGAAGTGTAAAGATATGTCCATTTTGAGTCTCAGTTAAAAAACCACCTCCTTCAGGAAGCTTCCCACAATAAGGCTAAAGCATTGTTCCATCTTATTTAATCTCAGTGCTCCTAGTACTTTATTTATATTTGATTTGGTATTTAAATATTGCTGGCAGTCAATGCCCATTTCACTTCTTTAAAGTCATGCAAGCCTATAAAGCTGTACATGAATAGCAGCTATGTCTGGCTAAACTTTGTAAATTCTTATATTAATAGTAGAATTCACAAGTTGTTTTAAAAGGACTGTAACACTGAAAACATACTTTTGATCTTCACTGTCATGAAACATTTTTAATACTAAGTCTGAAAATTGTAAATATTTCTGGTAAAAAATATTGTGGCCTATATTGTTAGTTTTTTGTTTCTATTTTGTTGGATTTATTTCTTTAATTTACATTTATGTTGTTCCCTTTCTCCACGAATCAATGCTCTTCTACCTACTTGAGATTATCACACAATGTTTCTATATTTTCCTTGTACCTATCTTTACTATCCTGGCCCCTAACCACTAGCTGTTTCAAATTAATTTCACTCTTTCCAAACCTTATGCCCTTCCACACTAACTTTCATTTCCCAGAAAACCCTTCCATATCATCACTCACAGAGAAAACAGAATCCATCTGTACTAGCCCACCATATCTGTAGTCTCAGCTGCTATAATGAAGAGGCCTTAAAACTCAGTGTTTAAAAAAAGACACATGCTTATTTCATTCTGACAGAACAGTGCAAAGATAGATAAGCAGTCACTGGGAAGATTCCCAGAATTACATACATTTCTAGCTACCTGTTGGGACAGTCTAAAAAATCATAAGTCAACCTTGACTACTCTTTCTCCTTCCTTGCCCACCCATCAATATGCTAATCATTAATTACCAATATCTCTTCTGTATCGCTAAAGATAACATGTACTGTGTTTTTTACTGATTCAAGCACTTCATATGTGTTGACTCTTTATTCCTTGTTAACAACCCTGAGTGTCTAGTTCTATCATTATCACCAATTTAGAAATGAGATACTGAAGCCCAGAAAGGCTAAAAAACAGCCCTGCATCACAATGCTAGTTAAGTTGCAGCACCAGGATGTGGACTCAAAGTCTAGCTATTGGTCTAGGTATGCTCTTAACTCTTAAGCATTACTATAAACTGTTTCTTTATCCCCTTAACATCTCTGGAACTTGCTCAAATCTCACCAATATAGTTGAAACCACATCGTCTTTTCCCTGTTTGAAGAGTGTTCTCTCACTTGTCTCTAAGCCTCTATTCTGTCCTCTCCAACCAGAAATATTCTGGATCCTGCTCATCTCTACTCACTAGCACCAACTGTGACTCTCTCTCTCTCTCTCTCTCTCTCTCTCTCTCTCTCTCTCTCTCGACGAGTCTCACTCTGTCACAAGGCTGGAGTGCGGAGGCACCATCTCGGCTCACTGCAACCTCCAACTCCCTGATTCAAGTGATTCTCCTGCTTCAGTCTTCCAAGTAGCTGGGATTACAGGCACGCGCCACCACTCCCAGCTAATTTTTGTATTTTTAATGGATATGGGGTTTTATATCATGTTGACCAGGATGGTCTTGATCTCCTGACCTCGTGATCTGCCCACCTCAGCCTCCCAAAGTGCTGGGATTACAGGCGTGAGCCACTGCACCCTGCCAACCATCCCTTTTCTTCTTCACATTCAGCTACATCTTATTGGTAGCTTTAAACCACCATGGTGGATACATTCACACCATAAAAATGGGCAAACACCACAAATCAGGGTGCTTTTCTTTTATGTCTTCCCAAAGAGGTAGTTTTTAAACAGTTGCTAGCACACCACTCTGCAATCCGCTCTTCACATACCAGTCGGAAATTGTTTTAATCCACACGGCTAATTATGACCATGTGATCAACTTTTCAAACCTCATAAATCTGGGCTAGTTGTCTTTTTTATGCATTCTTGGAAGGCCCTGAATCTCCTCAACCCATTACACTGTATCACAATAGCCTGTTTACTTGTTTTATTCCCTGGTTAGATTTGTTTAAGGATGGTGAATATTTCTTTCATTGTATCCCTAGCACCTAAAACAATGCCTGATGCACAGTTAGAGCTTAATGTATTTGTTGAATAAGTGAATGAAATAACAAATAGAGATGTTTTCCCCAAGTACTTGTCAATCCTCACACTAATCCTATAAGCAATAATCCTCATTACTTTGTATTCCTCAGTTTATGAACCATACATTACAGAACCTTATAGATTATAGTTAATCTATCAGAATCCCCAATCAGACTTTTAAAAAGTCAGCAATAAAGTTGACTAGGCTCCTAAATATTAGAAATAACTACCCTCATCAAAGTCACTGAAAATATTTTTTGGCATTTTATTTGCTCATATTGTACAAAGTTTGGCTTGGGAAAGAATTACAGCCTCAGCTTTCACCTTATGAAAGTCTTCAGGGAAAGAAAGTAGTTTTCGACAGCTAGCTTCTGTAGCTGGAGAAATGCCACAAAAAAATCTGAATATGCTGCTCTTCCTTAAAATAAAACATTCTTTCTTGTTCATGTAATTAGTGTTGCTTTAGAAGCATTCTTTCCACAGATGCGTACAGCATAATTAGTGCAATGTACAAGTCCAATCTCTAACTAAAATTTTGACATAGTCTATTCCCAAATTCTATCTCCTAAGAAACTTAATAAAAATTCAATATTTTTTATTTATATCAGTTACACACACAAAACAGCACTTTGTTTAACATAGCTTATATCAGCATCTTAGAGTCTCTTTCTTCAAGTGAAGGGATTTTGACAAACTTTATTTTACTTCATATTCAAATTGCTTTACCTATTTCTTAACCTCTATTTTAATTTAGATGCCCTTCACTGACACAGTCTATTCAAATATTAAATCATTTATCAATATAAAAATGTACTTGTTAATCCACTGTGTGCCTGGCGCTGTTTTAAGTGTTGAGAAACAGAAATGAAAATGTTGTAGAAAATTCCTCCCCTCAGGGAGCTTACAATCTAGTGAAGGAGAAAATAGTAAACATATGAACAGGCAAACCACTTTCAGATAGCAGTAAACATTATGACAAAAATAAAAACAGAGTGATGGAGTGGCAAGTGTTGCCAGGTCAGGGAGTGGGCAGAATATGGTGGGCTATCTTCAACAGGATAATCAGACAAAGTTGATCTGAAAGGATGGCATATTCTAATGAGAAACAGATAGCCAAGCATGCAGTAGAAGAAAAAGCATTCTAGGTAGAGATAACAACAAACTCAAATAGCCTGAGATAGGAATCTAGCAGGTTTGAATGACAGAAAGAATGTCAGTAATGGAAAGAGAAACATAATTTTACATCACATAGTCTCCCACCATATTTAATTTCATTTTCTTTAAGAAAATACACACTATTATTTTAATCATCAGCTCATCAAGCTACCAACATGAACTCCTTGTGTGCAGAGTTGGGAGGAGATGCACAGTGGCACACCATTATGTAGTATTTCAACAACACAGGTACCACAAAAGTAAACAACCTCAAGAGCACAAACAAAATAATAACAATAGTAATATGTAAGGGAAAAATGAGAAAGTGATCAGTCTTGAGTTTTGTTATCTTTCTTTTAATAGTATTTATTTAACTGTGGATTTATATAATTTAATGTTTAATAATGGCTGTATTTAACAATTGGTTGACAGAACTATTTAGAATTTGACAATTGGCTCTTTCAAGCTGGTACAAGCCATCTCCAGCACACCATTGCTGCATGCGTTCTCTGACTGAGGGCTCTTTAATCTGCCCAGAAACCAAAACGTACAAAAAGTATCTACAAAAACATTAATTATGCTTTTTGCTCACTTCTGCCTAATGGCTTGTCTCCTACTTCCCTGTTACACAGCTGGTAAAAAAAAAAAGAGAGAAAGAAAGAAAGAATCGTTTATAGACATCATCTATGGCAAATCCTGGGAGGAAAACTGAGTTCTTTTTATTGTTATAATTTCTAATATATTAATGTTAAGATTAAAATCCGGGGCTTCAGGGTTCCATGTTAGCTCTTGGCAGTGATAATCTAATAAAATTGTTTACAAGCTAATATAACAAGCTTAAATTTGATACTTGGATTACTTTTAAAGTGCCTAAGTATTAAGATAAAAACTAATGCTTATGTAACTAGATGGTTAAGCAGACAGTAATTCTTTAAGTGTTAAGTTATATTTGCAAGCAAAGTATACAGAATAAGATGCTTAATAACTGGTGTTACTTGTTTCTAGTTGATAAATCTAAAAGCATTTCCAGAATGGTGGCACATCAAACATTGACTTATTATAAGTATGTAATTTCATTATTTTCCTACCCTTAGCCACATCTCCACTATCAATCATCTAAATTTAGTTCTGTTTACAGATGCTTTACCAAACATTAATAATCTTTGCTATCTGTTAGAGGTCTGGAATGGATGTTATCATTTATTTCAAAGAAAAAACAAACACACACAAACATGGAATACTACTCCTCAAGATGCAAAAATTTAAGGAGAAATGGCAGATATATATCACAAAGTATAACATCATGATGTTTTTTAAATGTGTACTTCAGTTATAAGTAAAACATACAAATTACAAAAGAGGATGAGCTTACACAGGGACAATTCCTAAAGAGTTTTCTATAACAATAGTTTGTCCACATCACTATTTTGGTATGTTTTACTCATATCAAAAGACAGATGTACAGGCTTACATATGCAAAATTGTTTCATATAAAACCTAGACTAATAGCCAAATTGGCCTGAAGGTCTTCCTAACAAATGTAGCTTTCAAAAACAACAAAAGAAATGGCCTGGATACCCATCAAGTAGACAGAATTGATTCTAATTCACTAACTCCCTAGTATCCTGGTACATTTTGTATTAGAACAAGGAATGCCTTTGGCTACGGAGACTACTCCAAATTATTGACATAGTGGACCACTCCTCTTCAGCTTAGCTTGTTATACATCATATGGAACACTGAGTTATGTGTAGTTTAAGGAAATATGTTCTAAATCACAGTAAGTGATTGAAAGGCATAAGGAGTTATGTCTAGTTCAGGGATCCATATGAGTTGAAGGTTTTGAAATACAGCAAAATCCACTAGTAAAGAAATGAATAAAATTTACTAAATATTGGAAATGTTAATCCAACTGAAGTTTCAAACAAGAAGTATTAATCTGGTAATCTTTTAAAAACTAAAAAGAAATGATTAAAAATAAACATATAAGTCACCTTAACTGAGTGATCAATGTTAACATCACTAGTAATATGACATATCAATATTACATACTCCCTGATAGAATACACAGAAAAAGTCCTTCTTCCCCCAAATGCATAACCTCAATCAATCATAAGAAAACATTAAGACAAGTCCAAATGGAAGGATGATTTACAAAATACCTGACCAAACTTTAACAGTCACAAAAGACAATGAAAGACAAAGAAAGACAAATTGGAGGGGATTAAGGACCTGGTAAGTAAATACAATGAGAGAGTCTAGATTGAATCTTCAAAGAGAAAGAGGACATTAGTGGGAAAACTGGGGAAATATGTTAAAGTTCATCATCTGTTAATAGTAATGTCTCAATGTTCATTTCATTTTTTGGCTCTTTGTATCATGGTTATGTAAACTGTTAGCCTTTGGGGAAGCTGGGTGAAGACTCTATATGAGACTGTTTATATTATGTTTGTAAATTTTCTATAAGTCTAACATTATAACAAAATTAAGTTTTAAAAGTACAGTATAGATTCACAAGACTTTCAAAAGTACAGTATAGATTTAAAAAACAGAAATGTGCACATTTTATCATCATACAAAATAAACATTTGATTGCTGTCTTACTAATTTGCTGTTTTCTCTTTGATATCTTTTTTCTTTTCCTTTTTATCTTCCAAGCCTTTGATCACTTGTCTTAGTCAAGGTTGAGCATATAGAGAAGTACACACATTCTGCAGCCAGAGAACCTACCTTCAGATTCTATTTCTACCATTTACTGTGTGGTTTGGGGCAATAAAATTAACTTTCAGTGCACAGTTTCTTTATGGTACAAATGGTAAGAATAATATCTGCCACAGAGTTGTTGTAAAAATAAATGAGTTAATATATGTAAAGCATATGGTAGAGCAGTGTGTGCCCAGAGTGAGTACCATTTGACAGAAACACCAGAATAACATGGAGACAGAGTAATGTCTCTTACTTCAGCAACAAAGTGGGACGGCTGTTTCCTTCCCTTTATCTCTGGCTGCAATAAAGCTGACATTACTGGAGGGTGGCTTAACTAATCAAACACTTCTGATTGGAATTTTGATTTCCGAAAGGATAATGGTGAAGGGGCACATTAGCAGAATCAAGGAAACAGATAATTCCTCACTCCAGCATTCTAGTCACACTCCCCACCAAGTGGAAATCAGGCTGTGTGCTTCTCTGCCTACATTTTTGTTCCCTGCCCATCTTCTAACCCTGGATCTCTAGTGCTCCTGCAGCTCTGTGAGCCATCATATGCTCTTCCAACAAATCTCTTTATTTCTTACGTTCATAAATAAAAACTCAAAATGGATTAAAGACTTAAATGCAAGACTTCAAACTATAAAAATCCTAGAAGAGAACCTAGGAAATACCTTTCTTGACATCAGCCTTGGCAAAGAATTTTGGCTAAGTCTTCAAAACCAATTGCAATGAAAACAAAAATTGACAAGTGGGGCCTAATTAAAGAGTTGCAGAAGCGGAGCAAAATAAACTATCAACAGAGTAAACAGACAACTTACAAAATAGGAGAAAATTCACAGACTATGCATCTGACAAAGGTCCAGAATCTATAAAGAACTTAAACAAACTAACAAGCAAAAGGCAAACAATCCCATGAAAAAGAGGGCAAAGGATATAAACAGAGACTTCTCCAAAGAAGACATACAAGTGGCCAACAAACATAAGAAAAGAAAGGCTCCACATCACTAATCATCAGAGAAATGCAAATCAAAACCAGAATACAATACCATCTGATGCCAGTCAGAATGTACTATAAAAAAAAGCCAAGAAATGACACAAGTTGTTAAGGCTGCAAAGGAACTCTTATACCCTGTTGGAGGGAATGTAAATTAGTTCAGCCAATGTAGAAAGCAGCTTGGATGTTTCTCAAAAACTAAAGATAGAACTACCATTCAACCCAGTAATCCCATTACTGAGTACATGCCCAGAGGAAAATAAATCATTCTACCAAAAAGACACATGCGCTCATATGTTTATCACAGTACTCTTCACAACAGCAAAGACATGAAATCAACCTAGGTGCCCATCGACAGTGGATTGGCTAAAGAAAATGTGGCACATATATGCCACGGAATACTATGAAGCCATAAAAAAAGAACAACATCGTGTTCTTTGCAGCAACATAGATGCAACCATAGGCATTATCCTAAGTGAATGAACACAAAAAGAGAAAATGAAATACCTTATGTTCTCACTTATAAGTGGGAGTTAAACACTGGATACACATGGACATAAAGATAGGAAACAATAGACACTGAGGATTACTAGAGGAAAGAAGAAAAAGGAGGCAAGGGTTGGAAAACTACCTACTGGATACAATGCTCACTACCTGGGTGACAGGTTCATTTACACCCCAAATCTCAGCATATACAATATACCCTTGTGACAAACTTGCACATGAAATCCCTAAATCTAAAATAAAAGTTGGAAAACAAATAAATAAATAAAATGTTGGTTTCTGTTATTTGCAGCTAACCACAACCATGCTGTTTTTACCCTAATACCAATATCCCATGACCCAATTTCTAAAGTCTCAGAGGGTCAAGTGCAGTGGCTCAGGCCTGTAATCCCAGCGCTTTGGGAGGCAGGCAGATCACCTGAGGTCAGGAGATCAAGACCAGCCTGGCCAACATGGTAAAACCCCATCAATATTAAAAATACAAAAAAAAAAAAAAATAGTTGGGTGTGGCAGTGTACACCTGTAATCCCAGCTACTTAGGAGACTGAGGCAGGAGAATAGCTTGTACCAGGAGGCGGAGGTTGCAGTGAGCCGAGATCACACCACTACACTTCAGGCTGGGTGATAGACAAGACTCCCTTCTCAATAAAATAAAATAAAGTAAAATAGTCACAGAACAGCAGTGTTCCTAAGCCTTGCTTCTGAAAATGTGGTTCACAGACCATACTTTGAACAGGAATAAAGCTTGTTGAGCTGATGTTTGAGACAATAAGCAAAGAGAAAGGAAATCCCACTGGAATGTTAGCTCCTTGAGGAAGAGCACACAATCTTTCAAGGCATGTCTCATTTGCCCAGAACACAAGTTCTTGCCAGGCCCAGGTTAGACAGTAAACAAAGGTAGATGTCTATTATTCATGGGGACCTAATTTGCTGCTATACTAATACAACTACTGATTGAACTGATGCAAAAAAAAATGGCCCATAGTTTGGGTTTGTCCTTAAGACAACACATCATAAATCAAACACTGAAATTTCAATCTGTAACTATTAATGGCTGCCTTATAATAAGACTTTTATATTAGATAAAGGCCATGGCTATCTTTGTGTTTCACAACTGGGAAAAATTTAAGAAGACAGAATAATTCTGAAGGGACTAGATTAACATGTAACGGCCACATTACTTATGTGACAGACACTCAGCAGAAATTTATTAGCCTTTCAAGAAAAACTCTTAATTAAAAACTTAGGTGATCTGATTAAAGAGTTAAGCTGTTACTTAGACTTAAATTGGGTAACATTTCACAAGAAACTACAAAGTAATATACAAATAGGGAATCATTTGAATGCACAAGCAGAAATCTCCACACTGTTATGTGAATTTAGTGTCTGATGGACAATGCTTATGCATGGCTAATCAAGAATTCAGAATTCTAATGGAGAATCATACCAGTGTTATGATATGAAAGGTTATTCCCACAGTCAAATATTGTGTTTAATTTTTTAATTCATCCTATTGTAATTCTGATAATTGCTTGTTTCATAACTTTATTATGGACTTGCTGGATAGTCAACTGCAAACTAGCCAGAAAAAGTAGAAACACCAATGGAGATCATTTTAAAACTTACACTGAAACTATAAAATAGTAACAGAAAAGGAAACTTGTAAGGATAAATACAGATTTTGGGGGAAAACAAACATTTAATTTAAAATTTTCCCTGGCACCAAGAGGGGAAAGAGTATTCTCCCTGCCCACCCTTAGGAAACTTGAACTTTTAAATGCTTTATCTGTCTCTCTGAGATGTTTATAAATCTTTTTTAAGAGCTTACTAAGTCTCTTGCCAGTTCTGCATCCTAGGAATGTATTTCCTGAGGCGTCCGAGGCATTTATTTGAAATGGGAACATCTAAGAGGACAGAAGTCACCTGGTTTCCCTATCTCTATGCAATCAAAGCCTAGGTACATGTTTTGTGATGTAATTTCCTGCTTATCATAAAGATACAAGAGGTTTTATTTTTTTTTATTTTGATAAAGACAATCAACATGCATGTAATAGGTTATATCTGCTTGGCTGTATAAAGGGTGATACTTCATTCTCCCTTTATAATCGCCTTAGCAGATCATCTGTAATGTGCATCACAGTCTGATTTAATGCTTATTCAGTAGTAACACTATTTTATTCTTTTCTACATTTTTGTAAAGAGGATTCACTGGTTTAGTAGGAGATTTTATTTCTAATTATATTTCCTTAACCCAGCTTAGTAGTAATGGAGTAATGGAGCATAATGGGTATAATTCCTGTATAAGCTAATTAACCTCTCTCTAAATAAGCCCTGGTCCAGTTCTGGAAAGCCACATAGAATATGTCATTCAACACAAGAAGACTGAATAAAACAAAACTGATCTGGAAAACCACGTTGAATATGTCATTTGACACAAGAAGATTAAATAAAACAAAGCTGATCAATATAATCTACCAGCAGTGCTGGGCAGCAGAGACATAAAATTTTTAAATAGTGTATTAGTTTAATGTTAATTCAGCAGCATTCCAATACCAAAATGTTACATGCTGGAGAAATGTAATTTCAACACACAAGAGAACAGTGTCCTTCTGACATGATAAGACACAATGAAGCACAAACACTTTGAAGGATTTATAATCTGGTAAAATAAATCTCCCAGAAGGCTGGAGCTGTGCCAATTTTAACTCATTTTTTACAGCATCAGGGAAAAGTGCTGAGAAAACGTTCAATGTTCCAGGTGATGATGCTGACAAAAGGGAGTGTTCATCAGGTTTGACTGCCTAGATACGGAGAAAGAAGTATATTCATGATGCTTTGTAAAGCTAAAAAGCCCTTTGATGGTTAGTTGCTTTCAGTGCAGGTCATCAATGTAAGACATTTTCATGTCTGTTTTTCTATTCTTGTATACAAAGAGTGTGAAATAAAGAATATTTCCTTCACTGTGATCTGTAGAACACCAGTGTCCATGAGATGTTATTTGTACTCCATGTGGGGAAAGGGCTTTTTTCCAGTCAAATAAACCTGAGAATGTTCTTGAATTTTTATAATCTAGGTTAGCATATTAAGGGTTATGAGAAGACCCATAATAAAGAAACCCAGTTAATCAGCACCTCACAAATTATTTGAGCATGAATCCTCCTCCTTTCTCTTTTCAACCCTTTAATAATAATAGCTATTATTTATTGAGCATTTATTATGTATCAGACAGTTTTTATGTACCCTTTTACATATAATACAGTACTCACTGAATCCTCACAAAAACTATATGAGGAACATACCAGTGTTATTATCTCCATTTTACAAATTAAAAAAAAAAAGAAAAGCTAAGGCTTAGAAGAGTTAAGGAATTAGCCCAAGGACACAAAGCTGTGGTAGAGGAAGAACTTGCATCTGGCAAGCCTGAGTCTAGACACTCCAGTCTGCTGCCTCTCCTTTCTCCTTAGCGGAGAGCTGTCCATGCTCAGTCCATTCCTTGCCTTGGGAAAGTTGATTCACTTTGGTTGTTTTCATTTATTCTTCTGAATGACTTCCATTCTATGGTTGGTTGGAGTTATGTTCCCTGATTTCCATAGCTATCAGCTTCGATGTCATCATGTCATTGGCTTTTCTCTCTGTATTTTGGAACTACTTCTTCCACAGAGCTCTGTGCCTCAGTTTTCTTGACGATATAAAAGGAATAATACTACTGGCCTCATAGGTTATTAAGTTTATTATAAACAAGACCTAAAGTGAAAAGTCCTTTGAACGGCAGCTTGGACAAGAACCCAGTAAACATTAATGATGATGCTTATGATAGTTTTCAGAATTATTGTTGCTGTTGTCATCACTGATTCTGTCTCACAGAGAGTCAGCCTTTTCATGGATACAGAAAACAATGTACTGGTAAGAGTTGGGTAACAGCATTTGAGTGCCTAAAAATGCAGTACATACACAGTAGGAGGATTATGAATCCCTTGTGAGTAGCTATAGATCTTTAATTCTGTCAAGGGCTTGGAATGAGAAAATAATAAAAAGTCTTCCTACCTACTCTCAGAAAAGCAGGATTTTTCTTTTTGTCCATGAGGACTATCCATTGCCTTTTTGAGTCACTTACATGTCCTTTCACTAAATGAAAGCTCCTTGTAATCTAGCAGAAGTAAATAAGCAATCCTCATTTTCATTCCTATTGTGGCTTTTCATGTTTTCCTATGTTTTTACATTTAAGGTGGAAGGTGGGAATGAATGCAGTAGAATAGACCAGTAATGTGCTAATTTAAACCAAAACCATACAATCTTACTTTTAAAGACAATTCTTCAGCAAAATTTACATACTCTAAAAATACTTGTAAGATGCCTTTCTAGTCCTTTGCTTATAACTCAGATAGATTTACTTATTTGGACAGAGCAATTACATGAGTGCAGTGTCATTTCATTCATGAATTTTAAAGAAGTCTAGCATCTGTATAGTTACTATATTAATCAGGGTTCTCCAGAGAAACAGAATCAATAGGATATACATATACAAGGAGATTTATTATAGGAATTGGCTCACACAATTTACAAAAGCCAAAAGTCCCATGATCTGCTGTCTGCAAAACCAGTGGTGTGATTCAGCCCAAGCCTAGAGGTCTGAGAACCAGGGGAGCCAATGGCATGAGTCCCTATTCAACTCCCAAAACTGGAGAACCAGGAGCTCCAATGTCTGAGGGCAGAAGAGAATGGATATCCCAGCTCAAACAGAAACAAATTCTGCCTTCTTCTGTATTCATGTTCCAATCAAGCCCTCAACAGATTGAATGACTTCCATCCACCTTAGTGAAGGCAATACTCTTTACTCGGTCCACCAATTCAAATACCGGTTTCTTCCAGAAAAACCCTAACAGATATACCCAGAAACAATATTTTACTAGCTATCTGGGCATCCCTTAGCCCAATTAAGTTGACACATAAAATTAACCATCACAGTTACATGTACTTTTAAATAACTGTGTAGACCAATAAATCAAATAAACAGTTTGAAATCCATGACCTACAGCGTAATAGATTATCACTGGATAGCTTCCTACTCTTTGGATCTGAAACCGAGGACGTCATTGGATTTCTAGCATAGAACAGTGTTCCTGAACAAAGCCTTTGGGGAGGCAATCTTTTAGAAACTACCACCTTATTCTCATAGAGATTCTGTTATTTCTCTCTCCCATCTCTACATAGAGAACCAGCATTACTGAATGGTAATGATAATAATAATTACTAGTAACACTTATAGCACTTGCTCTGTGCCATGCACTATTCTAAGCATTTTATATTACTAACCCATTTAATCTCATCCTTATAGAAACCAGATGATATAGGTTCTATTATTATCCTCTTTTTACAGATGAGAAAACTGAGGCAGAGAGATGTGAAGAAACTTGTCCAAGGTTACAGAGCTAAAAGGGGCAGAGCTAGTAAATGGCAGAGCAGAGATCCACTCCATGCAGCCTGGCTCCAGAGTTCCTGCTTTAATCACAAGATGGCAAAATGAGGGCAGTGTGCAATCCTCAAGTACTTCAGAAATGAGGAGAGGAGGAAGGTTGTCATCATGTCTGGAGCCTGAACATCCATCTACCCACCTAATAGTAGCCTTAGTCAGAATAACCCTGTTGGTTTGTTGATGATCCTTCTCAGTGTCAGTCAAGCCTCACAAAACAGAATTTTAAAGCTGAACCAACAGGATTTTGAAAGCTGGTAAGTAGAGAGCATGTTTGAGCCTGTTTGGGAGAATGCTGGCACCATTAACAGGAATAGAAAATCAGATCTCTCTGCCTTCAGGGACTTTAAATTGCATTCAAGAAAAAGCAGAGTATAAGCATGCCATTTCAGTTCAATGAGGAAAACAGAAAGATTTGCTTGAGGTGTTGTAAGTGGAAAAAGAAGGGTACATTTATCCAGCTGGGTAAGGAAAAGGATCATGAAAAAAGGGCTTAAAATAACAAAATCCATTTTCTAAGATCATAGATCAATAAATCTAGCATTTTACCTTTATAAGCAAGCCACAAAAACTTTTAAAAAATGTTTTCTCTGCTTGTCATTGTTAAATAAAAACACCACAATTCTACTGGAGGTGATTCTAGTTTTCAGCTTTCTAAGTACAGTACATATTAATTATGAACTATTTCTATCAAAGAATCTACTCACAAAGTTTTTATTCTTTGTTTTGTTTTTGCCAAAAATGTACCACATAAACTCGACATGTGTTCTAAATACATTCTTGCTCTTTTCTGTATGGTGATCTTAAGAATATTTATCATAAGTTAGGAAACACAGCTGCCATCATTTTAGGAAAGAAATAGTCATGAGTAATGCTTTAACACACATTTCAAAAAGTCAGGGATTCTAAAAAGCTCAAGACAGTTGTGACTTTTATTGTTTCTATATGTTCTAGGCATAACACAATTTTCATTGTGAAAATGTTTACATTAAAATTACTCCCAATAATCCATAGATTACACACTACTGCATAAATCTACTTAAATCACTACTAGAAAACCCAATCACTACCAGAAATAATTCAAGTTAAGGATAATGTTCAATAATTTTCATGGTATCTAGAGTCAAGATACAGCTTAGAACTTGTCTAAAAATCTGATCTAATGTTTCTGCACTTTTAATATTCTTGTCGTAAAAGTGTGACTCACTGACTTAGACCACGAGCCTTCTAAATATATGGAAATGAAAATCTATCTGTAAAAATAGAATAGAATAGAATAGAATAGAATAGAATAGAATAGAATAGAATAGAATAAAGACATTACCTAGATACAGTCTTCTGAGGTTACCACTGGAGAGGTGATGACCAAGACCAAAGAAATTGAGTAACATATGGAAAATGATATAATGGAGAAAGAACCAGACTGCAATCAGGTATCCTAATACTAGTTCTGACTTTGTCATCACCCGGGAAAATGGCACCACCTCTCTGGCCCTCAGTTTCATCAGGGGTAAAATAAGACATTTGACTAGATGATCACTAATGTTGAACTCTATGAAATCTAAGATGCTCTAATGTTAGATTTCTTAAACTCTTTGCATTTTTTAGCTATAAAAACCATAATCTAATAATCTAATATTTCAGAAGCTTCCTGAATGTCATTCAACTATTGTCTAAGCCAGAAATAGGCTGTATAGTATCTAGGGCAAGGTAGTTGATAATCATGATGTCCAGTATCTCTAGTAGCCTAGTGCATTGGGGAAACACCAGAGGGATTTGCTTCTTTAGGGATGGATGAGTCTGAGTAATTGTTAAATCGTTAAGCGTAATTTTTGAATCACCTCTATATACCTGAGCCTTTTATGAGTACTGGAAAATCGGAGATGAATGTTAAAGTCTTTCTCCTCCAGAGGCTCATAGTCACATCAGTAAGAAAAATAATTTCTCATTAGATACAATTTTAAGTGCTATGATAGGTTTTTAAATAGTGGGGTATGATGCTCAAAAGAAGAATCTTGATTCATTCATTCTACAAATAGTTATTAAGAACTTGATATGTACCAGGCACCATTCTAAGAAACAAGATGAATATAGCAATGACAAATAAAAGTGAAAAAAAAAGAAAGAAAGAAAGAAAAAGACCCTGTCCTAGACAAGCAACAGAAAGATAAACAAAGAATAAAAATAAATATACACTATACTTTCAGGTAGCAATGAAGGCTATCAAGAAAGATGAAACAGAACAAGGGACTGTACACTGGTAGAGGATTATATTTAGACAGAGTAGTCAGAGATGGCCTCTGCCTTATGTGACATTTGAGCACAGACATGGATAATGTGAAGGAGCATTTAGTATATCCAAGGCAGAGAGAATACCTAAGGCCCTGAGGCAGGAGCTACTTGGATGGGTGTGCAAAGTGCCAGGGAAGGTTATGTCTTGAGATGAGGTGAGAAAGGTAACCACGGGCTAGATCAGGTAGGGTTTTGTTGGACAGGCAAGGAGGTTGGGTTTGCTTCTGAAGGATGGAAAGTCAGGGAAGAGTTTTGAGCAGAAGAATTATATGATCAGATCTTTATCTTTAAAAAACCATTCTAGATGCTATATGTTTAATGAAGAGGCAGAGAGCAACAGTTAAGCAAGGAGGAAATTAGGAGATAGTTTTTACATTTATGTTAACATACACAAATATTTTCAGTTATAGCATTATAGTATGGGATATGTTAATATATGATAAATTATATTTCTATATATATATTTATAATTATATAAATCACATACATAGCATATGTTGTTATATAATAATACAACATGTTGTTATATTCCAAAAAATTATACGTATATGTTATAATGAGTTTTATAATTATAATATGTAATAATGACACATTTATTATATCTATTGTTCTTTACATTTATATTCTTAGAAAAAGATGGTGATAGTCTGGAGTAAGAAAGTAGGTGTAGAAATAAAAATACTCATTTGAGGTAAATATTTTGAAGTTAGATCCAACAGGACTTGCCAATGGATGTTCTGTGGGACGGACGGGTAAAAGAGGGCTCGTGGAGGAATTCTAAATTTTAGCTTGAGAAACTAATGAATACTGATGCCATTTTCTGAGGTGAAGAAGTATAAGATGAAGCATGTGTTGGTAGTGAGGCTAAGAATTGATTTTGGACATATTAAATTTGAGGTGAGTATTTGACTGTGTCGATAAAAATGCTAAGTGAGCAACTGAATATACAGATCTAGATTTCAGAGGAGTCAAGGTTGGAAATACAAATTTAAGTGTGTTTGGCCACAGGATAGGATGAGCTGGACAGGGAGGAGAGAGAGAAGAAAAGAATCATGGTGGCTGAGCTCTAGAGTTCTCCAGCATTTGGAAATCAAGAGGAGAAACCAGTGGAGGAGCTATCAGCAAAAGCAGAAGAAAGCTGGGAGGGTGGCCCTGTGGTAGCAGAGTGATCTACTGTGACAAGAGCTGCTAAGAAAGACAAGTAATATGAGAATTGAGAACTGACCACCAGATTCAGCATGCTCTTCCTTCTTCCTGGAATGCTGTTTCAGATGTTCACATAGATGGTAACATTTCTTTCTTCAGGTCTTTATCAAAATTACCTACTTGGTAATACTGCCAATGGTCAACCTATCAAAAAGCCAAGCAGCTCTCCCAGCTACCTATATCCCCTTTCCCAGCTGTATTCATTCTCCTTAGCTCTTTATCATTACATAATAAATTAGGTGTTTTACTTATTTATCTTATTTAGTATCTATTTCCCTCATTAGAATATAAAATCCATAAAGACAGGGTTTTGGGTCTCTTTTGTTCGTTGTGACTTCATCAGTACTTAGAATGAAGCCTGACATCTGGCTGGCACTCAGCACTCATTAAATACTGATTGAAAACATAATTTGATGAATAAATGAAGCCACCATTTACTATAATAGATGTAGCAGCCTTATAAAGTTGACCTTTTTCTTTTTGTTTTTAAATCAAAACTTATCGTTGGTCATAAACTCAGCTTCCTCTAGTGAAAAGCTAATATGTAAAAGGAAGCAGATACTTGCATGTAACTTTAAAATGTTGAGGCTAGCTTGCTAAAAAACTATCAGACATTATGTAAACCATTGTTTTAGACTTTGATAATGCAAGAATATATAAGGCAGGGTCAAATAGGAAAGCTATAATACAGCATGGTAAGTGCAACTATAGACAAGACCACTAGAGGCTTAAGCAAGTGAATAGAGAACCAGACAGGTGGAGAATCAGGTCAGACTTCACCTGTGCATGAAGGTGATAACAAAACATCAGATCATCTCTGATAACAAAAACATCAGAAAACTTCTGAACAAATTAAGTCATCTGTTCACTAAATGTTTATTGATCGTTAACACCAGATTCAGCACTGGGGATATAATAAGCAAAAGAAACACAACCTCTACTCTTATGGAATTCAATCTAGCTTGATAATCTACCTTAGTAACACCAGTACAGCACTTCAGAAGCGCAGCTGTTGAAATCTTTTACAGGTCCTGAGTCATCCAATGCCAGGTAGCTGTGTTACACATCACACCAGCCTACCCTGAGGCAACTATACAATGTTCTGATAAATGCTTCTTAGTGAGAAGGCTCAAGCACGCCCCATCTCTGGTCTAGCAGTTACGGAAAAAGTACAAGGTTTTATTTAAGCAAAGTAAATACAGCTATGCACATTTTTTTTAAAGAAATGCATAAAGCTTTGGCATTTCAAACTGAGACATGGCACTAGAAAGTTAGATTCTACTGACAAAAAAAATTGTAAATCATACCATAAATTTCTATGTTTTTCAGATAATTCATTTCTAAGCACTGTCTATCTCCTAGATAATTTATATTGCATTGATATTTGCTAACTTCCAAACCAAAGGGATTCTAAGGAACTAAATGCCATTTGATTAAAACAGGTTAAAGAAAAAATGATTCATTTTGCAAGTGCTAATTCTGTAAATTCCTATAAAATAAAATATTTGGGAGTCAAGTGTAAACCAATTTGTGAATAGCCATATAACTCTTTCTGAATAATTTTATAGATTTGTGTACTTACAGTGGATGGCATTTTCAGGCAATCATAATGATTCCCTCAAGAAAAAGGACCATTACATTGGACTTTTTCTCACATCTTCCTGAGCCAGTGTTATTTCACTAATTGAGCTCATGGAGACAGATATTTGCTTAGATTTTATAATATTGCTGATTCTGAAGAGTATTTATAGGAAGTTCACAAATTTATCAAGAACTCTGCAAGGTTTTCAATATTTGTCTAATTATTAGAGTAAAAATACTTTTTAAAAATACTATCTGGTATTCTATTTCCTATACAAAGTTAAGAGGAACATCTAGAAATGTGTGCAACTGAGTGATGTCCAGAAAAATATAATGTATTGACTTCAATGGCTGTTAAGAAAATATAATACTTCTCTCCACATCTCTAGCACAAATTCTTAAGATAATGGAGCATAATCCTCATTTCCTTCTGTCAACAACATGTAGGGGGAAAAGGCACTTGGATAAGTGAATGAGGAAATTCCTGGGGTCAACTGTAATTGAGATGTAGAAATAATAGCTGTGGGCTGGGCACCCTTTAATCCCAACATTTTGGGAGACAGAGGTGGGAGGACGGCTTGAGGTCAGGGGTTTGAGACAAGCCTGGGAAACATAGCAAGACCCTGTCTCTACAAAACATAGAAATAAAAAATTAACTCGGCGTGAGGGTGTCTGACCGTCCTCCTAACTACTCAGAAGGCTGAGATAGGCATGTTGTTGGAGCCCAGGAGTTTGAAACCGCAGTAGCTATGATTGTACCACGGCCCTCCAGCCTGGACAACAGAGAGAGACCCTGCTTCTAAAACAAAACAAAGAAATAATAGATGTGTTTTAAAAAGTGCCTACAAGTCAAAGGGTGAGGACAGCTTTGGCCAAGGAGATGATTTGAGTGTGGGAGGGCAAATTAAACCACTTCAGAGAAAGCGGTGGTGGTCTGTGGTATCATAACTATTTTTGCACAATTCATGATTGTTTCCATGTCCAGGTCATCAGGCTACACCCTCCTCTTATGAGAAAGGTACAAATGTATAAAACTAAGTCACCATGAGATATTTTGTCAAGAAAGCTACTACCAGAGTATTCATCTACCCTAAATGTTTTTCTCTCCACATCTACAAATACAGCTATGTCTATAGTTTAAACACATCACATTAAATAAAATTAACACAGACTTCAGAAAAATCTAAAATTACTTTTACATTCTCTATTAAAGAAGGCAGTAAAAAGGGTGGATGTATTCGTATAAAAAATTAATGTTTCAAAATGTCCCCTAGAGGTTGAAACTTTGAGGTACACGAAAATATCAAATGTATAGAACTATTCACTCCTTGTGAGTTCCAGATAGCTTAGGTATTCACAGTACCTTGAAGAAATACAAAGTTAAAGAATGTCCTCTAATAATTATGAAAAGGAAGAGAAGACTGACATAAGCCTGCATCTATTTGGTCAGGTCTACTTTGTCTGCTGAGTTAAAATTGGAGCACAGAGCACTTCTTACGAAAGTGTTTAACATGCATCCCATGTCTGATGTGGCAACATTACCAGTAACCCTTCTTATACCCCCACTGGCTCTCACCTCTGCACTAGGAAGGCTGCTTACTGTAAACATGTGAGAATCTCTGTGCGCTCGGCCATTCTTGCATTGCTATCCAGAAATACCTAAGACTGGCTAATTTATAAGAAAAGAGGTTTAATTGGCTCGCAGTTCCACAGATTGTAAAGGGAGCATAGCACTGGTTTCTGCTTCTGGGGAGGCCTCAGGAAGCTTACAATCATGGTAGATTGTAAGGGCAAAGGGGGAGCAGGCATCTCACATGAGAGGACTGGGAGCAACAGAGAGAGTGCAGGGGAGGTGCCACACACTTTTAAATGACCAGATCTTACAAGAACTCACTGACTATCAAAAGGACAGCACCAAGAGGATGGTGCTAAACCATTCACGAGAAATCTGCCCCATCCAAACGCCTCCAACCAGGCCCCACCTCCAACACTGAGGAATGCATTTCAACATGAGAATTGGAGGGGACAAATATCCAAACTACACCACTCTGCCTGAAGACTTCTCTGACCACAGGGAAAGTGTGTAACCAGCAGGCAGGACAAGCCAGAAGACCGGAGTTAACACCCATGGAAGCAACTCAGCAAATGCTGGCTGACGGGTCTCCGGACATACAACCAGCTTCTTTCCTCGTCAATGTGATTAGCTCTGAGGTGTGCTGTATAGGAGCTCCCAGAGTTCCTTGGCAGGACTGGGCCCTGGGGTACATCTGGTGAGTGAGTCGATAATATGCCCTTTCATGTCTTCTTTCCCGTTCCTCTTTCACTTCCCCACTCTTCCACCTGTGTTTCCTGGGATCTACCTCCCAAATGAATTGCTCTACACTTAAATCCTTGCCCCTAGGTTTACTTTGAGATAACCCAATTTAAACCTCATGGGCAGAATTTTTGCTTCCATGGTATATTGGTTTTTAAGTGTGGGCAAGAGTTTACATATAAATATAAATAGGTTAAGTTGTGAAATGTTTATTTTAGTTTGACAATCAAAAGTTCCACTAGAGCTCCTGTTTCTACCCAAGAGGGATTAACAGCCCAGAGAACTGTCATCCTACTGTGAAAAAGAAAAAAAAAAAGGAAACTACAGGAATAAGTATTTTCTGACCTTGGACAACAGCCAGAGCAATATTGTGATCTCTGAAAGAATGAAAACAAATGATCCTTATACTTTCTCCAAATTATTGCCTGGAAGCAGCTCTAAAGCCCTAGGATAGGAAAAGCCTAACAAAGCTCCGTGGTCACATGGCCTCAACAAGGTGAGGAGAGGAGAGACCAGGGAGGCTAAGGCAGCCAGAATTCACAGGGCAGAATATGAGAAAGGTGATATCCTGGAGAGAAAGAAACCCCTTCGAGGCTTTGGCTGAGTACTGATCAGCACAGGCCTGGTTTAAGACTCCACGAGGCTTTGGAAAGAACCTCCTGAAGCAATTGGCAGAGCTCAAACCCGACTCAATAGAGTGTGTCATCTCACCAGCCAAAGCAGAAAAGCTGGTGATCCAGGGAACTTGCTAGAGGCCTCAGGTATCACCTGAGTGGTACAGCTAAATAAGCCCTACATCAAAGGCTGCTCTGCACTTGCCAAAAGATTTGAAAACGTCAGTGCCATCCAAAACGGTTTTATTATGTGTTAAGACAAAGCCCAACACTCATATCCCCTGACTCTCACTTCCATTTTATGAAGGAACGCAACAACACAGTGTTTGCCGTTTCACTTCCCCTTAGGCCCCAGGCCCTCTGCCTGGAGGATAGGCTCTCAGCTCTCTATTTCACTTGCTCCCTCACCTCCTTAGGGGTGTATTCAAGTGTCCTCTTTTCAGTGAAGCCCTCCTTGACCACCCATTTAAACGCGCATTCTCTTCCCCACTCCTTAACCTCCTTCCTGGCTTTATTTTCCTCCGTAGAATTTTATCACCATGTAACTTTCTCTACATTTTATAAATGTAATTTTATTGTTTGTTTTTGGTCACAGCGTCCCTTCTCTACACTATAAACTTCATGAGGGCAGGAGTTTTTGTTCTGTGTTCACTGCTCTCTCATCAACTTCTAGAGCAGTTCCCAGCACATAGTAAATGCTTAAAGGTTACCTGCTGAATAAATATTTTAGAAAAATAACTGCAGCTACAATGTGTACTGACTACTATGACACAAAAGGAATAAAAAACATGGTTTATAAAAATATGTTATAGCTTTTACTGTGACATCTTCTAGTTTGATATATGTCTTTATATATAAATATATATATGAATATATATAATCTCTATGTTTCCCTTCCTCTTTTCTCTCTTACTAATATCTCATGGGCTATTTTCTCCCTCCCCTGCTCAAAGCAGAAACCAAAACAAAGATCAAAGAACCTAGCAGAGGCTGGGTGCGGTGGCTCACACCTATAATCCCAGTACTTTGGGAGGTTGAGATAGGCGGATCACCTGAGATCAGGAGTTCAAGACCAACCTGGCCAACATGGTGAAATCCTGTCTCTACTAAAAATACAAAAATTAGCTGGGCATGGTGGCACATGCCTGTAGTCCCAGCTGCTCGGGAAGCTGAGGCAGGAGAATCGCTTGAACACGGGAGGCAGAGGTTATAGTAAGCCAAGATTGAGCCACTGCACTCCAGCCTGGATGACACAGCAAGACTCCATCTCAAAGGAAAAAAAAAAAAAACACACACACACACAGCAGAAATGCAAAATAGAAAGATTTGGGTGCAATGCAAACTGGTGTTTTTGTTTTGTTTTTTTCTTATTCCTAAAGGTTAGTTAAGACTGGATTTGTGGGAAAGAGGAGAAAATTCAGCAGTGATTAACAAAAAAGTAGGAAGTGCTGAGGCCTCAGAGGTGGGAAGGTGGAACAGATGCTCGCATGTAAGGGAGCACCCAGCAGCTGAAAGGAACCAATCCTGGGTGGTCCTGCACCAGGCTTATCAACCCCTGACAGAAATATGGAGAACTTGATGGTGGGACGTGAAAAAATTTCACCCTTCTAAAAAAAACGTAACCACATAAAACCAGGTAGGCATTTTTCTGTTAGATGAGATTTTTTTAAATATGCATATAAGAAAACTTATCAAACAGTATTGACTGGCAAACATAGAACCAGAATGTAAATATAAATTTCTTTGCACTGAATGATTTAAATGGCATGACAAAACTTATGCCACAGACTGGAAAAGACAAGGATCCTAATCCACTCTAAAAAGAAGAAAAGCATGGTAAAATTCTCATTACAGTTATAATTCTTCATGGTTCCTCTCTACTGTTTAATCATATAGTTAATGATGTGACTTTCTTATATTTTATGCATCTGATGACCCTAAATGTTCATTTCTCATGATTGCTTAAAACAATTTTTGTAAATTCTATTCCTAGGACCTTCTGCTTTCAGAAAAATTGTCTTGTATTCTCCATATCAGAGGAGATCCATGTGTTCACCTGCTAAGCAGTGATTATCAAACTTCAGTGTGTACCACACTCCTCTGGAAGGGTCATTAGATAGGGACTTCCTGGCCTGCCCTCAGAGGTTCTCACTGGGAGGTCTGTGTTGGGACCTGAAAATTAGCATTTCTTTTTTTTTTTTTTTTTAATTGCATTTTAGGTTTTGGGATACATGTGAAGAATATGCAAGATTGTTGCATAGGTACACACATGGCAATGTGATTTGCTGCCTTCCTCCCCATCGCCTATATCTGGCATTTCTCCCCATGCTATCTCTCCCCAACTCCCCACCCCCTGCTGTCCCTCCCTTATTTCTTCCCGACAGACCCCAGTGTGTGATGCTCCCCTCCCTGTGTCCATGTGTTCTCATTGCTCAACACCCACCAAAAATTAGCATTTCTAACAATTCCTAGGTGAGGCTAGTATGCTGGTCAGGACTACCCTCTAAGAACGACTACACTTAATATCAGGGATGTATTTTCAAGAAACTCACACCATCTTTCATATTAATTGAATGTTGTTAATTTGAATTTTATTATTTTAAAATCTGTTGGTTAATTTTTCAATCTGTTGGTTTTATAGTGACATAAAAACTATAAGCATAAAGATGTTATATAGAGTTTTATGTCTGTACCCAGTTAAATAATTTTACAATAAAAATGATTACTGATGAAATGTTTTTTCCTATAATTGGCTCCATATACAGTATTCAATGTTATTACCTGAACGATTTTTCCTATTTCTACTCTTGCCTCTACTCTAATCTTTTCCCTATATCCAGCAAGAGTGATCAATGTAAAACATGAATCTGGTCATGTCATTTTCCTCTGGTAACCTTTTCGATGGCTCCTTCTTTGTGTCTGAATAAATCCTAAGTTTCCTAAGATGTCATAGAAGATCTTTCATGACTGCTTATTTCTCCAGGTTCCTGGCTAACATCTCCTCACCTCCACCCTTTTTATCCCACTTTCACTTGGAACACTTGTGCTTCTCCATGTTTCCATTTGCATCAGAGCCGTTGTCTGTGTGGTCCGAAGTGCTGCCCCATCTACCTCATTTGACCTGTTGGAGTCCATGTTTTCTCTAAGACTCTCGGATGTCTGTTACTGTCTTGTCCCTGCTAACCCACTATGGTCCTCTCTGTACCTCCACAGCATCCAGATTACCCAACTCAATATTCATCACACTCTATTACAATTTTCTATTTTGTTGTTTGTGTTTCCCAGTAGTTTGTAGAAATTTCTAGATGAGGGGTTATGACAATATTAATTATTAAATCTCTCCACAAATACTAGGATACAAAAGATACTCATATTTTTTCTAAAAAAAATTAAGAATGACACTCAATAATAAATAGGCCAGAAATTTCTATTATTTTAAATAAACAAAGCTACTGATATATTAACCACCCCTGTGACCCTTGTTTAGCCATCAGAAAGGCTAGCATGCTGAGCTTCAGGAAACCACTGAAGCCAATTCCTGATGATGCGTTCGCTCTTTGCAGATAATGCCACAAGCACTTGAACTACTAACTGTGCCACTTGTCTCCTGCTCCGAAAGCTCCATGACAGCAGAGACCATCTCTCACTTTATCTCAGTGCCAGGCACATAGTATACACTTACTATCGGTTGCCTGTCTTTTATTTTGCCATTAGTGTGTGATCAGAATTAATTCAGACAGTCAGTGGATATTTACCCCCGAATTCTTGGTGACTGGCCCAGATGTAACTTTTACCACTCCATAACCATCTTCTTTTATTTTTGTTCTTCTTCCTTGTATTCCAATTCCAAAAACTTAAAGCAGATGATGGGCACAGTGGTTCTGATTCAGTTCTCTGCAGAGAACCAGGTGGGAAAGCTGGGAAATGGTTTGGGAAAATGAGGCAGAAAAAGTAGAGAGCTTCCTGCTTCTTTTATTTCCCCCATGACACTGACGGTAATAGTTGGGCTAATGTAACTTCTAAATTTCTTTCTTTTTCTTTTTTTTTTTTTTTTGAGATGGAGTCTCACTGCTCATGGTGTCGCCAGGCTGGAGTACAGTAGCACGATCTCAGCTCACTGCAATCTCTGCCTCCCGTGTTCAAGCGATTCTCCTGCCTCAGCCTCCCAAGTAGCTGGGACTACAGGCATGCACTGCCACGCCCCACCATTTTTTATATTTTTAGTAGAAACAGGGAAACCCCGTCCCAACTAAATTTCATTTTATAAGAAAAGAAACCTGAGGGGCCTGCCTATTATTGGAATACTTGTGACATATATATAACCTTCTTGATATGTGTCTAAAATTTGAACTAATTTAATGGTACAATAAAGAGTGATTAGACTAAAACAGGGAAATTTGTTTTTCAGAATAAAAGCAGTAAAAATAATGCCTTGTTTTGCAACTTTAAGTATGTGGATATTCAGGAAAGCAAACTTTTAAACATTAAATAAAATTAAAAGGAAAAGAGATAACAGACTTGATTTTTGGCAACATATATTTAACTCATCCTATTACACTGTGCTATTGTCTGAACGTCTATGTCAACCCAAAATTCACATGCTGAAATCCTAAGCCCCATAGTAATGATGCTTTTTCAGAGGAGGGATCAAGAGGGCAGGTGCCTCATGAATTGGAATTAATGCCTTTATAACAGAGTGTGGAGAGAGAGCCCTTGTTCCTTCATCAGATGAAGTTACAGCAAAAAGATGCCTGTCTAAGAAGAGAGACCTCACCAGAGATGGAATTTGCCTGTATCCTGATTTTAGACTTACCAGTCTACAAAACTGTGAGAAATCAATTTCTGTTATTTATAAGCCACCTGGTCTATGGTAGTTTGTTACGGAGGCCCAGACAGATTAAGATACTTTGTACATTTATTATCCAAATTTCCTTTCTCTTGACAAATCAAGACTAGTCACCTAAATGCAAAGACTAGAAATTACTATGTTATGCTATTTACAAAGAAAGCATCCAGGAAAAGGATTTAATTATAGTATTTGAGAACAGAAACACTTCCCATAATCACTGTTCACAAATTTGCTAAATTAGAATATTATATGGTAAACTGTGTTTACATCTTTTAAGAATGACAATAATACATTCTTTTTCTTTTTCTTTTTCTTTTTTAAGATGAAGTCTCACTCTGTCTCCCAGGCTGGAGTGCAGTGGAACAACCTTGGCTCACTGCAACCAGGTTCAAGTGATTCTCCTGCCTCAGCCTCCCAAGAAGCTGGGGTTACAGGCATGCACCACCACACCTGGCTAATTTTTGTATTTTTAGTAGAGACATGGTTTCACCATGTTGGCCAGGGTGGTCTCGAACTCCTGACGTCAAGTGATCTGCCCATCTCAGTCTACCAAAGTGCTGGGATTACAGGCGTGAGGCACCACATCTGGCCTAATACATTTCTTATAAGAAGTTCTGAGGATTCATTAGTTTATATTTGTAAAGAGTTTTAAAAGTGAAATTCTTCCCTCCCTTCTTTATGTGTCACTGAAATCATTAACAAGTGACGATCAGTATTCCTTTCTTACTGTCTTAGAAAAGCCTACTATCCAATGCTGTGCATTTATCTTTTTCATGTTAGAATTCAAAACTTGAGCCCCATATTCATACATTAAAATGCTCATTTCTTGTTTTAAAATAACTATGATATCATTTAGATCAATTTGGGGTTTTTAAAGAAAAAAATACCAATCCTTAGAATTATTATTAAGACTACCAAGTCACATTTCCTTTGCAGAATTTGATGTAATACACAAATATCCAACTGAAAATTCCTAATCCATGAAAAAGTTTTAGAACAATACAAAATATTTATTATTATAGAGCAGCTTCCATAATCCATGTGCTATATTTGTAGAGCATTTCTTGCATGTCTTTCTTAAAAGCAATGGGATCATCAAGATTGATTATTCCTGGAAATTGATTTGCATATTTGCCTTTCCACCTTCTAGAATGTGGGGCTACTGGCAAGATAATTATGTACCTGTAAGTTCAGACACTGGTAGCAAAGACTAAGAGTCTCTTTGTTCATGACAGTATCTTGACATTCTGAGGAAGAGAAATCAAATTGTTAAAGTATTAAAAAAAAAACAAGCTAAGTCTAAGTGGGGAGAGTGGGAACAGTTCCAAAAAGGAGATAAGGGGGGAATAGAGTGTGATTCTGAAGGGCTTTGAGCAAGTTTCATAAAAGAGCTTAATTTCTCATCCATGGATATTTCGTGCTGAAAAAGTCTTTGTTATGGGAGCTCTCCCATGCATTGTAGGATGGCTCACAGTATTCCTGGCCTCTACCCCCTAGAGGCTGGTAGCACTCTCTGTCAATCAAAAATGACTCCAGATATTGCCAAATGCCCAGTGGGATGAGTTGGGCAGAGGTGGTCAGACAAAATTTTCCCCAGTTGGGAACCAAGGTTGGTATTTGGCACAAAGAAAGGAACATTGGAAATGCCTTCCTAAAGCTAACTACTGGGAACTTTTACTGTGAAGAAAGCACCCTTCTTCACAGTGAAAGTTCTGCAGGGGATGGCCAAGCCAAGAGTTAGAAATGGCAAAAGATGCCACCAAAAGCTGTGATTGATGGATCCACTAGCTAGGGAAAAAAAAAAAAAGATGAGAAGAGCCATCTTTGAGCCATGTCTGCTGGAAACAAACATTTGGAGCTGCCACAGCCATATGTAACTGTCAACTGAAGCTCCATATCATATACTTAGCAGTGAGCTATTATCCTCTTCAATGAAAAGAAGAGTCTAATAGGCTTCTTCCAGGAAATTTGATGGGCTTAAATACCAGAAACTCCTTGCAGGGGATTCACTGAGTTTCATTTAATTCATTAAACATTTATTTAGCACTCAATGTGTGTCAGGCTCTGTGTTAGCTGTCAGAAATACAATGATGAAAACAGTCTACCCTCAAGCAACTTATGCTCCAGAGAGGAACAGATTATAACAAGTCTGATCCTCAAATGTCTGGTATAGGGTATGAGCCAGGCAGAGAGGGTCCCAATTCTCCACACTGATAACCACCATAAAGCCAGAACTTAAAAAAAAAAAAAATCACAGTACTCTTCTTTTTAAAAAAGCAAAATCTGCTTAGCTTTTTTCTCTATTCAAATGCTTTAATTTTTTTCTCTCATTTAAAATTTCTCAGCCATTTCACTGGCATCTTAGGCAGATGCTTTTTCTCCATCTCAGAGCAATCAATATATGAACGTTTTTAAAAGAAAAATATCCAGCTGCAATTTTATTTTTCTGCTGGCATACATGTGCACAATCTTTTGAATTTACATGATGATGCTAACCAGCCGAAGTCAGCAAGCCTTTCTGAAAAAGCAGTTGATTCAATGATGACAGCTGTGCTGCCATTTCTTATTTATCTGCCTAATAATAGCAAGATAACATTATTAATAAATTACTGGCATTGCTAGTTAGAGAATGTACAATCCAATTGCATATATTTTTAAATTCACTACGTGCAAAATGCTTACTACTTTTCCACATATGATTCACAGTCCCGTCTTCAGGGGTATTCAACCACAGCCTTTGTAGACTAGTCATTAGTATTCAGGATAAGAAACAATTGCTTGGAACAGGAAACACAGAAGCCAGACATTTGGCATCATCACACAGAGTTCACTGCTGAAGTCAACTGGCGGAGCGACTCTGGACTGACAGTAACTGGCCTCTGTTGTCATGGAAACAGCAATGAACTGTGTTAGTAAATAGTTTGAGTTCTCTCACCTGCCTAGGCATAAATTCAAAATTTACTGCTGATTTTTAAGTCCACTATTTGTAAGTGACCTATTTAGGGAGTAAATATTCAAAATCACTCTTCGCTTCAGAAAAAAAAAAAATCCAAACATTTGCAAAAACATCTGAATCTTAAGTTATTCAAACACAATTAAATTTAATTGTGCAGAATACCTGATGAAAGCCAGTCTATCTATTCATTCTAATGGCTGCCTACTTTGCCAAAAACTAGTTCCTAAAAGTACATAAATAAAATAAAAATATAAATGGTAAGGAAGTGGAGGTAATGCTAATCACCAAGAAAAAGACATTTCCAAATTCACAGTGAGGATTCATGCCACTTTTAATTTTATTTCAGGCTACATTTATTTTAAATTTCTTCCATCCTCACTCATAACAAAATGAGCCAAGTACAGCTGCCTCCTGTCCACTTTTGACTGAAACATCCCATTAAGGGAAATCCTCTGTCTGGATAATTATAATAATTATCGCCCCTAAATTACAAATGCATAAAGTGTGACAGAAGAAAAATGTCTTAACTGCAGCAGCTCGGGAAAACAGCCACAGTGCAAGCCTCTAATTCTCAGCTCTCTCAATCCACATGTCTCCTACGTCATTCTGGTTTCATTAAGCTTCTTCCTTCAATTATTTTCAATTTCATGCTAAATTATATTTTTCCATAAAGTCTACAAGTGAAAAAGTCATTTTGTTTTTGCTCCAAGTAACCAATTTCCCCCTTATCAACAACTGCTAAAATATGCCCATTACTCTTTTCTGTGACTTCTACTTTCATTTATCAATAAACATTTACCAAGTAAACATCTACAAGTCATGTGCTATATGCTTGGCAAAGGAAGAAGTGACACAAAGATGAATAAAACACGTTTTTGCTTTGAAAGATGTAGGCTAGTGGGAAAACCTGAAATATAGATTTTCCACTCGCCCTAATTTTCACTGCAGGGTGTATCTGAGAGACCACCTATTTTTTAGAGACAGTGTTGTCTGAATTTAAAATACATGGTACTTCTTGGTTATTTAGTATTATGCACCTAAATCACAAATGAAGAACATTAATATTTATTTTACTGAGACTTTTTTCAAATATTTTCAAAATTCTAATCCATTGTTGATGCACATTTTATTTATAATAATGTGATATATAATACATATTACTTACATTATATCCCTATTAGTTTCATAACAAGAAAAGACTTCCATCCATAAATGCTAACCTAGTAAACAGTAATGTAGACTCTGGAAAATTGAAGGAATTCTCACTGCAATGTTTTAAAATTATTTCTCTGAGAATGCTTATGTGTCCATTATATAAGATTTAGAATCATTTTTAATAACTAAATGATAGTCATGTACTAGAATTAAAACTATTAAGAATCAAAGAAAAGGTAATCCTGAAATATAGGGGTAAGGCAAAACAAATATTTCATTTTGCTCTACTAAAAATACAAAAATTAGCTGAGCATGGTGGCAGGTGCCTGTAATCCCAGCTGGTTGGGAGGCTGAGGCAGGAGAATCACTTCAACACCAAGAGGCAGAGGTTGCAGTGAGCTGAGATCATGCCACTGCACTGCAGCCTGGGCAAGAAGAATAAGACTCCATCTCAAAAAAAAAAAAAAAAAATCAAAACAGACAATCACTTTCTTTTTAAGACAAGCAAGAGTCTATTCTAATACAGGTAATTTTTTTAAATCAAAGAAATAGAATCAATTGTCATGTTTAATATTATCACAATTAAAAATAAGACAATTGGCAAATAAAGAAATAGATAACTTTTTTGATAATATTGGGACTTTATTTTATATACACTAATTACCAAACTTTTTCTCCAGATCCTCTTAAAAATAATTGAGGACCCAAAAGACCTTTTATTTATGATTATTACATTTATCAGATTTACCATATCAGAAATTAAGCTAAGAACATTTTTTAGATATTAGTGTAACCACAATAAACACATTAAATGTTAGCAAAATTGAAGTATATTTTTTAAAATTTATATGTTTTAAAACGTGAGAAGAGTGGCAGTGTTTTTATATTTTTGCAAATCTATTTAATATCTTGCTTAATAAAGGATAGCCAGATTCTCATTCAGTCTATTATGATATCACGTATCATGTGGTCTCTGGGAAAATTTACTGTACATTCCTGAAATGATAAGCATGAAAAACGTAAATAGTATTTTTCCAGTGTTATGAAAATACTTGTTGCCTTGCACATTTCTTGTAAGTACTCAGAGATTTCCAGGGGTTCCCAAATCACACTTTGCAAACAACTGCACTAACGTATTCACTCAAAACTTTGAGTGAATCTGTCCATAAGCAGATCAGTTACATGAGTATAAGAATTCCAAAGATATTATATTAGTCTTAAAATGGTAATTATGGTGCAATGTGCCCAGAAATATTACGGAAAACAAAATAGGCACTATAACATATTAGAATTTTTTCTTTCAACATAACAAAACGAAAAATAAATTCCCTTAGAGGAAGAATGAAAGAAAAATGTGGCATATATTTCACTTGGGAAAATTTCAGCATTAAAAACAGATTGAACTCTAAGATTTTTCTGATATAGAGTTTACCCATTAGATGAGAATCTTGCCATGAAGTCCATGAGTATTCATGTTGCAGAAATAATTACTCTCTATGTGTGCCCACATTTATAAGTAGTCTTTGTGAAGGGAAATATCTTACTTTGAATTCTGTGTATTTTTACATGGCTGAGATAAGCTTAGAGTCTATAATTCAAGCACGGGTCTAGTGACTTTCTAAGTCTGGGCAGTCATTCAGATTTTAAACCATGTATCATAAGAAGAGCCAGATGAGTAAATGAAGCATAGCTAGGGTGATATACTACGAGAACAAAGAAGCAAATCTTCATCTGACTCACAGTGACATAAAATGAGATTCCAGTTATCTGAGTTACATTTTCAGAACAGGTCCTTTCAGGTCCATTACTTGGAAAATAAATATGCCTTTACGTAGTCTACCTTGTAATAGAAGGGCTCTATGGGCTCACATTGCACAGTTTCAGGTGAGTTTTTAATATGCTAAAGGCAGATCTTAGAGCCTTTCTGATTTGTACCTGAGAGATACCTAGAGTGATGAAAGCTCAATTCCATTCAACTGGCCTAAAACATTTTATAGGGAACTCATACATGCATGCATGTGTGTAGGAACTAGGAAGTTGAACCAGTGTTATAAAATGTGATGTTGATTATAACACAAGAAACTTTAAGGGAAGTGCAAAGAGAAATTCATAAAGAAAAGACAGTGCTTTAAGCTGGAGAAAGAGTTAATGGTGTGAGACAGACATATACAGGCAAATAAGATTTTTAAGGGTAGCAATGGAAACCAAGGTTATCCCAGGGGAAAGAAATAGTCTTAAAAGAATGCAAAGATAGAAATCAGAAACATGACTCACATTCAGGAAACTGTGCAGAGTCTAGTTTGGTTGGGACATAGACTTGTTGGGCAAATAGGGGAAGTTAATCAGGAATAGTAGAGTGGTTGAATGTTGTCAAGGTCCTTCAATTCCAGGCTAAGAAGTTTGTAGTTAATTCTAAGGTGAGAGGGAATCATTAAAGATTTTAGTAGTAGTCTCAGAGTCTTGCATCAGATGGATTTAGAGAAAAGAGAGGTAGGACACCAGCAAGTGGCCATTATCTAAGTTAAAGCAAGAAGCAATGACTGGATCCTAAGCTATAGCTCAAAATGTAGAATTATAGAGGCAAGAGACATTTTTTAAGACAAAAATATAAAATGAACTAACAGGTGCATATAACAATTAACAGAGAAAGGCCTTTTGAAAATGACTCAGATTCTGACACTAGTCCATTAGGGAAATGATGATATCATTCATATTAATAGGGAAGTACAAAAAAAGAGAATTGACCTGAGAGACAGAAAATGGTTATTGGACATGTTAAATTTCAGAATAGAGGTTAAGTGAGCATTTGAAAATAGAGAGTAGGGACTGAGACTCCTCCATTTGTGATCTTTATACATCTCTTAATACCTTAAATTTCCAAAGAGGTGGGAGATAAGAGTTTCTCACCTAATTGAAAAATATATTGATTTTTATCATTTCATTTTCTTGCAAAGAATGAAACATCTAGCATTATCCTATATTTCTGCTAGAGCTTAAAATGAGTACAGTCTTCCTACAAGCTGCCACTTTTCTTTACTGAATTGCTGTCTTGAAGATTACAGACAAGAAAAAGAAAAGAGAAAAAATAAACTTGCAAGAGGACATGATGATTTAATATCTCTTTGCCTCTATTTTTATATAAATTCTGGTAGGCCATCCCCCCTTTTGCAAGTGAGAGTGTGTCTCATGGTATGATTTAGTTAAATTATAAATAGCCTATTTAGATGTATCTATCCAAGAATAATACCCACAAACAACTTACCTGATGAATCGCTGGGCTTTTAGCTTAGTTTAGAATAGACTGGGGGAATAATGCATCTGTTCTGCTGACCTAGAAGAAAGATTCCCAAAGCTCCCTGGGATTTGAAAGAAACCATCCCATTTAAAAATAAACGACCATCTACCTTTTCTGCTAAATTTGCTAATATGAACTGGCATTCTACTGATGTTAGTAAAGTTAACTCTTCTGATATTTAAATTGCATTCAGTGAATTTCATTTCATTTCATATTAAAAACTCTCAATATGGTGATGAATGAGTTAACACAAAAAGTCCTTAGAATAGCTCCTGGCACATAGTCAGGTGCTATTTAAATGCTGTTATCATCATCATTATTATCACATTCATCAATAACTGAAAACTTGAGACACTAAAATTTCTTCCATGCATTAAACTGAAAAAAAAATGTGTGTATACATATATATGTATGTATATATGTATATACATTTTATATCCTATAATCCTTACATTAAAATGGAAAAAAATCATTTCAAATTCAAAGTCTTATTGGACAGTATTCTTTGCTGCCACTGACATCTGGCCCCTATTTTGGTTTTTTGTTATTTATTTTGTAACTTGCCTCCTTATTTAAAAGCTCTGCTGCATACTATATAACTGAAATGAAAATAAATTGAGGCTGTAATGCAGTCCCACATTCCCCACTGATGCTGTTCAACATAAATATCTCCGCCTCTCCATCGCTGGGCAGGCAAATTACTGTCAGATACACATACCAGATTCACTCTGGCATGCAGATCTTCTTGGCCCCTCTATGCACAAGCATTGCATAAGTGTAATAAGTGAAGCAATGTAATATGCTCAGGAACTAAAGACCAAGGGCTACATTGCCTTCAGTCACCTACAGCCTGCATTCAGCAGTCTGCACCATAATTGCATTAAGGAAATGCTTCCAACAATACTGAAATAATCAGAAAATCAACAACTGGGGCTTTTTCCATTTCTGGCTATAACCTAGAAATCGATCGTGGTGGTTAAAAGTATGCGCCCAGAGCCAATTAGTCTCGGTTCAATTCCAGCTCTGCTACCAAGGTGTGTGATCTTGGGCAAGTTACTAACCTCTCTCTTCCTCAGTGACAATTTCACAAAATTGACATAATAAAGGGATATTCTCCACCGAACTGTTAAGAAGTATCAGAGTTAAGACATAGGAAGATGTTAAAGCAGTGCCCGGCATGTAGCAAGTGCTTAATAAATGCACCTACGCTTACAACAATGTGTGCCAGCCCACATGCAGGCCTAAAGATTAAGCATTTCACCACTATCCTTTGAACTATTTGAGTCTGTGAAAAGAAAATATCTCAGGCCTCCAAAATCACTAGGGAAAACTCAAGCTGGAAACTGCTTAAGGCAAACCTGTCTCTCATACTATTCAAAGTTATCCCTCTGCTGACTGAGGTCCATGCTTTCTGATTCCCTCCTTTGAAAGGCTAATCAGAAACTCAAAAGAATGCCACCATTTATGTCTCACCTATCTGTGACCTCTCCCCCTCTTCTAGTCTTCCTTCCCTTGCTTCAGGATATCCCATCTTCCCAGACTGAAACAATGCACTTCTTACATGCATTGATTGATATCTCATGTCTCCCTAAAATGTATAAAACCAAACTGTGCCCCACCTACCTTGGGCACACGTCAGGATTTCTTGAGGCTGTGTCAGAGGCCCATCCTCAACCTCAGAAAAATAAACTTTCTAAATTTTCTGGGTTCACAAGTCATATGTTAGTAACATCATTCTAAGCGAACTTGCAATGCCCTCTATTTTGGTTTTATTCAAAAATACAGAAGATATATTTCTTGAACATGGGTCATCCACTTTTATAGCAAGCAATATATGACTAAATGACTTGAAGTGTGAAGGTTTCTAATCAATGTGCATAGTACATTGGCTTTACCACCAGTAACTTTCTTATAAGCAACATAAATATGGTATTACTATTTGTGAAAATATCGGTATATAATGTCAAGGGAGAAATTGATTCTAAAATTGCTGGCAGCCTTGAAAACTATTGAAATGTTTCACCTTCCTAAATTTGAGCCTTATTTTTAAAATATAGTTCACTTCCTTGAGGCACTATTTATAATGGCTTACTCTCTGTTATTTTTTTCCTAATTTCTCACTGTGTGATTTAGTGGTTTTTCTTCTCAAGAAAGATTCTTTATCCCCTTCCTGCTGTGGAATGTTTTTCATGATGGCAATTTTAATTATTTACTCCACATCTCCTACTGTGGCACAGGTCAGAACATTAGAGCATTACTTTTAAGATGGGCTGTTATATAGGTTTCCTGTAAGAGTCCAAGGTCAAAGTCAGAGCCAGAGAGATACAATATTAGGACACCAAATTCCAATCACCATATGATTACACAGTTTTAAGTTACACACACACACACACACACACACACACACACCCCAACAGAGTCAACCATGAGGGTTGTGCATATTTGTCCTGAATAGCAAACATCTAAGCTAATATGCAAACAAGTGTAACCCATATTGCTTGAATAGCATAAATGTATTAATATCAACAAAGAAATGACTCAACATTAATAAAGAAGCTTAAAAGACAAAATATTAAGGAGGAGAAAGTTATAAACTACAAATCCTAGGCTCTCATTTTATTATTCATCAGTTTTACAGATAATCCAAAGTAAATCTTTATCCCTTGTATGATTCTCAATTTTTCCATCATAACTGTATAACTCTTTTAATGGCGCTGATCTTACATTATAGGATACCTTTAGGATCGCTCTTGTTTGGAATTTGAGAACTTCTAACTTCAACATTGTCACTAAGAAAAACAATTTTTATTACCTTGCAGAGAGGAAGTGAGATTTTAAAGGACTGTAACTACATTTAACTACATTTTGTCAGCAAACGATGACAACTTCTATCTCTCCCTTTGCAGAAATAGAGTACATATTCGTTTCTACCATCTACCCCAAGTTCAATGGTAGAAATGGTGAGACTCTTTACTCCTAGGTGGGTTACCTCCTTCTGGTCACAGAGATTTGGTTACGTCAAAGGCAAGCCCTCTGTCACATGCCTCTCTAAAAAGGTAGTCACACTGGTTCCAGGATCCAGAACCCTTGGGGACTACTGAAGAATTCCACTCTCAGGCAAAAGACAGGAACTGTGAAGATACAGTCTGGGTGTTAAAATCACTGTATTTCATAAGAAATAAAAGGAAAGATCAATCCCTTGATTAGACCCTATATCTTATTCTTCTACACCTTCTGTTTTATTATTTTATAAAAGAATCAAAATAGCCAATATAGAGAAAGCATCTTAAAATGGAGCAGACTAAAAAGAAAATATTATTTCGTATACATCCTTATACTATCTGACCATGATTTCTTCTGAATTAGCAATGACAAAACTGATAAACTCAAAAGTCACTACTATATGCATCCTGCACTAAGAAATATATATGGACTCAGAATGGGAAGTTTGAGAACATTGTTCAATCCAGTCGAGGCATCCTTCTTTCATCCTGTCTGACACTGGCTATCCAGTTTAAACACTTCTAGTGACAAGCACCTTGTGACCACATGAAACAATTTCTTCTATTTTTGGACAGAACCAATGGTTTTAAGTGCTGCTCTTTATATTCAGTTAACATGGATATCACTAGTAATTATATTTGGTCATCATACTGAGAGCCTTCTTGGACCCCGTATACCATAATCTAATTTTTATTACATGTGACTAGTTTTCACATATGAAAATATCCATAGTGTCCTTCCAAGTGCTCCTTATCCACCA
>NW_016107492.1:3137699-3157039 GCF_001604975.1 Cebus imitator | reverse complement strand
TTCACAACAAATTTAGGGTTTTTCACATTGCCTAACTCACTACAATTCTCTCAGAGTCAATGATTTAGGTGAAACAATGTAGAAAGAGACTTCAGGATATTAAATGATATCTAACAGAGATCATTTCCCAAATTCATGTTACAGTGGTTGGTGGTTTAGCGGGAATCCAGGGAACTACAGTAGAAGTGTTTTGTAATCAGAAGAATCCAGCATCAGACAGTCCAACCAGATAGGAAATTGATTTGTCAGTCTTACACTTAAAACTTAACAGTGGATTGTCTATGTTCAATTTTATAGCAATTTCCTGGCATTAGTGTAAGGAATGCAAAGCCATGTGTACTTTTGGTGTTGATATTATTAAAGCTGGTATACTAAGGTTATGTTATGAGCATAAATGTATTATTGTTTTTGGCAAGCATATATGTGTGTGTGTGTGTGTGTGTGTATGTATATGTGCACAAATATGTAGGCATAGATACATACGTATATGCAAATACATTAATACATATATATAAATACATTCATATACAGGTAGATAGACTTTGTTCAAACGATTTATGGAAAAGATGCCACTGTAATGCAGTGAGGAATATAATGGTTCTGCATCCATTGAATCTGCATTTGAAAAATAATATGAACTCTAATTTTTCCTTTGACACTACACCTAATGGATTACAGGCCCAAGTATAAATGCTTAAAAAGCATCTAGAAAATAAATAGGGGAAATGATGTCCTTGAGATAGGCAAATATTTCCTCAAAAGAACACACATAAAGGCAATAACTATAAAAATAAAGGTTGATATACTGAACCTCATTAAAATTAAAAATATTTTTCTGGTCAAAAGCCTCTGTTAAGAAAGTATGAAGACCAGATCTGGAAAGATGTTGCAACCTACCTATTCAACAAAGGACTTATAAAGAACTACAATATCAGGAAGAGAAAACAACTCAGTTTTTTTAAAATAGGTGAGATACTAGAATAAGCACTTCACAAAAGAAGACATTCAAGTGGTCAAAAACAGATTAAAATATTCTCAACATCGTTTGTCATTAGGGAAATTCAGTTAAAAGCCACAGTAAGATATGTACACAACCAGAATGAGAACGAAAATTTCTAAAACTGACAACAATACCAACTGCAGCAACTGAACTCAGAAAACATTTCTGGTAGGAATACAAATTGTCACAATAACTTTGGAACACTGTATAGCAGTATCTTCCAAAGCTAAACATACAGGAATCCAATGATCTAGCACTTCCATCCCAGATGCATACACAAGTACATATGTTCACCAAAAGTCAAGTACAAGAATGCTCAAAACAGCCAAAACTAGAAGGAACACATATGTTTATCAACAGCAGAGATTATAAAATATATTTGGATATATTCATACAAGGAATCCTACAAACAATGCAAAAGAGTGGACTACAGCCACACACACACACACACACACACACACACACACACACACACACACACAGCATCAATGGGCTTTACAGACATAATGCTGAGTGAAAAGCAGAAACGAAAACAGTATTTACTATATAATGCCGTTTATATCAAGTTTGGAACAGGTGAAACTAACTTATAATGACAGAAGTCAGAAGAGCCATTGCTTTTGGAAAGTACTGACTGGAAGGAGGCCCAAAGGAGCCTTCTGGGCTCTAGAAAATGTTCTAGATCTTGACCTGTGTGGTAGATACATAGGTGACATGGTTTGGCTTTGCGTTCCCACCCACATCTCATCTTGAATTGTACTCCCATAATTCCCACATGTGGGAGGGACCCAGTGGGATATAATTTGAATCATGGGGGCAGTTTTTCCCATACTGTTCTCATGGTAGTGAATTAGTCTCACAAGATCTGATGGTTTTTATCAGAGGTTTCCACCTTTGCATCTTCATTTTCTCTTGCTGCCACCATGTAAGAAGTGCCTTTTACCTCTCACCATGATTCTGTTGCCTCACCAGCCATGTGGAACTGTAAGTCCAATAAACCTCTTTTTCATCTAAGTCTTGAGTATGTCTTTATCAGCAGTGTGAAAATGGACTAATCCAATAGGTATATACATGTGTGAAAATTTATCACACTGTTCATTTAAGATACATGCACTTGCTGCCTATAACTCAGTGGAAATAGCAGTTGTTGTTTTCTGATTACAAAGAGAATATATGAAAGGAAAGTATTTAGGTACACAACATAAAAAAATAAAAATCAACCATAATACCATCTAGAGTGATGGGGGATATACTGATATGCATAACAAACTTAAGATCGTATTACACACAGAAGCTTCTATTTCTTTCCTCTTAAAATGAAAGTTTTGTGTCATAAAATTTTCTATATTTTAATGTCTACAAAGTATTCAAACAAGTAGAATTATTTTTAACCTATCCCTTATTAGTAAATATTTTTAAATGCTTTTAATGTTTAAAATACTTTTTTAAATTTCAAATGCTTATAGTTTTTGCTATTATACATTATAATAGATAAATATCCCTATATATTCTTTGATGACACACATAAAATACATTTGAGAGGATGGAACTGGAGGTCATTATGCTATGTGAAATAAGTCAGGGACAGAAAGACAAATATCACATGTTCTTACTTATCTATGAGATCTAAAAATCAAAACAATTGAACTTATGGAGATGGAGTAGAAAGACGGTTACCAGAAAGGAGAAAGGGTGGTGGGAGGGTGGGGCATGGAGAGGGTGGTTAATGGTAATAACCATTAACAAAAAAAAATAGTTAGAAAAAACGAATAAGACCTAGCATTTGATAGCACAGCAGGCTGACTATAGTCAATAATAATTTAATTATACATTTTAAAATAACTAAAAGAGTTATTGGATTGTTTGTAGCACATTTTCCATGATGTAATTATTATGAATTACATGCTCGTATCAAAATATCTCATGTACCCCATAAACATATGTACCAACCGTGTACTGTACCTACAAAAATTAAAAATTAAAAAATATTTAAATGCATTTCAGAAATGAAAATACTAAACCCAACAATGTAAACATTTTCTAGAGTACTTATTATGTAGTGTATTGTCAAATTACCCATAGCTTTTGCCTTTTACTTTTATTTATATGTATGTACAAGGTTGCTTTCTAATGCAAATAAGCAAAATTATGTAACCTTGGCAAAGTAATACATTTCCTAATGCTGACACAGACACATCATGCCAGAAAAATTAGGTGTACACTAAGTCACTCAGCTTCAAATGTAGATTACGTTAACTTTTCTTCAAGTAGACTTATTGAAAAAGTCTTAAATACTTCTGAGATATACAGAAATACAAAATAAAGTATTATTTTCTTTTCCAAAGCAGTAAAAAGCTGTACACTTAAGACTCTTCTCTTCTATGCAAGTAAATCTCTGTAACTATTTTAAAATGAGATTTGTCTATACATTTTTTTTAAAAAGGACATCAGTGCTAGAGAGCTATCTTCATTAGAAATGCTTCTGTAACAAACACTGGTGCTACTTCCTAATGTTGATGCTACACTGAAATTTTCATTCCTCCAGAGTCGATGCAAACCATATCAAACAAATACTACATTATACAACAAAGAAAAAAAGAGAGATAACAAAAGGAAGTATATTCAAATAGCAAATCCTTAGCAATAAATGACTTACTGCATGCACCAAAAACAATATTCACATCTGAAAAAGTTTTGCAGTGAGTTGAAGCCTAGCATTTATATATTTTTTCTATTCTAAAGTAAAATTGATGGAACAACTTAAAGCCAACTTTTTCTTTAAAAAATAACAAGAATATTGACATATAAACATAAATCTGAATTGGTCATGTGACTAGTAATATCTATGTATGAATTATCTTTTCCAGGGATATCTCACAGTAAATTTAATAAAATACAATCTCAATGAGTGTCTCTGACTCTCTGTCACACATGCATATACAGCATAGAGAAAAACGCAACCAATTTAATGTACAGGTGAATTTGCAATTATTTCTCATTGGTGGAAACAAGGCAGAAAAGCAAAGCATTTTACTTTTATTAAAATGAACAATAATTTATAAGGTGATATGATTTTCATCACAGGTAAGAAAATGGTCATTGACTAAGAAAGCAGTAGTGGCAGACAGAGATTGGTCCAGGGGCTGCAAATACAAAGGCCCACAGGGACTATTCAGGGATCATATATTCATGAGGAAGCTGAGCTGAACCCCAACAACCACACGAGCCATTCTAATGGCATTAGCTGCAGCCAGCTGTTGCCATAGTAGAAATCACCACCTTATGCATCAGATTTTATCATTTTTCATGAGAGAGATTTTTTTAAACTCTGGGTTTTGAAAAGCTTCCAATTAATGCTTAAATTTTTTAAAACCATGTGTAAGCCTTACTAAACATGGATTTATCCCGAAGTAAATCAGTGTGCAATTCATATCTAGTCCATAAAGGAGGAATAATCTGCCCAAAATCACACAATAGGACATTGGCATATCCAAAAGAGGTCTGTCCCTGCAAGAGGCATACCCACCACCACCACACAGTTTGCTGCATTCTCTGACAAAGTTGTATTCCAAAACCATGTTTTGTCATACGTTCTCTGGGGCACCACTGTGAATCTGGCTATCACACTTTTCCATTTCCGTTAGAATTTCTCTCCTAGTCTAAATCACCCAAACTCCAATTACATCAGCCTCCCATCAATCTGAGGTTCCGTCTCACATTTGTACTTTCGTTCAGGCTCTCCTTCCTCCCTGGAAGATGCCCATTACTCTACCCTCCTTAGTCCTGCCCACCTCTCGGGGCCAGGCTTAAATACCATATTTCTAGGAAGATTTCTTTGAAGCCCAAAGTGAAGTCTTCTTTCTTTGAAAGATTACTGCACTTCTAGTTGGTACAGGGCCATATTATCTATTGATTATGCTTTCTGTTTTGCAGTATTTATCTACCCAAATCTATAAATTCCTTTAGAGTTAAAACTGTCTTTTCCTTCTTTCACACTGTCTACATTCTAACATGTTACTAATTCCAACATATTAATTCTAACATTTTACTGATTACTAATTCTAACATATTACTGAGAATGTGCTAAATACTCAAGAAATAGTCTTGGCTGGTTGACTTCATACCTCTTCCGGGATGAATAAGGATGCTATAAATAATCCTGGAAATTATTTGTCATACTATTTTAGCATCTCTATTAGTTTCTGAGGGCTGCCATGGCAAAGTACTACAAGCTCGGTGTAAAACAATGGATATTTATTCTCTCACAGTCCTGGAGGCTATAAGTCAGCAAACAGGCTATTGGCAGGACCATGCTCTCTCTGAAGGCTCTAGAGGAGCCTTATTTCTTGCTGCTTCGTGCTTCCGGTAGTTACCACCAATCCTTGGAGTTCTTTGCCTTGTAGGTGGATCACTCCAGTCTCTGCCTCTGTCTTCCCATTGCCTTCTCCCAATGTGTCTATGTCTCTGTGTCCAAATTTCCCTCTTCTTATAAGGACACCAATTATACTGGATTTAGGGGACCTCTCAAGTCCAGTAGGACCTCATCTTAACCTGATTACATCTCCAAAGATCATCTTTCCAAAATAAAATTAGAATCACATCTATAGGTTTCTGGTGGACATAAATTTTGAGGGACAGTATTCCATTTTATACAGCAGCTAACCTATTTAGGGTTGATTTTATGTAGAATTCAAAATAGCAGTAAGCACTGGAGAATAAACAATATTCTAAAATAAATATAGTGAGCTTTTGTTGCCTACATTTTTTCAAGGACTATCATAATTTGGGGGATTCGCAGAAACTCATAACAAAACTAAAAAAAAAATCTAGAGAAAGTTCAAAATTATAAAAATTATAAAAATACTTGCTGACTTTAGGCTGTCTTGCCCCATGCATTTCAAAGTATCTATAGATTTAAACACTTCCATGGGAAGCTCCACTGAGAAAGCTAAATAATATAATATAATAAGGAGAAATAATCTGCCCAAAGTCACACAATGGGAAAAGAAGAAGAGATGACAGAAAGGCCTGTGTCCCATTTTCTTGCATCATTTGAAGGGTTTCTCTGATCTTGTCTGACAGACATTATGTTATCTGTTACTGTGCCTATTGTAGGGCTTACATAAATCAAGTAAATAGATCTAGCCTCCAGCCACCAGAAGTTTGCAATTTACAGACATTTACATAAATTAATAATTTATATTATGCTGGCAGTATAATACATTGGAAAGACCCCTCATTATTCATCGCAGCCCTGCCATTACTAACTGTGGAACCTAAGCAGGTTGCATAACCTCTCTCGATAGCACTTCCTCACTTGAAAGTTAAAGTGGGATGGCCTCGGTTATCTCTAATGTCCCTTCCAACTCTAAGTGAAAGAGGGAACATCTAGGTTTATTGAACCTCTGAGTTGGAGGGTATCTCAGAAGTTAAACAGCAGAAGGGACTAACACTCATTCTTCAGTTCAAAGTTTCAAAAGACCAGAATAGCATTTCAATACATCACTTCCATGAAACAGGGCGAGTAAAACTTTGGTTGGAGAATGGGAAATTTATTGATAAGGGAAGACAAGTAAGGTGAACCTGGGAGGTGAGAACTAGAGAACACAAAGGAAAGTGGGTAGTAGCCAGGCAAATTAACTGAGAAGGGTAAAAGGAAAAGCCATGCAGGGGCCGGAAGTGAAGAACAGGACAGGAATAATAGAGAGAAACTGCTGAAAATTCATTTCAGAGTCCAAAGACTTAAACCATTCCTCACCTAGTGAGGATGGAGACATATATTTCTCCATTTCAGAAAATTCATGCAAAATAACCAGAATAAAAAATCTTGAATAAGGGATGGAACTTCCTGAGTCATCCCATGGTAAAAATCTGAAGCAGTGCAATCACATGCAATCATGAGAAAGTCAGCCCCTATTGGTACCCTTAGCCACTTCCTTTCACTCATCTCTGATTTCTCAGCCTCAGCTGCAGTGGACAGTTCCAAACAAGCTCAGACATGACAACTTCTTTGGGCAACATCCTGACTCCAGGAGGCACCGATATTTATTGATCACTTATTGTGTGCCAGGCACTAGAACCACACATTTATTGTGTCTGTCCATACAACACTGTTATATACTATAATTGTCCTCATTTTACAGAAGAAACTGAGGTTTAATGTGGTTTTTAGAATGCCCAAATCATAAAATTTCAAGATTTGAAACCAAATAGTAAATCTGTTTTCAGGTCCCTTACATTAGTTTTGATAGTTACTAGAAGGTGTCCAGTAAAAAAGGCAGAGGTATGACTAGAGCTGGGAAAATATTAATCCTATCATTCATTCAGTCTCATCTCTCCTTCCTCCATGAAATTATTTTCTGTTCATTTTGCTCACATAATAATCAGACAAATTATGTTAAAAGAGATATATTCCATCTCTATAAACATGAAAAACTCACATTCTCCATAAAATACATTGAATAAATTCAATCATAAAGAGCATTATTAAGGAACCTGTTTCCCCTGATTTCTTAGTCCTCTTTCCAGTTAATTCCTTGCCTCTACTTATAATCTAGGTACAATCTAGGTACCTTCTAAAAGACTATCTTTATTCACACACCCAGACACATATACATAAAGTATATAAAATTTGCTCTGCATAGCAAAAGTTGTCCATTGCAACTTTTTTTAGTTCACAGTCTGAACAAGCTTTCAGGCTTAAGCCATTGCATTTTGTGCATATTGACTCCTAAATCGCCTACTGTTTCAGACAAGGACTTTTACACAAAGGAAACAGAAATTTCAATTTAGTTTCTAATTTCCAGCTCTCTCTCCATTATAAATTTAATGTAATCTTCAATACCTATGAGCTTCCCACTAAAGCTGCAACTTGTACTAAAAAATATTCCTAAGAAAGATAAAGCACTCTATACCAATAATTATGTAACCAGGATTTCACAGGCCACAGAGGAAGAAAAGAGAATGCAGTAATTTAGGAACAATAATAATAAGAGTTAATACCTGCTGACTTTACTGGGTGCCCAGGCAATTTTACATGAAATAACGCAATTAAGTTACAAAACAACCTTATAAGGAAAATTACTACTGTTATTTCCAGTCAAAAGAAAAAGAAATTGAGGCACAGTAACTTTCAAAAGTTATTCAACCAGTAATTATTGGAGGCAATATTTTACCTAGTTTAGCTCTAAAGCCAGCTTGCTTACACTGCCTCTGAAATTTCATTTATTAAAACATCATCATCAACAAATATGTTACTAAATACAGTCCTATTTATGAGTGTTTGTTATAAAAATACATGAGCTTAGATCTAGGAATTAATAGATTTTAAAAAGATATGACTGTATCTGAATTTTAAAATAAAAATTACCTTAGAACATTACTATTTTTGTTACAGTTTTAATGTAAAGGAGTTCTTAAGCAAAAACTTACTTAAGTTTGGAATAGAATACTGCACCTTAATTCATATCACTATAATTATTTCCTTAAAGAATGATTTAAAAAAAAGAATGATAAAATGACTTAGAATAGTTATATGGTTTTATTAGTATCAAATAGGATAAAATATACACAAAGAAAATAATATTTAAACTTTTATAAAGCAAAAACTCTAAGCATAATTCAATCATTTGTCAACTAATTTATACTGAGCACCTACTTTGTTCATGCAGCGTGCCAGAAGACCAGTAAGAAGAAAACAGCCTTCCCCTTGAGAATTTCTCAGTCAAAGGGAAGTAAACATTTCAAAATTATAACAAATATTCAGGGCTATAATAAAGGTATGTTGTAGAGCTATCGAGACTGAAAAAATACAGCAATATTTTTGTCGGGTGTGGGAAACTCCAGGAAGACCTTCACAGAGGCAGTGACATTGCAAAATGTATGTGCCTTACCCAGTCAGATGCTGCAGTTAACAAGTATAGAACATTCCAGTCACAAGGAAATACATGAAAGAACATGGCTTGTTTGGGGAATAAGCAGGGTCTTGGAATCACAGGGGCAGGAGGTAAGGCTGGCAAGACTATGTGACTTGACTACTGTGCTTTAAAATGTCGGCTTTATGGAAGTACCTACTGGATGCAAGTAAGCAAGGAGGAGAATGGTCTAATCTATTCTAGAAAATTTACTCTGATTTCAATGTGTCTGATAACCCCCACTGTGGGGAGGCCCAATAGGGAAGGAAATGCAATAGCTTCCATGAGAGATGGTAAGGGTCTGAGCCAGGGCAGTAGTTGTGTAGAGGAGATTTAATGGTGAGATGGTTTGTCATAGCTTCTCCTAACTCCCACTAAATGCTGAAAAAAGAATGTATCTTACAGACTTCTGAGTAATAGCCCAAATTCCCTTTAAAGTGATATACCACTAGAGTCGTCTGTAGTCAGGTTATACTGGCTTTTTAAGATGAAATAGCTGAAAATCTACAAGTCCATATCTCTTTTCACTGTTGGGAAACAAATTAAGCTATAACAAATAACAGAACTAAAAGTCTAGCATTCAGTAGGGAGATAAAATTGCTAATGAAAAATGGAGCACACTGATTATGCTAACAATTGCGTAAATATGTCCAGTGGTACAGAAAATACACACAATTATTTGATTTTAAATCTATACTCTGTAAGTATTTAACAGTGTTGTTCCTTGTTATATCACTTTCAGCATTCTTAAATCAACTTTAAGAATCTTTTTATATCTGTGCAGCAGGAATGCATGTAATATATACAAGAACTGTAAGTCTTTTTATTTCATTTAGTAGGTAATTCATCTCGCTCTGTTTCCCAGGCTAGAGTACGGTGGCGTGATCACGGTTCACTACGGCCTTGACCTCCCAGGCTCAAGCAATCCTCTCACCTCAGCCTCCTGAGTAGCTATGAGTACAGGCATGCACCATCACATCCAGCTAACCTTTTTTTTTCTTTGATAGAGCTAGGACTCACTATGTTTCCCAGGTTGGTCTTGATTCTAACTCTTTAGGCTCAATAAATCCCCCTGCCTCAACCTCCCAAAGTGCCAGGATTATAGGCATGAGCCACTGTGCCCAGCCTGAAGTAAAATACTTCATTAAATTTTACAAATCTTACAGTCTTTGAATATTCCAAGTGAAGTTTACCAAACAGGGATACCTTTAAATTTTTTTAGCACAAATTCTCTTACCTTGCAAAAAATTATTTCACTTTTATCTCATTTTTTTTAAATATGAGTTTTTCTTCAATCAGAGCCAGCATGCCACAGTAAAACATCTGTCTTGTACTAGCTGACACTTCCCCTGAACTACTTTCAGTTCTTTTTTTTTTTTTTTTTTTTTTTTCAAATTTTTAAACATTTGTAAGTTTCACTCTTGTATCAAATGCGGTTCTTTGAAAGACAACATGATTTCAGTGTCCTGCAGAATGCTTATTTAATTAAGTAGTGTGCTACTATTCATTTTTAAATATTATTTAAATATTTCTGGCTGGGCGTGGTGGCTTATGCCTGTAATCCCAGCACTTTGGGAGGCCAAGGTTGGTGGATCATCTGAGGTCAGGGGTTCGAGACCAGCCTGGCCAACATGGTGAAACTCCATCTCTACTAAAAATGCACATACACAAAAAAATTATCTGGGTGTGGTGGTACATACCTGTAATTCCAGCTACGTGGGAGGCTGAGACAGGAGAATTACTTGAATCCAGGAGGTGGAGGTTGCAGTGAGCCAAGATAGCATTACTACACTCCAGCCTGGGCAACAGAGTGAGACTCTGGCTCAAAAATAATTATAATAAAGTAAAAATCATTTCTTATAAAATCTTGCTATGGTTTGAATGTGTCTTCCAAACTTCAGGTGTTGCCAATGTGAAAGTATTAAAAGGTGGGGCCTTAAAGAAATGAGTAGGCCATGAGGGCTCTTTCCTCATGAATGAGATTAAAGCCCTTATAAAAGAGGCTTCCTTAAACAAATTTACAAGAAAGAAACAAACAACCCCATATAAAGGTGGGAAAGGATGTGAATAGACACTTCTCAAAAGGAGACATTTATGCACCCAAAAAACATGAAAAAAAACCTCAACATCACTGATCATTAGATAAATGTAAATCAAAACCATAATGAAATACTATCTAATGCCAGTCAGAATGCAGATTTTTAAAAAGTCAAGAAACAATAGATGCTGGCGAGGCTGTGGAGAAATAATAGCACTTTTATACTGTTGGTGAATGTAAATTAGTTCAACCATTGTGGGAGACAGTGTGGCAATTCCTCAAGAATCTAGAACCAGAAATACCATGTGACTCAGCAATCTGATTACTGGGTATGGACCCAAAAAAATATAAATCATTCAACTATAAAGACACATGCACATATATGTTTATGGCAGCACTATTTACAATAGCAAAGACTTGGAACCAACCCAAATGCCCATCAATGATAGACTGGATAAAGAATATGTGGCACATACATACCAGGGTATACTATGCAGCCATAAAAAGAATGAGATCATGTCATTTGCAGGGACATGAATGAAGCTGGAAGCCGTCATTCTCAGCAAACTAACACAAGAACAGAAAAACAAACATTGCATGTTCTCACTCATAAATGGGAGCTGAACTATGAGAATAAATGGACACAGGGAGGGGAACAACACACACCAGGGCCTGTCAGGGGGTGGAAAGCAAGAGGAGGGAGAGCATTAGGACAAATACTTAATGCACGAGGGGGCTTAAAACCTAGATTACAAGTTGATAGGTGCAGCACATCACCATAGCACATGTATAACTATGTAATAAACCTGCACATTCTGCACATGTATCCTGGAACTTAAAGTAAAATAAAAATAAAAATAAAAAAGACGCTTCCCACAGTATTTAGCTAGCCTGCCCTTTCACCTTCTATGTGAGGACTCAGCAAGAAGGCCCTCACTAGATCTCAAATGCTGGTGCCTTGATCTTGGACCTCCCCACCTCCAGAACTGCAAGAAAATAAACTTCTGTTCTTTATAAGTTATTCAGTCTGTGGTATTCTGTTATGCCAGCACGAAATGGACTAAGCCAAATATCAATATTTATTCAAAGTTTGTGAAATGTTGTAAACTCTATTGGTATGGTAACCTTCTCCACAAATGTGTTAAACATATTTAAACACATCTCAATCAGCTGGTTAATTGGTTTTTAACTCACTGATCTTTTAGTTCTATCCTTTTTCATACTTTTATTATTGTAGAGATTAAAACTACATTTAATCTAGAGACACTAAATTGTGTTGTTATATTACAATTTTATTTAAGGAAGCAAGCTTCATTGTGTTGCAAGAAGTAAGATATGTGCAGCCTTTACTGTCTGCAGCCTTTTAGCACGGGCAAGGGCAAGGTCTTGAGCTTGGTTCAAGCCAGCAGCAGTGAGGGATCCCAGTTTTGGGGCTTATGATAGCGTTACTTTTCTCTGCCTGTTCTTATCAACTTGTTCTCCACTGTGCCATCTGCTATGTGCCTATGCAGAGATTCCGGGTCACAATTTGCCTTTCTTCCTCTAGTCTTGCTGAATAAACTTATCCTCTAGTCTTCACAGATAACCTCACTTCTACCTTCCTAAAATGAAATCAATTAGTAAATACAGCACTTTTTGGGAAAACCAATCATGTCTTAAGAATGTCTTTTATTATATAAATATCACAAGCAATAAAGCCAGTAATAGTTAAATCTTGCTGGAATAAAGATGGGCAGAGGCATATATTCTCCAGACTTTTAATTTAGTAGAATTTTATGTCCCTAATTCAGGAAAGTTCAATTTGGTGGGCCAGCAAAGAGAATACACAGGCATGTGTGGCTTATGTGAATGTGTGTACATATATGTCTGTATCCCTGAAAATGAGCATGTGCATGTGTGAGAAGTCACACAGAGGTGTATTGTGCTAGTGTCTTTCTATCGGAGCTAATTTATACAGTGCTTACTTTCAGTTTTTTTGTGTTTAAGTACAAGTTCATAAATAGCTCACAAGCCTACTAGCTTTATGAACTTCTTATCTTAATAGGATTTGCCAAGTGAATCAAAGCAGATGCAAGCAGCAGGCTTTCAACATAAATTTTATCTTTGTCATTATGTTTTCCTCTCTGTTCTCCCACACCTAAGGGAGCTCTGGTACAGATTAAGAAAAACTATAGGGATGATCAAGTTTGGCTGTGTCTCCACCCAAATCTCATCTTGAACTGTAGTTCTCATAATCCCCACATGTCATGGGAGGGACCCCCTAGGAGGTAAGTGAGTCATGGGGACAGTTACCCTCATGCTGCTGTTCTCATGATGGTGAGTGAGTTCTCACAAGATCTGATGGTTTTATAAGGGGCTTTTCCCTTTTTGTCCAGCACTTCTCCTTCCTGCCATCATGTGAAGAGAGATGTATTTGCCTCCCCTCTGTCATGATTGTAAGTTTACTGAGACCTCCTCAGCCATGCAGAAGAGTCAACTAAACCTCTTTCTTTTATAAATTATCCAGCCTTGGGTAGTTCTTTATAGGAGCGTGAGGACACACTAATACAAGGAACCACTGCTAAGGAGTATTCATTTCTATAGGTTAATTTGACATAGTCATATGGTGGATTCGTGTTTTAAATTTATTTTTAAATTCTTAATTAAAATGTGTTTAATATACTTGTCGGTGTTCTTTCTGGATACAAAAAGATGTGTGTAAATACTTTATCCTTTTCATCTTCATCCTAGAATTATAGCACAATAGCTAGCATGTGACAGATAAATATTTGTTGAATGAATAATGATTAGAAAAGAATTATCAGTGAGAAAACATAAATATTGACAAGTAGCTCAAGAATGTTGTGATACACTGAGAGAGAGTGCAGGTCATAATTACCGATCTTTATAGGGAGGCTAAAAAAGGAAGTATGAGGACAGTAGGAAGAACAATGACTTTCTCTCTGAAGCTTGATTTAAACCACCAGGGAAGTTCTTAAAGTCAAAGCCTTTCTCAGGCTCTCACCAAAGGATGAGAGTCAGAAAAATTGTCATTTTCAAAGGAGAAGAAAGTTCTGTACAAAGTAAACAACAGCTGAAGCAGGAAAGGAACATATATTTTTTCACTTAGTGGCACACAGACAGAACACAGGACCAACTTGGATATTTTCTTTGAATACAGGAAATTTCTCAAACATGATATGTTATAGCCACATTCAAGTATGAGTATAATTACAGAGTTCCCTCCACACCCTCTCATCAGCCTATAAACTTAAGGGCAGTCTTGTCAGAATAGGCCCAAACTGGAAAAACCACATCTCTGTTTATCTCTCTCAGCAAAGATGCTAAGCTTAGCATGAGAGCAGTGCATCATGAGAGCACAAGGTGTTGCTTCACTCTCAAACTCAGTCCCAGAACTGAAAAGAAAAATGTTCTCAGCTGGCTTCACTATCCTGCTTTTCATCCAACAAAGAATATGCACTACGAATTTTCTCAAGCAAAGTCACTGAATTCTTTTAACAGGGGAAGGCTCAGCACTTTTTATTAAGAGTAACCAATCATGAAATGAACTTCATGAAATATGTTTCACAGGTAATGTGAACAAATGTACAATATGACAAATGATTCAACAAGTATAATTATCTACAAGGCCTGATTAGAAGGAAAAAAAGCTGTCTCAAATTGATGCTTTAACTGTTTTTGCTTATAGCTTTTCTGTGTTTGTAACTAAATTTAATTTAATCATTAACTATATCATTCTTTCATTAATTCCCTTTTCATTTTTAATGATTAAATGGGATTCTGGAGTGGTTAACAGATAATCTCACATTTTTCCCTAAAAATGTACATTTAGCCATAATAGCACAACTCCATTTATGGTATTCAGTGTTTTTTTCTTTCAAATAATATGCAAATATACTTCAAATGTTTCAACACACACAAACTAGAAGTACAACAAAATTAAGATATTAAAGCAATAAATTACATTTAAATGCATATTACATTTAAATAAGTTTAATAAAACTTTAAACACACTCTGTTTGAAATAATACTTTACTTTAAATGAAACTTTATATTTAAATGCATCATTTTATAAATCATTCTCCTTCATTGGAAGGTTATTTTTTTTAATTATTCTAAAAAGTTTTAAAATCTCTTCAAACGCATGCTGTGGATTTAAGAATGGGAAAAAATGTGTAGAATCAATACCCTTTAACATTCAGTGAAAAACTATTCTCAGTAATCTCAGCTCTCAGTAATAGAAAAAGGAAAGAATATCACCCATGAAATTACACTGAATTTTAGAGGATACATTTCAGTCCACCTTTGTATGGAGGCACCACTTGTGGTTTGACACAGCATAGTTTCACTGTGACATTTGTCACATTTTCCTGAGCCCTACCTTCCCACAGAGAAATAGGCCAGTTCATTCTGTAACCTTCCACAAAATCTTTCAGAAGAGCTTTTTAATAATCTGGAGGTTATAACAGAGATGGTGATTCAACCAATCTAGACAAAAGCCTACAGTCAAAATTAAACCTGATTTGAAGTCACAGGGAAAAGAAATTTTGAGGAAACTTTCTCAAGGCAGTCCTGGTCATCTGTAATTTTAGAGCAATAAATGGAAGGAAGTGAGCCAATGGAGTAAAATGCAGAAAAGATGATTGTCGTTTGTCCTGGGTGAAAGCACTCCATTTATGACTGGTTAAAATGTATAGTGTATTTGTTCCCAAGGTTCTCAAGAGAGAAGTCACAAATCTGTACGTTTCTAGCCATAGGTTTTGCATCCAAATTTAAAGCTACTGACTAATAGGTAATAGTCAACTAATCATTGTATGGCTGTGGAGTTTTGTTTGTTTGTTTTTGTTTGTTTACTTTTATTTGTTTTTAGAGAGAGGATCTTCAGGATCTTGCTATTTTACACAGGCTGGCTTCAAGCTCCTGGGGGCAAGGGATCCTTTCACTTCTGCCTTCCAAGTAGCTGACACAGGCACTACCACCGCACCCAGCTGTAGAGATTTTAAGAAAACAACAAATTCTATAATGTATAATCAAGTATTACTTTATAATTATGTCAGGCAATGCCTACTTTCTTCTAGAAAAAAAAATTCTCAAATAAGAGAAAGGGACCAGTCAATACCCTCAGATAATATAACAGGAGAGAGCTCTAATAGGCATCAAAACAATTTCATTCCTTTCACAAAGAACCGCTTTCCACTCTGCCCTGAAATCAAATTCTTTCCATTATTTTTTTCTCGTCATGAATGGTTGAGAATTCCCCTAGTCCTATCTCCCCACCTTTCCAGCCAAACTTCTGGACAGCATCATCTGCACTTACTGTCTTCATATCCTCATCTCCCAGGAGGTCCTCAACCTACTTTCGTCTGCCTTCTCACACTGTCATGACAGCAAATATGTTCTCATAAATGGCAAATGTCACTAAACCTAAGGAGCTTTGATCTTCCTTGACCTCTAAGCAGCGACAAGGCTGATAACTCCCTCTCTTCCCACAGTTTCTGGACAGTGCACTCCCATGCTTGTCAGTAGAATATAGAGAAAAAGCCCACAATCTCTGAAGCTAGGATGCCTGGTTTAAAATCATCTCTACCATATATTGGCTGCTGACGATCTGTAAGTTACTTAACCTTTCTGGGCCTCACATATTTGTCATCTGTAAAATCAGGGATCACAGTAGCACCAACCTCTCAAGGAGATTAAATTGATCTAATATATGTAAAAACACATAATATAGTGCCTGGCACATAGTATTATATATGTTTTAGCTTTTATCATTTTTATTATTATTCTGCTCCTTTGCTGCACTTCTTTGACAGTATTTGCCAAGGTTTGTTCCTAGAATCTCTCTTTGCCCCATTATTCTTCTGTTTAGTGACAAGAACTGACCATAACCTCTAGCCCATGCCTATTTCTTAAACTTTAAACACATATATGCAACTGCCTGCTGGGTATTTCAAACTCAACATATCCACAGCTGAATTCTTCTTCTTCATTCCAAGCCTGTTCCTCCTCCAGTGTTCCCTTTCTCTAAAATTGCAACCACCTCCCACATAGGCATCCAAGCCAGAAACCAAGACTCATGCCTGACTGTCATTCCCCTCATATTCCAAATGCAAACAAGTCCTGCAGATTCTATCTACCTCCTTACTGTTTTTGAGAACATTCCCTCCTCTTCTAACTGTGTCAGTCTAGTCTAGGTTACCACTATGTCTCTCCTGGATCACCTTGTACCTTTACTGTCAGTCTTATCCTTCCCTAAACATTTTCCACACAGCAAAGAGGTCACTCTTCAAATGCTGAAATCTGCTTGTGTCTCTCACTCGCTTAAAGTCTTCCATGTCATAACTAATATGGCCCACAGAGCTCTTGATAATATAATCTGACCCTGTGTACTTCTCAAGGCTCATTTATTATCCCTCTCCCTCTTGCACAACTTGCAGCTCTTCAAATCTCTGTCCCCACTGGACCTTCACATACGCTGTCTCCTCAGCCTGAAACTTTTTTCTACCTCACAAACCTCCCCACTTCATCTGACTATTCCTAAACAAACACATTTCCTCAAGGAGACTTCCCCTGATACCTATAGTATATTCAGTACCCTATGCTCATTAAAAAACAAAAACAAACAAAAAAACCCTTCAGTCTCTTGATAATATTGTTTTATTACAATTTATTCAAATATTGAAAGTTAGCATACAAATAAATAATTAGAAACTGTGATACATACTACGAAGAAAAAATGTCTGTTTCTCTCACCAGACTATAATCTCTTGAGGACAGGATCTTTTCTGAACTCAACGCCTAGAATAATAGTCTTTCATATGTGTGTTATATATATTTGTAAATAAATTTGTAGAAGGAGAGAAATATCATTAATGCCAACAGGAAATGAATAATGGAAAAGAAAGAGAGAAAGACAGCATCATTGCCTCTCAGAACTCACCTGTTACGTTATCTGAGAGAATTGACTATCAATACCCATCTTCACACACCAACCCTGGACCTCCAATTTCATCTCCATAGCTTCAATGAAATGAAAAATAATCTATGAAATAGCTGAGATAATCCCTGATGTATGTTTTGAATTGGTCAAGAAATATTAACAATTTGTTGTACATGTTACGTTGTAGTAGTCATTGACCTCTATTCAAACTAAAACACCACAAAGGTTGTAGATGCTAAAGGCAAATGCCATTATATGAAACAAGTACAAGACGTTGGTATGCAAATAATATGTAAAAAATAATTTTTTAAATTTAAAATCTGTCTGTAATGATTCTGCCTTAGAGTCCCAGGTAGTAAAAGATAGCCAGAAAAGGTTGCTAAAGGTAGAAATGACAGACTAAAAATATGTTTGTTTTTTAAAAAATTTTTATTTTTTATCTTCTTGCTCATTCTCTCTTACCCACTTCTTCTTCTCCTACTCCTTTCTTTCTCCATCTTTCTCTCCATGCCCTGCAATGAATACTATACTACTGTAATAGTTTGTTTTCACACTGCTATAAAGACATACCTGAGGCTGAGTAATTTATAAAGAAAAGAGGTTTAATTGACTCACAGTTCCACATGGGTGGGGAGGCCTCAGGAAACTTACAATCATGTTGGAAGGGGAAGGGGAAGCAAGGACCCTCTACGCATGGTGATAAGAGAGAGAAGTGCAAGCAGGGGAAATGACAGACATTTATAAAACAATCAGATGCTGTGAGAACTCACTATCACAAGACGAGCATGAGGGAAACTGCCTCCACAGGCCAATCACCTCCCTCCCTCGACACATGGGGATCATAGGTCCCTCCCTCCAGTGGGGATTACAATTGGAGATGAGATTTGGCTGGGGACACAGAGCCCAACCATATCAACTACATTATTCAGATAATGTCAGAGATGTCCCCCTGACTGGAGATCAGACAAGGAAATCAAACTAGAATCAAAAGATTTTTTAATATAAAAAGAAAATTATAATTCGTGTTGAAATCAAACAGTAAATGGATAAACAAGGAAATGTCAGACAATCATCTTGAGAAAACAACTAGAACATGAAATTACTTCTATAAATTAATGTCAGATAATTGCTAAGAGTGGAATCAATTTTATGGAAGAGGGATAACACAAAATGACTTAAATTGTTTTCTTTTAAACTGGTAGTGTATGTGTTTTAGGAAAGGTAAACCATTATAACTAACTCTAAAACTTGTTTGGAGGCCTGGTCTTAAGCAGTATTACATGTTTTAACTTTAGCCTGACAACCCCACTTTTTTTTATAAGTGATTCTTGAGAACTTATTTGGAGCTTCTACCAAGTAATTGGGGCTACTCACAGGCTACAGAACAGAGGACATTCTTATCCGGGAATTCCTTTCACTTTCTTTTTTTTTTTTTTTTTTTTTTTTTTT
>NW_016107492.1:3058024-3137499 GCF_001604975.1 Cebus imitator | reverse complement strand
CAAAGTGCTGGGATTACAGGCGTGAGCCACCGCGCCCGGCCAATTCCTTTCACTTTTATCAAACAACAGCTTTGGAAGGGACAAACACGGAATCAAGAGAGGAAGAATACAAGCCTATGACATTATATCAAACAAGGTCTTTGCTCAATGACACACCAGGGAGGTCTTCCCTCATCCCTCTATCTGAAACTGAAACTCCTCACCACACTCTCTATTCTATATTTCTGCTCAATATTCTATCTCAACCATTTCTACCATCTAATATATGAAATATTTCATTTATTCATTCAGTTTGTTTTCTGTCTCCTTCCATCAAAATATAAGCTCCACAACATCAGAATGATTTTTTAATCTATCATATTCACTACTGCATTCCCACAGCTAGTACAGGACCTGGCACATAGTAGATACTCAATAAATATTTGTCCAGTGAATAAATAAAGTCTATTCTTAGAATCAATATGGTAACTGATAGTGCATTCCAGATTGCCTTTATCTCTAAATGGTTCAGTTTAATGTAGCTAGAAGTCTTGCAGTAGATTAAATTTAAAAATGATTTTTTGCACTAATGATAAGAGGTTGATGGTCAACTTGATCAACAAGGAAGTGCTAATCACACGACTCAATTCAGATGAACTCCCCAGAAATTACTCTGTATCCACATTTACATGAGTGGATGTCCAGAAGAAAGTAGGTAAGTCCCTTTGTTTGGAGACTCATAAAGGAGAAACTGCCTCACACCAGAAATAGAATGGGGAAATAGAAAGTGGTGAGAATTCTGAGTCTTCAAAATGGTAGACATCTGCACCCACCACAACCAGATAACCCAGAGCATGTCTGCAACCTAGAAGGAGGGACTATAACAAATAGTCCTTGTATCAGTGCCTGGATCAGGAACTGGAGTAGAGGATCCAATTAATCTGCCATTGCCATTCCACATGCAGTAAACAAAATATTGCTTGCTAATTCCCTGGGGAATCTAAGAACTGATGGGCTGAGGCCAACTGAATATCACCCAGAATTCCTTACCTAGCACCCAGGGCTCCATTGATTTGCCCATATAGATGTCAAATATCCCAGTACTATCAGATTGGTCATTTTATTCTTATCAGATATGCTCTTACAATATATATATGCCATTTTTCAGCTAATTGCTCAAATTCCAATTTCCTCCAATCCAATCCATCTACTTTCCTTAAGATATAATGCAAGACATCCTCCTCTCTGCCTTCCTTGAATAAACTGATTCCATACTGCTTATCTTCTGAAATTCCTTGTGGAAATTATAAAAATAATATCTTAGATTTACAGAAAATTTGAAAATCTGCAGAGTACATTAACTGTAGTGTCCTTCCAGTTCCCCTCCCACACAAACACCTTCTTTCTATGTCCTGACTGAAAATCTCAGGGTACCTTGACCCTTCTGTGACCTGGCCAGCTGCAGCTTTTTCCCAGCAGGCTTGAACCCAAACTGGGGCTTTGATCATTCCTAATCACTGATAAAGGCATCTATGTCATTTCCCAAAACACTGAAAGAAACTGGCTCTAGCCCTGAGCTGAATTCCTGAAACCCTCATATAAACTTCATTTCCTTACCCGCTTCTGCAGATATACCTATGTAGAACACCCCTTTCCTCTTGTCTATCTTGAGGACTGCTGCAGCCCTCTGTAAGTTGCCCTAATAAATGTTTTGGACTGATTACCCCGGCATCTGAGTTTCTTTCTTTGGAATCCCAATGGGCCCCATCTCAGGACAGTTTGGGGCACGCTCTTGTGGGAACTCCCCTGCTCTGGGGGTGATTTCAGCTTCAAGTTCTGCATTCACATACTCAGATAATAAAAAGCAGAGAACTATTTTATAGACACATGTTTCTCTTGTACTTGCAGGCCCTATAGCCTATCCACAGCTTGCTCTTCCCAATCCTAGTAGGGTTCACCCAGGAGTATACATGTTAATGAGGAAATGAAATTAGTTTATTATACTGAAAAGTACCCCCAGGACATTTGTCATGATAACAACTGAGTTTATTTTGTTATTTCAGTGATAAAAGTGCTTGGTAATGATCCAAAGCAAACCAATCTTTTTCAAAGTTTTTAGTGTTTAGTGTTAACAACAAAATTCCCAGGGAATTTTAATACCTGACACAGTATTAAAATGTTTTACATTCAATTCTCTCAAAGACTCAGGTATGTGCTATATACCCATTTTGCAGATTAAAAAACTAAGTCTTAAAAATGCTGACTAATTTGCCCATATAAGCAGATTGAGAATCTGAATCTGCTCTGTATGACTTGAAAGCAGAAGCCCTTAGCATCACACTCTGCAGCCAGGCACTATTTTATTACACACAGTGTAACAAGGCTGCATTACAACAAGAAGTCATCCCAAATATCACCAGGGACTTTCAGGGTATAAAGCAAATGCGTACAATTGCCTAGGGCCTCAGGCAGAGTCATGTAGTGACTAAGGGAGGCAGCAGCAAAGGGAAGAAGAGGCGGAAGCTAAATAAGACTGGAAATACTCAAGTAAACCATGCTCCCACCACATCCTCAAGATAAAAAGAGCTTTTCTTGGGGAAAAAGTACTGAAGGCTCCACTTCCACACACAGCTCAGATTACAGGTGTTTCAGAGATTGCCTTACCTTATTTTCTTCTTCAGTGCTACCTACTAATCTTCATTTTAACCAGATTTATCTGACCAGTTGAATAGATTCAGAGTTTGAAAAAGGTCAGGACACAACGAGAGCCTCAGTCATTAGCCTAACAGTCGAATTTTCTTTTCCAAACATTATATTCAACTTTTTTCTTTATTGTCATAGAGCATAATGGATAAATGCACAGATTTTGTTTCACCACTTACTCACTGAGGGACCTTGGAAATGTTGCTTAACCTCTCTGTGCTTCAATTAACTCATCTGTAAAATAGGGATAACAAGGGCTACTTACCTCTTTAGAGATATTGTGAGGAATAAATGAGATAGCATATGTAAGATACTTGAGATATTGCCTGACCCAAAATAAGTTCTCTGTAAGTATTTGCTAAATAATTATTATATAAGTCATGTGTCATAAGGATTATAAAAAATGATAGCTAATATTCAATGAGCAATTATGCTAAGTGCTTCCCATTTATTTCTCACATAAACCCTGGAAGGTAAATATTCTTACTGTACCAATTTTACATGAAACAGAGGCTCAGAAAGGTGAATCCACAAATTGCACAGGCAGCAAATGAAAGAGTTAGAACTCAAGCCTACCAATTTACTCCAGAACTAAGCTCTTTACTACTATGTTACTTCAAGTAGTTAATGATACTTGCTAAAAGATACTAAAGTTTTGCTCTGTGCCAAGTATAGTTCCAATAACTTTACATCTCTTTCCTCAATTAATTATCACAACCACCTCATGGGATGGATGCTTTTATTGTTTTCATTACACAAAGCAGAAAACTGAGGGACCAAGCATTAGACAACTTGGCCAAGATCACATATTGTATTAGTCCATTTCACTCTGCTATAAAGAACTACCTATGACCAGATAATTTATGAAGAAAAGAGTTTTAATTTGATTCACAAATCAGCAGGCTGCATAGAAGCATTGCTAGGGGGCCTCAGGAAACTTCCAATCATGGCAGAAGGTGAAGGGGAACAAGTTCACCTTACCATGGCAGAGCAGGAGAGAGAGCATGGAGGGAAGTGCCACACTTTTAAACCATCAGATCTCGTGAGAGCTCACTCACTATCACAAGAACAGGAGGGAGAAATCAACGCCCACGAGCCAATCACCTCCCACCAAGTCCCTTCCCTGATACTTGGGGATTACAATTCAACATGAGATTTGGGTGGGGACACAGAGCCAAACCATATCACACATCTAGCATGTGACTAAGGTAAGTATACCCCATACTAAAAAGTAAACACAGCAGAGGTGCTAACTTTTCATCTCTGTGACCTAATACCAGATAGAAGATAACAATTTTCAAAAAGGAAACTCCCTTCTGGTACGTTCATCTAAGTAGTTTCTAAGCCAGTGTGACTAACAGAAAGACTCAGTACTGGAATCATAAAGGAAGAAACTGATTAAATGCTAATATATTCTGTTTTGGCTTTCTACTCAATCATTTTCCACCTCTACTAGCAGCCATTTTCAATAGTAATTTTTAATGTCTTATACAATTTCAATAGAATATAATTCACTATTAGCAAATATAGATTAACTTTTCACATAAAGCAAGACCATTGCTTTCATTTGGTTCATGACACAAGGAAGTCATAAACAACATAGGGAGAGATGGTGGCTAAGTATTCATTCTATGTAACTGTGACACAAAGGAGAATCTGCCAGTGTTATATTTGGCCAAAACCCGCAGGAATTTACAGTCATGACTTAACAATACTAATGGATAACAATTGATAAGGTGCTAAACAGGATCACACACTATCCCAATATACTCTTGAAGTCTTTGTGCAAATTAGAAAAATGAGCTTTGCTTTGGTGAGCATAAGACAAACTTGGCTGTAGCTTCAGCACTCTAAACTGAGGGCTTGGTATATGTTCCAAACAGACCTCGATGTATCTGAGATCATATGGGAAGGTACTTTTAGCCATCTTGGGAGACAAGATTAATAGCAAAAACAGAAACATACTGATACAGATCTTGAGAAGAGAATAAATACATGGGTCAAAAAGGAAAATGGCAAGAAAATTTTCTTGATAGAACAATTGTGTGGGAGGATAGCAATGTGTCATAGGAAATAACACCTGTCAATGGTTAGCACAAACTTATTAGATATCTTATATTTATAGCAGAATTAAGTACTTGACTTGCTGGAGAGCAAGTGCAAGAGGAATACATAAAAGGGCAATGAATAAAATTTAAGATTTTTGTGGATTCTTTAGAATGTTACTCTAGGTAATAAAAAGGTTGTGATCAATTATGTTACCACAAATTAACTACTAGAAGGCAAATAATTAATTGACAAGGAATGGGAAAGGACCCCGATTAAAAAAAGAGAAAACATGATGATAATGGTAATAAAAATTGACTAAAAAAGAAAAAAAAACACCTGGCAGTTGCTGAGCACCTAATGCTATGAGCTTTACCTTCATTACCTTTACAATAACTTTATAGGAAAGTACCATTATTCGTACCATTTTACAGTTGAAGAAACCAAAACTTAAGAGGTTATGTGACTTAACCAGGATCTCATGTAAAGTGGTAGAACTTGGATTTACATCCAGGCAGTTTAACTCTGGAGTTTACCTGCTTGACCAACAGACTATATAGCCATGGGTTAAACTGATGAAAATAGCTAAAATTGACAAGAACACTCATGCAGGTAACTAGACGCATCAATGTTGTCGCATCTCTTTCTGCATGGGGAAAGTCAGGAGAATGGTGTCCCTGATAGCAATGGAATACGTGACTAGAATAGAGTGATGGTAATAATGAGATACAGTAAAATACAAATACTGTTAAAATGACTTATCTACTAACCAGGAAAGTAGTCTACAATAAGGAAGGCTTGTAATAAACAAAATGGAATGAACTTCCCATGCCTCTTCAGAACTGACTTGAGAACAAGTTTTCTGTGTAGGCATTTTGTGGTAATGACTTTACTATTATTAACAATGATAATAGTTCCAGGCAGTATTTCATATTTACATAGCAGCCTTCCACATAGGAACAAAAGAACCTGGCAAACATTTTCATTTTTATTATTGATGGCTTAGATTAATAAAGTGCCTTTCTGTCAAAGAACTCAATAATCCTTACACAGACTCCTGTGACACAAACAGGCAAGCAATCCATTTCTACATTTTACATATGGAGAAACCAAAGCCCAAGGACCTGTGCATAATTGCTTAGCAAAACTGTGGCTAAGCCTAGAATGAAATCATAGAGAACCCAGTGTTTTCCTCCCCTTGAGTGAAACTCTCATTTACAGCTTCTTACTCCAAATTGTCTCAGACATTGGGGTCTTCTTTATCAACTGGACCTTCCTACTTGGAATTTTACTGCCTCTTGTTCAAGCTGGATTCTCTCTCTTTCTTCTTCCTTTTTACTGCTCATCCTGCCTCTATTATCTCTCTTCTTCAAACCAACATTACTGCCAGAATAATTTTCTTAAATCTGTTCGGAAAAAAAGCAGAGGTTCTTCATCATCTATAGAAACAGACCCCAAATTCCTTCACAGATCATTCGAGGCCTCCTTCAGTCTGGCCCCAATCTATTTTCTTAGCCATGTCTCTGACTGCCATGTCCCCTGTGCAGAAGTCATCCAAGACTAAACTTCTGAACTCCAAACCCACTCTGCTACTTGATCATTCTGTTCCCTTTTCCAGAAATTACCTTTCCAAACTCTTGGCATTATCAAAATATGTTAGTATTTCCACCCCAGTGCTGTCTTCCTCGTGAAGCCCTCCTGACTCACTACTGGAAAGGACTGCTTCCTCCAGCTCCTCCATGTTTAGTCTTATTTGTAGCACTCGCCACATTTTACCTAGGACTACAGTGACTTAAGAAAGTACATCTCTCTTGTTAGAATGTTCTACACTGACATTCTCAGAGTCAGGTCCCATGTCAGATTTTGTGACAGGTGATGGGTAAGAATGAGAAACAGCCTTCCTTTCATGAGGCAGCCTTCCTCATTTACAGTACCTTATCTAAATAGCAAAACACCATTTTCTCAATTTTCCCAAGGGTATTACCTAATAGTACCATGCTAGATGCATAAAAGAGACATCTATTCATTACATACAGCATACACTTTTTAGGAGTGATTCTCAAAGTATAGTACACAGACCTCTGAGGGCCCCCAAGACCCTTTCATGTGATCCCCAAATTAGTCAAAACTAATTCCAAATAATATGAAGAAATGGTTCAACATTGTCACTCTCATATTCTCACAAGTATATGTTAGAATCTTCCAGAGGTGACTTGATGTGTATAACAAAAAAAATAGGTACATAGGAGAATTCATGTGCCCTCTCTTAAAGTAGTCATTAAACAGATTGGCAAAAGTATAAAACAACGTCACTTTGTCACTAAATTATTTTTATTTTATAGAAAGTAGTTTTCATAAAAAGATAGCATTATTTACGTTAACATGTGATGGGTTTACAATTGTTCATTATTAAATAAATTACACAAATATTTAAAATTTTATATTTTAATTTCTAAAATGATAAATACCAGTGGCTATAACAAAAATTCTTTAGGTTTCTCAATACCTTTCAAGAATATAAAGGGATCATGAGGTTAAAACATTTGAGAATTACTGCCTGAGGGCAGTGGACACATGTTTCTCTGCAGAACCTCATTTAAGAATGCCTGGATAGAAGTTGAGTTTAGACACAGGGTATTGCTCTGTCATCCAGACTGGAGTGCAGTGGCACCATCACAGTCACTGCAGCCTCAACCTCCAGGGGTCTAGGAATTCTAACCCCTCAGCTTCCCGAGTAGCTGGAACTATAGGCATATGTCACCACACTCAGATATATATATATATATATATATATATATATATATATATTTTTTTTTTTTTTTTTTGTAGAGTTAGTGTCTTGCTATGTTGCCCAGGCTTGTCTCAAACTCCTGGGATCAAGCAATCCTGCCTCCCAAAGTGCTGGGATTACAAGCATGAGCCACCACACCAGCTCTCAACATTTATCAAAGAAACTATTGTATGTGTGAGATTTATTCACAGGATTTTCTCCTTTCTCTCACCACCCCCTAAGCCCCCTAGTATAATAGTGAGCTGCTTAGGAACAGAGACTAAGTCAAATTTATCTTTGTTTCTGTAGCACCTCGTACAGAGTAAACGGTCAGTAAATATTTGTGGGTGAGAAGGAAGGAAGGAAGGGAGGGAGAAAGGGAGGGAGGGAGGGAGGGTGGGAGAGAGGGAGGGAGATACCAACGGCTTCACCTAGTATGTTAGAAAATCCCAGTACAGTTTAGAAATCATTATTTCTAAAGTCAAATTTTAAAAGGTTTCTCTCATAAGTAAATCAATAAACAAATATTTGTGCACACTAGTCTTTCAATAGCAAAGGATAATTTTAGGATAAAGAACGATGCGAACTTGGAAAGCTGATGTAGTTTGGCTGGCAATGCATAAACTATCTTCCTAATGGATAGTACATTTTTAATAATTAGAAGTGACTTCCTGTAGCTAAAATATCTTATTTCTTGATTTAGAGTAAATAAGAATGGGCAGAATTAAGCTGAAAGCAACAAAAGTGGGGAGGTTAAAGCAAAACTGCATTGGCAAGTCCCTCTCTAAGAGCTTTCCTAGCCCTCTCTTTCCCTCATAGTTGTTTTGCATCCTCATGGAGTTCTTCACTAGCCAAGGCTTCCCCCACCAAGGTACCCAGCTTGAATGTAAACTCCTAGGTATCATCTCATTCTTTAATTCAATCTGTGAAACATAATCCACATAATTTTTATAATTAAAGAAATTTAGACATTATCTATTACAACTCTCTCATTTACAGTTGAAGCCCAGCTTTGTCTTATATTAAAATTATTCTTTGCTAAAGAAGGACTAATGTGTGCAAATATTTGTTCATTGATTACTTATGGGAGAAATCTTTTAAAAGTTGCCTTTAGAAATTAGGATTTATAAACTGTACTGGGATTTTCCAATATACCCAGTGAAACTATTGGTGTCTTAGTCACCTTAGAAATTAAGACTTGCCCAAAGAAATAGTAATTCATGACAGCTGGGATAAAAATCTAGCATGAAGGCCTCTTCCTTTTCCAGAGACCATATGAATAAAACTTTAAAATAATCTCCTAAACTCGAACAAAACACTCTGTTTTAGACCATTCTTGATTCCCTCTCCATATAAAAACTTTTCCTATATATTCCTTCAGTGTCCTGCTATTTTAATGCATCACATTTATTAAAAAATGGTTAGTACCTCTGATCCAAAATCCGTTATGACCAATTCATACCTTAATTCAAGTTAGTTTATCAAGTTAGCAAGCCAATCAATTTGCCTCATAACATTTCTACTTGAACAGGAGTCGTCAACTAAAAGGGCAAGTGGAAATTTTAAACATGTTATCAGTTTTAGAAGCAGAGATACGTGAAAATTAGAATGTGTTTTGGTTCCTTAAATTATAATACAGAGTCAGACATCTGTACAAAGGACCAAAACTACAATCAGTACAATGAATGAAAGATTATTGCCTGTGATACTTCACTTTGTTAACCTGAACCCTGGTTGACAACAGGATAGTCAAACAAACATATGACATGACATAGAGGTGTCACGAGCTGTCTTCAGGGGATTGATTCCAGGACCACCCCTGAGGATACCAAAATCCAAGGATGCTCAAACCCCTTATATAAAATGGTAGTATCATACAATCCACACACCTTTTCCCATATACTTTGTCATCTCTGGATTACTTATGGTACCTAATACAATGTAAATGCTATGTAAATCGATGTTATACTGTATTATTTATGACAAGGGAAAAATGTGTTCAGTACAGATATAACCATCATAGGCATAACTACATTTTCAAACCATGGTTGGTTAAATTCACGAATGTGAAACTGTAGACACAGAGGGCTGACTGTACTACCCTGAAACTCAGAAAAAATAAAATGCAGTCATCCTTAGGTATATTAAGGGAATTGGTTTCAGGACCTCAGGTCTCTAACCAAATCCACACATACTAAAGTCCAACAATCAGCCTTGTGGGAAAAGTCAGCCCTCCATATCTGGATGTTTCACATCCCAGGAATACTATATTTTTAATCCAAGTTTGTTTAGGGGAAAAAAAAAACATATAAGTAGACCCACACAGTTCAAACCCATATTGTTCAAAGGTCAGCTGTATAGCTTAAGTTGTTTCCTACTCATTTTTTCACATAGTTTTTGCTTAATATACTTTATTCAATCTTTTTGGCAGGGAATGAGTCAAATATTACATATGTACCCACGTGTGTGTGTGTGTGTGTGTGTGTGTGTGTGTGTGTGTGTGTTTTAATATAGAAGAGTATCTTTATTAAGATGTATCTATATTTTAATAAACTGAACTCCAAAACAGAATTACATTCATTCTTAAGATTTAGAAGTGACTTTCTGAAAGCAATACTATGAAGATTGTCCACGGTTAAATCTGAAACAGCTTAAAAGTCAGTCTCAGGATTTAAAGCACTCACAACCCACCTGGGCCTTCCAAAAGTAAAAATAGAAAGAAAACTTTAAAACATCTGGCATACAAAATTTATAGTATCTACAATGCAAATAATAAATTATCACATGTAATAAATGCTGTTCAACTGTACATTAAATTTTTCAAGTCTTAACCTGAATAGGTTTGTTATGTTAACCAAATTTTCATTAAAATCTCATACTTTGATTCTAATAGTAGTTCCTTTGATACTGATTATCAAAATACAGAGAATTATTTATGAAGAACCTAAAATTTTTGCACATGCTTACTCAGTCTTCAAACTCCAGGAAAATCCCAATTTCTAAGAGAAAGCACTGAATATGTGCTCCTGATAAGGCATCAAATTACTTGGGAACTCTCAAACAATGACAGCCCCAAATGCATCTTCCTAAAACACAGATAGATGTTCTACCAATCAGTGGAGAAAAAAGTTTGTGAAAATTTTATACAATACTAGAATGTCTTAGTCCATTCAGGCTGCTATAACAAAATGCCATAAACTTAGCAGCTTATATACAACAGAAATGTATTTGTGACAGTTCTGGAGGCTGGTAAGTCCAAGTTACAAACAGACTCAGCGTCTGGTGAGGTTTCGCTTTCTGGCACATAGACAGTGTATTCTTGCTATATCCTCACATGGTAGAAAATATTGCTAGCTCCCTGGAATCTCTTTTATAAGAACACTAATCCCAGTCACCTTTGTTCTCATGACCTAATCAACTCCCAAATGCCCCATCTCGTAATACCATCTTCTTGGGGTTAGGACTTCAACATAAGAATTTGGAGGGAACAAAAAATTCTGATCACAGTCTAGGGCTACTTACACTGGTTTTACCAGGTTAAATATGCCTAAAGATTTAATTTCCCAACTTAGTAACTTGCAGCCATTGAGAAGCAAGACAGAACAGCACTACAGAATTAAACATTTCTGAATATTCTCTTTTTTGTCACATTTGTAAGACATTTGTGTCAACAAACCTGTTATGCTAATTTCTATCTCTTTTCACTTTGATTATGTTACTGTTACCATTCCTTGGAATTCTTATACTTACCTGGAATTCAAACCACATCAATATTTTAAGGCTCCATTTGGGTCCAATTTTAATATTTAACACTACAAAGAATATAGCATAGTAATAAAAAGCATATGCTCCAGAGTCAGAATCATGTACCACTAGCTGCCTGACCTGGAGTATGTTACTAAATCACCTGTGCTTTGTTTTCATCTTTTGTAAAACAGAAATGTTCAGTAGTATTGCTGTGAGGCCCAAGTTAACTAGTACATGGGAAGCACTCTGAACAGTGCTTGGCATGAAGTAGTCACTCAATAAACGTTAACCATTATTGTAATTCTTTATTACCACCATTCTTCCTGTACTTCTCTGAACAACTATAGATTTATGAGTAATAAGGACCTTAGATCTTACAGTCATTTAGTTCAATCTCCTATACCACATAGTATCATCTCTAAAAAGCTCTTCATATTTGTTCAATTCTGAAGATAGTTAAATACTTCCAGTGATGAAAACTTTACTACTTTTCAAAAAGCACAGACTCAAACAGTTCTTATAATCAAATTTTTTTTATGTGCAGTACCTACTATCCACTCATTGGTCTCTTAGTTCTGCCTTCAGTACAACTTAAAAACAATCCTGCATCCTCTAACTTCTTTCATATGAAAGCCCTTAAATATTGAAGGCAGCTGCTTGCTAAGTTGCACTCTCTTTCTCTCTCTAGCACTGCCTCCCTCCGCCTCGATCTTTTCATTTCTGTTCTCCAGGCAAAACACTGTAATTTCTCTTGACTGTGCATCACAAGATATGGTTTCTATATCATCACCATCCTCAACATAATCTTCAGGATCCACTTCATTTTATGAACATAGAGGGCACTAAAAGCTACACAGAATATTCCAAGAGGGCTCTGAATAGTAAAAATGACAGTATTAACAGTTTGTTTAGGAAAGTAGGGCAAATTTTGGAAAAATTTACTTAATAAAAGCCAACAAAAAACAATGCTGTTAAATGAGAAATTAAGTAAAATTTTTCTTCTGAGATAAACCACGAAGGCCATCATCTAACCTTAAGATTGTGGGCTCTCTGCCAGGCTGCTTTCCAGATTGTATCCAGAGACAGAATTTGTGGTGCCTTTATGTAGTTTTATCTCTATGGAAGTCTCTTTCACTGTGTGTTATTTTCTTCATGTGTCTGTCTTTGTCCTGCTTCTGTTTCTGTATTATCTACCTCTTTCTCATTCTTCTCTCTTTTGTCAATCATTCAATACATATTTATGCAGTACCTATCAAGTGTCAGGCACTGAATTATGTATAAGAAATTCAAAGATGAATCTGGCTCAAAATACCCCCTGGCTAAGGTGGGAGGCAAAGAAGACACAAACAGATAATAAACAGATAACAAGATACTGTGGTAGTACAGTGGGGTAGATAATGCACAGGTTATGGTGAGAGCACCAAGAATGACTCAACGCTGGATGGAAGGGATCTCAAAGGTTTCCAGGAGGAGATTGAATCTTATGAAATCTAAAGTGGTTCTAAATAGTACTCTCAAACTTTAACATGTATTAAAATCCCCTAGGAATCTGGTGAAAATGCAGTTTCTTAATCACTGTGTCTGAGCAGTAGGACCCGAGATGCTGCATCCTATCAGTCTCCAGGAGATGTCCATGCTGCTAGCCCCCAGACCATCTTAGCATTGCAAATGTCTTAAAGGATGGAAAGGAGTAAGTAAGGGCTTTGCAGAGCGAAAACAGGCAGAATAAACAGCATGAAGTAAATCACAGAGGTAGGAAATACTTGAGTATGTGTGATGAAATCGAAGCATACTGGTGTTTCCAGGCAATTTAAAAGGTCATGAGTGTCTAAAATGGGGGTGAACAGGAGTATGACATATCTCACTTTGTCACACAGGCTGGAGTGCAGTGGTGCAATCTTGGCTTACTGCAACCTCCACCTCCCAGGTTCAAGGGATCCTCCTGCCTCAGCCTCCCAAGCAGCTAGGATTATAGGTGCCTACCTCCATGCCCAGTTAAGTTTTGTATTTTTAGTAGAGATGGGGTTTCACCGTGTTGGCCAGGCTGGTCTCAAACTCCTGACTTCAGGTGATCCGCCAGCCTTGGCCTCCCAAAGTGCTGGGATTACAAAAGCGTGAGCCACCTGTCCTGCAGGAGTATAACATGTCTTAAGGAAAAGGGAAGTTATTACATGGATGACAGAGTATATCAAAAATTAAATAGGGAAATTATACGGTAACAACTGCAAATCAAATAACAAGTCTGGTGGATTCACTGGTAGAATCATGGACAAGAAGATAGTATACTAGGCTATTTAAATAAACCTGCTAAAGATGAGGAGTAGGACTTAAATTATGGCAGTAACAACAGATTTAGATGAAAAAAGGTTGAAATGAGAAATGTTTAGGAAATAGGATAGGTTGATTGTGTCATCACTTGTTAATTTAAAAATCAGGTGGTTGTTATTTCTTTGCATTTTTTTGCAGGCCTGATATCTATTCTTAACCTGACACCTAGCAACATGTGATCTTGAACAAAACAAGCCACTTACCTTATCTTAGCAGCAGATTTCATATCTTTAAAAAAAAAAAAAAAGTAAAGATTTGACCCAAATGAACAATGTCATTGCTTTAAAGCCTAAAATGTATGAGCCTGTGAACTAAATTCATCTCATTGAATTGTAGAGTTATAAGATGCATTCTAGTAAGTACTACAATGCCTGGACTTTGTAAAATGAATTCTTGGTACCTACAACAATACCTGTATTCTATATATGTACACATATATACACACACACACAATATATGACAATGTATTGTATAATACATGTACAATAGATGACATTATTAGTCATACAATGTGTGTATACACATACAATGTGTGTGTGTGTGCACATACACATTGTATGACTAATATTGAGTCTACCTAGCTGATAGGTATTAAAACTTGAGATGTTTTAAATCCCCCCTTTGCCCACCACATTCATTACCAATTTCGGTCGCTTGTTACATATACCCTATTGGCAATTCTTTGGTTTATGCACTTATTTTTTAAGCAGATTCCTGCAATAGCACCTTAAATATTCTCCCTGGTTCTAATCAAATCCCCTTCCAAACATTCTCTGAGAAACTGAAGAACTCTGGAATCAGAAAGACTTGGGCTTGAATGCTAACTCCACTGTTTCTTAACTGTGTGATTGTCAGTAAGTGATTTAACTTGTCTAAACCTTGGTTTCCTTACCTGTAAATTATAGGGATAATAGGAAGATGAGCTGTTCATAAAGTACTTACTATAGTGCCTATTACACAGTGAGAACTCAATAAGTGTTAGTTATTATTTTGAAAGATACATCTCAAAAAAATTTGAGCAGGCACTTCACAAAAGAGGAAAACCAAATTACCAAAAAAAAAAAAAAAAGGGAAAGATGCTCTTCTTCATTAGTAATCAGCAAAATGCAAATTAATACTTCTATGAGTACAATTATGTATCTACCTGATTAGAAAAATTTAGGAACTTGTAAATCAAGTGTTGTTGAGAATGTAGAGTTTTTCACATACTGATGCTGGGAATGTAAATTGATGCAACTGATTGGGGAAAATATTTTGGAATTATTTAGTAAAATTAAAGGCGCACATACCCAAAAACTCAGCAGTTCCTTCCCTTGATATTTATCCTAGAGAAGGGTAAATATCAGAATCTATGATAACTAATATATAAACATAAAAATTATATTAAATTTATATATATGCTAGCATTAAATAAAATAGATTTAATCCAAATGTTCAACAACAGTAGACTAGATAAGTACATTTTGGCATAGTAATACAGTAGAATACTATACAACAATTTACATGAATAACTCTATGCATTAACATGGAAGAATCTCACAATGTTAGCAAAATAATCAGGTGATTGGGAGTATATATGCTATAATTCTAAATACATGGAGCTGAAGCATTGTCAGAACTAAGATTTATAGCACAGAGATGCACACATAATTAGAAAACCTACAAAGAAAAGCAAGGTAATGTGCATGACAAAAGGTAGGATAGTAGTTAGAAGTGAGGAAGGAAAAGTATGTGATCTGAAAGGGACACATAAGGGCTTGCTGGGAGTGTATTATGTAATGTTTGATTTATTTGTTTGATTTGTTTTATGTTGTTTGATTTGTTTACGTGATGTTTGGTTTACAATTATTCTTTAACCTCTGTTTTATACACTCTTCTATGTGTATGGTATAAAAAATAAACTGATTATGTTGATCTCCTACTTAAAATCTTTCAAAAGCTCTTCACTTTGAAACAAATTCCAAACTCCTTAATTTTATCTAAGAGACCCTTCATGGCACATGTCTTGTATTCCTCCTTAACTTTATCTCTGCCACTACAATTTCTGCTCCAGCATAGTAAACAATACCTAGTATCCCCACACAATCAATCATGCTCTCTCAGGCTTCCGGGTCTGTTAAAAAATGTTCCCACTATGCACTGCATCCTCCCTTCCCCTGGCTATTCTCTTACTGCGCTTAATAGTTCACTAAAAGATCCCTTCCTCTGGGAACCCTTCCTTGACTAATCTCTACCACATCTGCGTTAGTCTCCTGCGACGCACTTCCTTTGGCACTCTATACCTACTCACGTAATAGCACTTTATAAATGCCACACTCTGGAACACAACTGCCCCATTAATAAGAACATTTTATTATAAGCACTACACTCTTTAGACTGAGGTCTCCTTTAAAGCAGGGACTGCCTTTTATCTACCCCAAAGCTAAACATGCTACCTATATCACAGATTCTCACTAAGAGTTTGATTAGTGAAGTAATATTCAGAATGGAGAGAGCATAATATGCTGTCTACATCATTGGTAGTAACATATAACATATTAGGTTCAACCATATAAAATTGTCCTTATTTTAGATCAAAAATGGTTTGTTATTGGCAATTATATGTGATTCTTTGTAACACTCATTAAATACATTTTGATTAAGCACAGTATAGTGATGGCTATCAGATCTGTTTTCTCAACATAATGGGAGACAGGTTGTTTTTTATGAATTGTTTTATAAAATCACTATATGAAGTAACTCTAGGATTAATTTCAACAGCCTTCTGCAGTTATAGGCTATACATTAATTCACAGGGCAGCCTACCTATCTAGAGTTATATAAGCCACTAGGCAAATGAAAGAAAGATATTGATCACTAGCTCAAAACAGCTTCTTTTGGAGTCTGATAAGCACCACAGTCAAACTCTAGTTCTCAAATATGTTACTTGACAGATTATAACTCATTCATCTCTGCTGGAATCTATTGACTATTGACTTTGGTGACTATGAAGCATCAAGTATTTGATTTAAAAAGATATTCTACCCGTGTGTGCTGATATTTTTATAAAATAATAAATTTTTAAAGTTATTCCAACAAGGCAGAGCAACTGGATCTGTTTTTAACATTGTTTTGTTAAGCAAAAGTATTTGTAGGCTAAAATGCCCATGAATTGAGTTTTATAAAACTGTGATTTCTCTACTCTTATTTCAGAAAAGCTAAATGGTGTGTGTGTGTGTGTGTGTGTGTGTGTGTGTGTATGTGTGTGTGTACTCCTAAAAGAAACTGAAAACCATAATTTATCTCAGAACCAATTTTTCTACTAAAGATGAATCAGTACAATATACTACAATGTTGCAAATAATAAAAGTTACTTAAAAATAATGGTACCCAACTGTTACTCTGCCACCTGAAAATGTTAATTGCAGGTATCATCCATGGTGGTAGTATCATGGTATTATCTGCTGCACCCATGCACTTCAAGACTTTTCACTATTGTATGTGGTATTAGTAGTACCACACCATTAACCATTCTGTTCTATTGATTTTCACTTCTGTAGTTGACATTATTTGGAGCAGTATTTCTCCAGATCCATATACCAAACCATCTGCGATATTTAAATTGGTTATGTAGATCACAGTTTTCATGCTAAGGAATATTTTTAAATTTGCAACTCACCACAGCTTGTATGGTTTCTCATCTATAGGAAACAGGTCTAATTCAACAGTTTCTTGCATGAGTTGCCATAGTGAAAATCTGAGATGGGTCTGTCATTGATGTTTCTCACACTAGCCTGAAAGCAAAGCCAAAAAACAGATGAGTTTGATTTTAAGATTTAAATGGGAACTTCACCTGTATTTAGAAAACCAAAAAGCTGACATCAAAGACAATTGGTTATTGGGTGGGTGAGTGCAGGCAGAGGAAAGGAAACATCTCAAGGTAGTTATCTCTCTTCATAATTTATTGCAAGCACAAGAACTTTGATGTTATCAATACCAGAACAACTAGATATTTTAATATCTGAGCATAAACCAAATAAGTAATTTTGGTTTCAGTTGATATAATTGGTCTTGTGATATGAATTTGGTTTTCTAATACAAGGCATCCCACTCATCTTCAACTGGGAGAGCTCCACTGTTACATACATTTACATATTCTGATTTTCATATAAGATTTAATTGGAATAATGGTTACATAGGTATAAATAAAGGAGGATCATTTTGAAAACCTCTGAAGTATGCAAAAGAAAGTAAACCTAAACTGGAGTTGCTCTGAAAAGACCTGTATTTATGTTCTTCCATCATCTGATCTAGTTACAAACCTACTTTTTCACAATTATCGCCTGTTCTTCCCACCATTATATTAGACACTATTCTTCAGACTCTGTGGCAGTTTTTAACATGCTACCCATTGTCAAACCATAAGTTTTTATTTCTAGTTTGGAAAATATGGTCATCATACCCAAAATAGGCCTCCTCTTTGCCACACTAAGAGTCTCTTTCCTGGCCAGGTGCTTACAATTACTTCTAGAACTACTGCTCTCTCACCACCCACCACCTCACCCCGATACCCTAGTGTGGACTAACTGCTACCTACCACCACTTCAGACGAGGTGGATTCCTTTCACTTCTGAATTTCTATTGCACTTATTATCAAAACACTAATATGGGCCCTTGATTTTATACCATCTTTATTGATATTTAGCCTCACCTCCCCAAATGAGTATAGATTCCAATTGGCAGAAACTTTGTGTTACAGCTTCCCAATTTTTTCTACCGTAGCACTTAGCAGAGAATTCAGTACATGAGAGATATTCATTTAATGAATATTTGGTGTGTCCCTATTGTGTGCCAAACAGACAAAGTCAGTCCCTGATGGGGATTATAACTTAGTAGAGAATACAGGTAATACAAGAATAGGCAATTACTATATTATATAAGTGCTGTGATGGAGCTTCCACCAACAAACACTGAATAAACATATAAACAGACCTAACCTAAGAGCTTCACTTCACTATCAATGCTTTCAGATCCCATTTCCAATCTATAAGAAGAGGACAATTGCTTTAAGCAATCCATTTTCAGAAAACACACAGGACACCCGGGCAGGTTAACATAGACAAACAGGAGTCAGTTTTATCTCTATGAAGACAAGTCACTAAGATGAATTTCTAGAACTTTAAAGTCACTGCTGTTTTTGTTTTTGTTTTTCTTCATACACACACACACACACACACACACACACACACACACACAAGATAGTGAAACTCCTGTTTATTACTGAGCAGGTCACTGCATATGCCCGATTGCCCTATAGGGGAGCTTTGCCTTAAACCTACACACCACTCAGGGTTTTAGAGCAGCTGTGGATAAGAATGCTTTTCAGGAGACTTTAGTCATTCCTTTTTCCATTGGAAACTTCGATTTCCATTCCTACAAGCATTATTTCCATAAGCCTTAGGGGTTTTACATCTCATAGTCACCAGAGACAATAACTGTGAGAAAAGCCATAGTGGCTTGTTATGGATCCAAAACATCAAATAAACTAGAAAATTATTTACCAAATATAGTATATGTTTGAGGTCTACATTTTAAAACTAAAATGTTTCTATTTAGTGACTTTCAATATTACCTGACGTCTTCTCTTAACAGTTTCTACCAAGATTCACAATAAGAAATAAAGCTTCTCCCTATTAAATACAGAAAACAAAAGGTATGCAAAACAGTTTTCGTATTTTCCCCTTCTTTACCTTGATTGGCTCATGAGGATAAAATGTACTCAAACTGAATAATCTTTAGTCAAAACCTTACAACATCACTATGCAAACATGTACAGCTAGGTGAATTTCTGAAAAGATGGGCTCCAATTCTAAGTTACATTTTTTTAAACAATCAATATGCAGCATGATCTTTTTATCTGAATCAGCAATACAGTGTCTCATCTCAGACTTATGTAATGCAAAAAAATCCAATATGCCAAAGAAGCAAATGGACCCTGTTCTTCTTTACCAGTAAGCATCTCCCCTACTAGTCTCCAGGCCCAACTTTTTCCACAAGTCCTTGGTCCTCAGAAGAAGATGCAATAATAGATGCATGTGTGGTAAGAGGGAGGCACTCAGCAGTCCTGCAGCAAACAGAGCACTGTACTCCATTCTTGTCACTACTGGACACTTCCGTGCCTCTTTTTGTATGATTGTTGCAATGTCCAACCAAAAGCTTAAAAGAGACTGTAAGAGGAAATAGAAAGGGCAATGAAGAAAGAATTGAAGATAACAATGTGTTTGCTTTTTATTCTAATTGAAGGAAGTCTCTCTTGTTTTGAGTCCATTATTCTGATAAGCGGCCAATCATTTGATTTGAACACACCAATTCCACTGAAAGTCCTTTAGCTACAAATGTGACCTGAGGCCAGAACTGGAGCATGAAGGGAGAATATCTATTCCCATATTTAACAAACAAGTAAACACCCAATTTGTTTTTAGCTTTTAGTCTCAGCATAAGAAGAATTTATAACTAGGCTTCACCCAAAGAAAGAGACTGATTTACATGAAACCACAATAAAACCTTGTTTATGCCTTTAAACATGGGAGGTTTTCTCAGATTACTTAGGTTGGGCAAATTTGTTTTGCTTATGATATTCCTGTATGATATACTAACAAGGAAAATCTTATTAATTTTTCTATAAATTTAAAATACTTACATTTTATAGCATTGACAATAAATTCTCAGTTCATTCTAACCTTAAAATATATAGACCATGTACTATGAAACCATTAAATACTAATAGCTGCAGACGTACCAGACAATGACAGCAAAAACACACTCAGTCCCTCTGGGATCTGTTCATAAACATCCCCTTCCAGCATGGCAAACACACTCCTCTCAACAGCAGATGCTGTTCTGGGGCGAGCAGGCAGGAAGCTGGAGGCAGCTGATTTTTCCACTCTACATATAATTTCTTACTGCCTCATTATCCAGAATCTTTTTACTGAAACTGTGAGGATTTTTTAAGAACAGGAGCCCCTCAAATTAAAGTCGTTGTGCAACAGCAGAGGAATGACATGCAAATGAGAAAGCGTGAAGACTCTAATATTTAAGGTCACACCACCATTGTCATCTGATTTTCTAGTCCCATTGTAGGGGAGAGAAACCCCAGTTGGTCCACATAATAAAATAACCTAACCCAATACTTTGTCAATTTTAACAGTGTGATCAAGGAAGAGAAGGGAATACATACCAGAGGCAGCCAAGCTGCTACATCCAAAGCATCCAACCCCTAAACCATCCAATGGTTCTGAAGTGAAGTCAGAAGCTTGTGTTACATTTATATATCTACTTGTTATACATTTATAACATCTATACTGACCTAAAGTAGAAAATTCACAGAAGCTTCTCTGAGAGAAATGGTCCTTACTGCAACCATTTTAAATATGTTGATAAGCATTCTGTGGGATCTTCCAGGGTCTGACAACTAGCAGATTAGGGATAGAGGGAGATATTCGATGTTGTACTGGCAATGCCTGGTGCGATTCCACTCATTTTCTTTCCACCTGAACTGTGGCCTGTCCCATATGACTTAGCCTGCTTCCTTGCAGTTTGTTCATAAAAGTTATCGTCAACATACCAGAAGCAGGCAGGGCTGCTGTATAGACACTGTCAGGCTCTGCACCAAAGGCAGCCCATGTAAACAACCTTGTGATTGCTTCAGAGCCTGATGCTCTGGGATAAGCCATTCTTTTTCTGTGGCTAAATTGCAGTATCCTGGGAAGTTATCTGTTTAAAGGGGTAAAAGCAGAGACTAGGTCTCTAGATTTAAATGTGGGAGGAGGGTGAGAAAAATATATAGATGGATAATTTTCTTGTAATATCTATAATCTGATTTATTTATAGATTTTCCAGTAAATTACATTATTTTGTTGAAGGCATAAACACATAGATTCTAATAAATATATTACCATACTTATTATTGATTTTTTTTTTCAAAAGAGCTCTGACATTTGTAGGGGACACAGTATCCCAGCACAGAATACCTGGGAACCTTGCCATGAAAAAAACAAAAAAAATGCTGCCTGCTGTGACTAGATCACTTTCTTAAAGGGACCCCTTACCTATTTGACTGCAGTGCCAATGCTTCCTCTTATCTCTAACCTGACCCCTGTTCTGTGTTCCTCTCTCCAGCTCAGATTTAGCCTAGAGTTGTTCTGCAAGAGTAATGCCATTAGTCTTAGACCTAATATATATAAATACTGCTCCTTAGTAAAATATATCTTAAATATTTAAGTTATACTTCTCAGGAAGTAAACATAAATTCAAACTAAAAGACATTATTTTAAATGTTTTATAGAACCCATTGTATTTTTCAGATATGGAACTAAGGTCAGCAGTTCTAACAAGCACAGCTTTTTTTGCTTCTCTCTCCCTCTCCCTCTCTATGTAGTCTGTCTCTCACTCTCTCTCTCTCTTTCTCTCTCTCTCTCTCTCTCTCTCTCTGTTTCCATTTCCTTTTGTAGCTCTGCATTGGTCTAAAAACCCCTGGTCACAATAAGAATGCTCCCTCCCTCCCTCTGCTACCCCTCACTCCAAACAGAAAGGTTTCAACACGCCCAAGTCTGATAAGAGATGTTCTGCACAGAGGGTAAAGCTGGTGGCTTCTTGCCTCAAAGCTAGTTCACTTGATTAACCTGCTTTCCACCCCATTTCTAGCGTCTCTTCCAAACTCCCTCTCCCGCCCCACCAGGAGCAACCCATAGACATCACCCCACCCTCCAAAAACAGGTTAGAACCCAGAACGAGCAAAGAGCCACCTACCATTCCGTGCCTGAGAACTACGATCCTGATCCAGCAGTGTTTGCCCCAGAAATCCTCCCTACTTGTTTTTCATTAACCACATTCCAGACTAATAAGGAAGAGATTCTTTGGCGATAGGGAAATTGTTTAAAATTAACGATGGACAGGTGATTTCCAAGAAAACCCAATCTTAAACTCACTCAAGCCCCTTGGAATTGAGGGGTGAGGACAAAAAAGGAAATTTGTAAAAATGAAAAAAGAAAAGAAAAAGGTAAGCATATAGCAAGCACCACCCACCCCCATAAAAATAAAAAGTGAAGGGAGGTTAAAGAGAAAAGAAGAGTGGCTTGCTGAATCACCCTCTTTCACTGCCTAGAAACCATTGTGCAGCGTGATGCTGCCTGTACCATTGTGGAACCTACCAGAGGAGACGGACAGAGAGGGCTTGGGGAATGGGGTTGCTATGGCAACTGCAAGGAGCACACATGACGTCAAAGCCCAGAGAGGTCTAGGGAGGGGTATGAGGGGGAAACAGAAAGAGGAAAAGCCTATGTTCAGCTACAGCTACTGTGTTTTCCGGTTAAATGAGGACCAGGCAAATGTAAAGAATAAGGATCGTCAGCAGCCAACATCAGCAACTACATCACGGCAGCCAGCCTGCACAACCTGAAGAAAAGATCCATCTGATGCAGCTCTGGCCCTTTGCACAGCGGCACCGAGGAACAAATACCAGCAGAGCAAAACACCACTGGAAATGCAGTCAACCTCTGCTTTTCAACTATCTCCTGCAATATATCTAAACGTCAAACAAGTAAGAGATGGTAATAACCTCAGAGGAAAAGCAGGCATTTGAGTCTCGCCTGAACCCAGAGGTCATTTGCACAGCACCGTTCCTCTTCTCTGTTTCCTTGTTTTTGTAAAAAATCCTGAATAAATATCTACTAAACCAAACTCAACAGCCTAATACTTAGGTTGCAATCTGAGTGTACAAAGAAAATACTGATTAATTTGAGTTAATGCATCAGCTTTTTTTTTTTTTAATTGCAGATATTTTCTAGAAAACCGTTACAAATTGTACTGTTACTATTTGGAACTAATGTCGTAATTTTATTTAAGTAATTTGCTCTGCCTTTAACTGTTATAGGGTATTTTTTAAGTCTTCATGCAGTTTTACTGTCTACAAATAATACTTTCTTGGAATGACAGCAGTTTACTACTTGCACTATTAAAAAAAAAAATAGGTTTACCAAATTTGTTTGACCTGTTTTATGTAAGAAAAATTTTCAGTACAAATTTTGCTTAAACCATTTCCAGGCTTTGGACTTGTCTAAATTACATAATCTAATTCAACTTCTTTTTTGCTTACACTCCTTTGAGGTAGGTTTCTGTTTATTGCTACCAAGTAGTGCTGAGTTGTACGTGATTCCACGTTGTTTTAGAACCAGCATATTTATATGAATAAGAAGTTTCTTCCATATGTTACCAGTAAGATACAACATGCAACAGACGCAAACTCAGCAGTGACTGTAGACACTGAAACACATCAGAAAACTGTAAGAAACAAATAAGGTTTTGTTGTTTTTGTTGCTGTTGCTGCTGTTGTTTTATTTGGGAAGAAAAATTAGAAAAAGAAAGATTTCAGTTAGTTGTATGTCATTGTAGTCCATTGGATAAGTGTTTGGATGTCCCTTTACTCTAATTTCATTTTCAACAAGAATCAATCAAGACCACCTGCTGGTCTTCTCAATGGGCCTACCTGCAAGATAACTATCTCATGCAAAAATATGGATTGATAGCCAAACAACTTTATAACACAAAATAATTGGCATTATGTCTTTTGAGGTACTGTATACTAAGTTTGGATATCAAAAGTCAATTCCCCAATCCCACAGAAATTAAATCAGTATGTTGAAGAGATGTCTACACTCCCATGTTTATTGCATCACTATTCTAATAGTCATAAAGTGTCCATCAACAGATGAATGGATTTTTAAAATTTTATATATGTGTGTGTGTGTGTGTGTGTGTGTGTGTGTGTGTATTATGTATAGCACACACACACACACACACACACACACTGGAATACTATTCAGTCTCATAAAAAGAGGAAATTCTGTCATTTGCAACAGTATGGATGAAACTAGAGGGCATTATGGTAAGTGAAATAAGCCAGGCACAGTGAGACAAACACCATATAATCTCACTTATATGTGAAATTTTAAAAGGGACAAACTTGTAAAAATAGAAAGTAGAATGGTGGTTACCAGTGGCTGGAGGCAGAGAGGTGGACAAGGAAAGGCGAGACATTGGCTAATGGGTACAAAGTTTCTGCTAGAAAAGAGAAATAAGCTCTGGTGTTCCATTGCACAGTACAGTAACTACGCTTAATAATAATATATTGCCTATTTCAAAATAACTAAAAGAGAGGATTTCAAATGTTCACACTAAAAAGAATGACAAATATTTGAGATGACAGAAAATGAGTCTGATTTGATGATTCTACAATGTATATACATGTATCAAAACATCACATTCACCTTATACCCCATATTATATATAATATTTCAATTAAAAATAAAATAAAACAATTTTTAAAAAGTCAATGCCAAGTAATATAACATCAATGAGGAAAAAATGAGCTTCATCCCTTACCTTACATTGTAAACATAAATATTTATTCAAGACGAATTGTACACCTCAACATAAAAGCTAAAATATATAAAGTTATTAAAATATATCTTTTTTAAAGATGGCTTTCGGAACTTGCAGTGGGCAAAGATTTCTTAAGATACAGAAAACACTTACCATAATAGAAAAAAAGAGACTTCATCAAAATTAAGTTTCCATTTATCCTAAGTCACCATTAAGAAAATGAATAGACAAGCCACAGTTTAGATGATACATATATCTGAATACTTTTGATAGCTGAAAATATTAATGGTACATACAAATCATAGATTATATAAAACATCTCCAATTCAATAATAAACACAAACAAAAAATTGTGTTTAATGGTCAAAAGACTGGAAAAGGCATTTGACAAAGGAAAATTTGTAAGTGGACAATAAACATGAAAAAGTATTCTATATCATTAGTCAGCAGAAATATACAAATTAAAACCAAAATGAGATACCATTTCATGCCCACAAAAATGACTAAAATTAAAATGACTTAACATCGCCAAATATTGACAAGGATATAGAAAAACCAGAACTCTCCTACATTATTGGTAGGAGTACAAAATGATAAAACTACACTGGAAAATGGTTTTGCAGTTTTTATAATTATAAACCTACACCTAAAGTATGACTCAACACTTTTATTTATAGAGAGCCATCCAAGACAATGGAAACCTATGTCTACCAAAAAAAAGCTGAACATAAATGTTTATGCCAGCTTTGCTTATAATAAGCAAAAGATGGAACAACTCAAAAGTATATCAACAAGACAGCATATAATTATGATGTACAGTTAGCCCTCCATACTCACAGGTTCCACATCTGTGCATTGAAAAACTAAAGATCAAAAATCTCAGGAGGGGAATATAAAAAATAATGCTACAGCAATTAAAAGAAAAAAGCACACTATAACAACTACTTATATAGCATTTACTTTGTACTAGGTATTATAAGAAATTTAGAGATAATTTACAAGAATAGGAGGATGAAACACTATGCCATTTTATGTAAGAGACTTGAGCATCCACTGATTTTGGTATGGAAGGGTTGTTTCTGGAACTAATGCCCCTGAGAGTACTGCCGGATGACTGTATTTGCCTAATAGACTATTACTCAGCATTAACAAGTAATGCAACCAGGAACAGGTTAAAACCAATCATTTTCATCCATTAGGTATTAGTTTCTTTTTTAAGCTTTCTGAAAATTTATTTATTTTTATTAATGTTACTTGTATTGACAATCATAATTGTATATATTTATGGAGTATGTTGTGCTATTTTGATATATGTATACAATGTGGAGTGATTAAATCAAGTTAATTAACATAACTGTCATCTCATGTATCATTTTTGTGGTAAGATATTTGAAATTTATTCCCTTAGTTATTCTAAGATATACAGTGCATTATTGTTAACTACAGTCACCCTGCTGTGCAACAGATCTCAAAATTTATTCCTCCTGCCTTACTGAAACTTTAGTCAACTAAAACATTGGTTAATTAAAACTCTCTTTTTTTTTGTTTGAGAACAGGGTCTCACTGTGTCGCCCAGGCTGGAGTGCAGTGGTACAACCACAGCTCACTGCAGCTTTGACTCCTGGGCCCAAGGGGTCCTCCTGCCTCAGCCTCATGAGTAGCTGAGACTACAGGTCCCTGCCACTCCAACTGGCTAATGTTTTTTTTTTTTTTTTTAAGTAGAGATGAGGTCTAAGTCTGAATTACTTAACTCATGTGAACCTCTTGCTCTGGCCTTCCAAAGCGCTGAGATTATACGTGTGAGCCACTTCACCAGGCCTGAAACTCTTTTGTTGTTGTTGTTTAGGGTTTTTTTCAGATAGGGTCTCACTCTATCAACCAGACTGGAGTGCAGTGGTGCGATCTTGGCTCACTGCAGCCTTAACCTCCCAGGCTCAAGAGATTTTCCCACCTTAGCGTCCTGAATAGCTGGGACCACAAGCACGCATCACCACACCCAGAAATTACAGGCATGAGCCAATCACTGCTCCAGGTCCATTGAAACTCTTTTTGAAGTATTTTCCAAAGATGTTGATTCTTGGCATTAGTTACAGAATGATAGATTCCAACCTTGCACATATATTTTGGGGTGTATCTTACTAAACAGGGTTTTAATTCTCAACATACTCATTTCAATTATATTTACGTTATTAAAATAATATTTTAAGTCTATTCTATACACTTCAGGAAAATTATTTTTCTAAAATTTGATTATGCAATACGTTAGTTTAAAAAAAAATCAACATCTGAATAGTTCCCATTTCTTATTGGATAAAACCAAAACTCTTGGTCAGGTGTGGTGGCTCACACCTGTAATCCCAGCACTTTGGGAGGCTGAGGAGGGAGGATCATTTGAAGTCAAGATTTTTTGAGACCAGCCTGGCCAACATGTCAAAACACCATCTCTACTAAAAATACAAAAATTAGTTGGGCGTGGTGGCACGTGTCTGTAGTCCCAGCTACCTGGGAGGCTAGGCAGGAGAATTGCCTGAACCCGGGAGGTGGAGGTTGCAGTGAGCCAAGATGACACCATTGCACTTCGGCCTAGGCAACAGAGCAAGACTTATTCTCAAAAAATAAAAATAAAAAACTAACCTTGCACTTGACTGTGACTTAATCATTTTTATTTCTCATTATCTTCCCTGAACGTTCCCTTTCCCATGTAGAGCATATCATCTTATACATGATAGGTGATCAGTAAACATTTATGGTTAATTATAATTATCTGCATTTTACAATTCTTTTTTACAATTATCAAAACTTTTTATTTCAAATATTATTATGGAATGTTACATTGTGATATATCCAATATTAAAGAAGGTAACCTCTGTTACAATATTACATATTTGAACTTTGTATTGAAATCTAAAAACACTTTAACTGCTTCAAACTCTTTTTCAAAGTGCTTTCAAATAAAACTGTATGCAATATAGAAGTCTGACTTGAATCTTATCAGTTCTATCAATCACAAGAGTTTTTGAAAGAAGAGTCTTAAATGAATAAGTCAATTAAGTTATTTTCAAAAGCATGGAATTGTATTTAGTATCTTTTATATGCAAATTTATTTATTTAATGGCGTGTGTGTAGTCTGAGGTAGGACTAAAGATGTTCAGGAATACTTCTTGCTCTCCAATCAAGGAGATCTTCCTTACCTTATAAATACAAACCATAGAACATTACATTTTCAGAATAAACTACTGAAACATGCACCAATACAGATGAATCTCAAAACATGCTGAGTGAGAAATAAAACAAGAGTATATACTGTATATATCTGTTTACATGAAGTTTCAGAACAGACGAAACTATTCTATAGAGATAGGAATCAGAGCTGTGATTGCCTGTGATAGGAGGAGGCAAACAGTCAAGGACTGTGTTGACAGCAAGAGGGAAATTTCTATAGTGATGAGAAGATCCTGCATCTTGATAGAGATGTGAGTTATATGGGTATATGCATTCGTCAAAACTCCTCAAAGTGTAACTCCTTAAGATCTGTGCATTTCACCCTATGTAAATGAAGCTGCCATTAAACATTTTTAAGTAAATTTTTTTTGGGAAATAGGGAAACTGTTGAATAAGCCATTAAGTTAGGGTTCCTAAACCTGCATATCTAGTCCCATACCGTGAATCTTGATTTTTCAGACCCAAGCAGACCCAGCAATAGGAAAGGCTAGACTCAGAGTCACCAGAATTTAAGAGACTTAACCCTCAGAGGTGAGGCAGACAACTGATGAAAGTTTACATAGCAATCAACAGATGAGAATTCAGACTATCAAAAAACAGGTTTTCAGAAAAGTGTGGCAGTAAGCTGATTCCTAGATTCAGCTGCAGGGACTAATTCAATGCTGGGACTCAGACGCAGAAGGAAATGAAGGTGCTGAAGAACACTTTCTGAATCCAATTCTCAATGGATTAAGGTGGCTACCAGTAAAACCAACTAATGCCCTAAGGTCTTTTGTCAAAAGTGGTTCCAGAGTAGGGTGACCAACTTGTCTCCATTTGCCAGGTACCTCTCAGGTTCTAGCAGGTGCTTCTCATCTTCTAACACTTGAAGTCCCACATCATAGGAAATCTCTTAATCCCAGACCAACTGGGAAAGCTGGCCACCCTATCCCATAATCTAGAATAGACTTGAACTCTCAGATGAAAATTGAAAGATAGCAACTATGAAAGAAAGAATTGCAAAAGAAGTGATGTCTTAAAATAGTAATGTCATTAAAGAAGTGTCACCTAGCTATACTTTCAACAATCGGATTGAATAATTAATACAAATAATAAACATAATAATTAGATTATTATGCCATGAATTAGGATGGCAGCAAGGGGATGCAAAAGGTTTGATAAAAAGCAAGCAAGTAAAATTATGAAATATAAAGCAATAGAACATGCTGATTGACTGAATATGAGAGGATAGTGAAGGGTCAACGTTTACTCTCTGAGTTGCATGTTTACTGTCATTTCACAGAATGCCTTCCCTCAGAGAGTCAGTCATGTATCTTTCATGAAACTATAGGATATAAGATTCCCCCAAGCGTATTCTACTTGGGGAACACTGGCTCTTTGCAAAAACTGTTCCACTGTTTAAAAGTTTCAGAAATGCTGCGTACAATAGCTCCCCTTTGGAAAGCCATGTTTTGTTGCACGTTCTACAGTGAGCAGGCCTATGCAAACCTACTCCCAAAAGCCAAGGAAGCTGAGAGGCCAAAGAAAGAGACTGACAAATCCAGTTTCTCAGAAAAAGACATTTAATCCCCATACCTTCACTTGAGAAAGTATTTTTATATAGCAAGCTTTTGTTTTTGGTGAAACACGTACAGCTAGTCCTGTCTCAGACTCTCTTGCAAAACTTGTGAACCCTGGGAAAGTTTTTTTTGTTTGTTTGTTTGTTTGTTTTTTGTGAGGGATTTCCTATGCTACAGGCATTGTTTCTGGACCTTACTGCAGGAACACTCTACACAGTAGCCAAACATCAGCCATCATGGTGGTTTTGCTTCAAGATGGCATTACTCTTGCCAGGCAAAAAGTGTTTTCTACATTACATTAATAAATTAAAGGTGCTGAGAAGCCCTGAGGAAAAGAAAACTATTTAAATTTCTCAAAATTACTTCTCAATGTAGTTTTTAATTAATATCTTTTATCATTCTGTTGGGATGGGAAACACAGGGCCCACAGCTCACCATTGTCATAATGATTGCCATTGGTGCAAATTTAAAGCACTCACAGTTCCTAATATGAGTAAACTTTCTGACCTTTAACTTCATGTAAGAGAAGGGATCTACCTTCCACTTACTTCTCTTTTTACCTAATAGACTTAATTTTTAGGGAAACTTTAGCTTTACAGAAAAATTGAGCAAAAAACATACAGAATTCCCTTATAGCCTGATTCCTTCCCACAGTTTCCCCTATTATTAATATCTTACATTTGTGTGGTACATTTGTTATAAATGATGAACAACGATATATTATTAACTAAAATCCATAGTTTACATTAGGGTTCACTCTTTGTGTTATACAGTTCTAACTGTATAACACAGATGGGTTATACAGATGTATACCATCATGTTGGAATTACTTTTAATTTTTTTCTTGCTCAGGAGTTGATTTTACCTTCAGAAAACAATTGTGTTTCATCAAACAAAAGTAGATAAATTGGTCTCCTGAAAGTTTTCCTACTGGGCAGAGCACTACTATTAAAATTCAATGGTACTTTGAACCATCTGTTACTAAGTTTATAAAAGCAGAGTTTTGGTTTTGCTTTTGTTTTGGATTGGGAACTCCCCACAACCAGCAAAATTATGTCCCTTTGTGGTTAAATGCAAACTATCTGCTGCAATAAAAACAGTTACACACAACTTTTCAGTATCCTAGTAGCATTTTTTTTGAAAGTTTCAATTTAGTTCACAAATGATAATGGGGGAGGGAAAGTCTATTGTAAAATAATATCAAAGAAGATTAAGCCTCCTCAGGTAGCAGCAGCTTAAAACATCTAATTAGTGTATTTGTGTTTTGAACAATGATGCTAATCCCAGAAGAAGCTGATGTGTGAGATAAAGAAAGTTACTCTTGCCAGACATCCTCAGGTTTATTCACACTTCGATCCATACACATCTGTAGCAATTCCAGTTTCCCTTATCTTTACTTCACTGCAGTGTCCCAGAAGCATGATAAAAGCATGAAGATACCATGGATTACATTAGAGTTTGGTCTGGAAATTCCACTTCCCACTCTGTGGCAATTCCTGCAACTTTTAATGGGGCTATTCTCACTTCTGACTGTAATTTGTCGTCATGGTGCTCAAAAGGTGGTCACTGAGGTAGGCTAAGCAGCAAAATATGAGCCAAAAATTATGTAATTAAATTAAAATAAGAGTTTAGTAATGTACTAAGGGTCGTGCTAGGCACTGTCACATACAGTATCTAATTTGTTTCTCATGAAAAGTCTATAAAGTAAATATTATTATCCCTATTATATCAATGCCTAAATTGGGAAATGAAAAGGCCATGTGATCTATGCAGGTCACACAGACAGGCCTATGCATATTTCCAATAAGCTTTGAAAGTATCACTACTTGCTAAAATTTTCTAATTTCTAATATTAAAGGGCTTATTTTTAAACATTGATATGAGAACACTTTTGCAATCACCTGACTAATTGGTGAATTCTGGGTCTGTCTAATCAAACAATAGCATAAGTAATATTAATATATGATGATCATATTCAAACACTTAAAGGAGTAATAATCAAAATTAATAATATGAATTTGGTGTAGTCTTACATTTTTAAGCCAAATATTTATCAACATGAACTTATATGTGCAGCTTATGTTTGGTCTAAAAATCTGCTGGATTTTCGACTCATTAACAAAAAATATTTTCTTAGAATATCCTAAACATGCTTTTTCACCTATGTTGCAATGTTATATACAACAAGGAAACAGGAAAATAAAATTTGATCTTGAAAATTGTCTAAATTCATGAAAATAGAGCAATGATTTTAGTAATTAAGCACATGCCTTACATGAGCACAAAACAAAAGATTTTTTAAGATAATGCATAAATACTTTCAAAGCTTATTGGAAATATGTATAGGCCTGTCTGTGTGACCTGTGTAGATCACATGGCCTCTTCATTTCCCAATTTAGGCATTGACATGATAGGGATAATAATATTCACTTCACAGACATTTCATGAGAAACAAATTAGATAAAGTATGTGAGAGTGCCTTGCAACCCCTAGTACCTGATAGTCACTCGACAGATATTGAACATTCTGTTTGCAGTGAGAGATATAACCCACATTTAGAGTAAAATTTCCTGACATAACATTGTGAACCTTGTCCAATGGCCCAGAAGCATTCATCTTCTGTTGTTTGATAATGTTCTTAAAGTGTATATTCAAAAGGAGATGCAGTTGATCATATGCTACCTGGCAGCATTGAGGGCAGCACTTAAAGAAATAATAAACTTGAAGAAATTTGAGCTTACCTGCCAGTCTAAGCCTGAGATACTATTCAGGACATCAGCAATTCTCACTGGAAATTTCCCAGATAAAATTCAGCGACTTTGTCAGCAAATATTCAGAGATACAGTCTTTCACAGGAAATAGATAACAAGTTTTTTTAATAATTAAACAAAAATAGTGTCATTGTTGGAGCTGTGTGACATTCTTTTCATTTAATTAAAATTAATTCAACCAGCAAATCACTGAGTAGCATATCAGTATAAAACTCTATACCAGAGATTAGAAAAAGAAATCTGAAAAATTATCCCCATCAAAAAGGAGTTTGTGATCTTATTGTTAGACTGGACCGCTTGAGGGGAAAAAAATCTATAAATGAAGCTCTACATGCAGAACAAAAACAACAAAGTCTCCAGTCTGAAAAGGAAAGACCTCAACACAGTCATGCAAGCAGAAAATATGGATCTCAAATCCTATATTTACTTCAGGAAGTACCACAGTCAGATAAAAAATGGAAACCTTAGTCTCAGTTCCACTGTGGCTATGGCTAACCATGAGACGTTGGGCAAGTAGGGGCTCTCTCTATATGTTTCTTCATTCACAATGCATCAGGTCTAGATAAATTGAAAATTTTGGTTCTGTAACAAAATGGAAAAGAGAGTCTTCAGATGACTCAATGCATAGAATTTAGACAGAGATTTCATAAGAATAGATTAAAAAGTGAGGGAAAACATATCTTGTTTGGATGAGAGTAAAGACAGAACACTTTCCTAGTTAAAACAAGTAGGAAAGTAGTGGACTATTTTCAACTAGATTGTCTTCTAGACAAAATATACAAACCAAACATTTACATTGTAAATGAAAATATAAGGCAATGAGAATAGGATCTACTGCTAAAGTCAGTTCTGGATTTTTGAGTCATTTAATAAATACTACCTTATGAGTCATAGCTGCTATCATTTTTATTATTATTATCACCAATGTCATCATTAATATCACCATGATTTTAGCTACTATCTGTTGAAAGCATGCTTTGTGCATCACCAGCTGATGATTTGCAGACATCTGCTCTAGTCACACAGTATTTCTCAATCATTATGTCTAACATCTATCGATCATCCAGAGGGTGCCTGGGGCCATGTTACATTACAATCCTCAGTACTGTATCCTAAGGTAGGTAGAGTTATTATCCCTATTTTATACAAGAAAACTGAGGCTTAGAGACAGTTAAAGTCATTTATTCAGGATCACAAATGACCACCATGGGTCAGTATTGACATCTGTGCATACTGAATTGAAATTCCTACATTCAGAGAAATTAAGAAAAAAAATGAGAGTGAACTCAATTATAAGTGGCAAGATGGCCAAACGGGAACAGCTCCGGTCTGCAGCTCCCAGCAAGATCAACACAGAAGGCGGGTCATTTCTGCATTTCCAACTGAGGTACCCAGTTCATCTCATTGGGACTGGTTGGACAGTGGTAGCAGCCCACAGAGGGCAAGCTGAAACAGGGTAAGGCATCATCTTACCCAAGAAGCACAAGGGGTCGGGGAACTCCCTCCGCTAGCCAAGGGAAGCCTTGAGGGACCATGCCATGAGGGACAGTGCATTCCGGCCCAGATACTATGCTTTTCCCACGGTCTTTGCAACCCACAGACCAAGAGATTGCCTCAGAGGCTTATGCCACCAGGGCCCTGGGTATCAAGCACAAAATTGGGCAGCCATTTGAGCAGATACCAAGCTACCTGCAGGAGGTTTTTTTTTCACACCCCAGTGGCACCTGCAACATCACTGAGACAGAACCCTTCACACCCTTGGAAAGGGGGCTGAAGCCAGGGAGCCAAGTGGTCTAGCTCAGCAGATCCCACTCCCATGGATCCCAGCAAGCTAAGATCCACTGGCTTAAAATTCTCGCTGCCAGCACACCAATCTGAAGTCGACCTGGGACGCTCGAGCTTGGTGGAGGGAGGGGTGTCTGCCATTACTGAGGCTTGAGTAGGTGGCTTTCCCCTCACAGTGTAAACAAAGCTACCAGGAAGTTCAGATTGGGTGGAAGCCCACTGCAGCTCTTCAAAGCCGCTTTAGCCAGACTGCCTCTCTAGATTTCTCCTCTCTAGGCAGGGCATCTAAAAAGAAAGGCAGCAGCCCCAGTCAGGGGCTTATAGATCAAACTCGCATCTCCCTGGGACAGAGCACCAGGGAAAGAGGCAGCTGTGGGCACAGCTTTAGCAGACCAAAACATTCCTGCCTACCGGCTCTGAAGAGAACAGGGGATCTCCCAACACAGCGCTCAAGTTCTGCTAAGGGAGAGACTGCCTCCTCAGGTGGGTCCCTGACCCCTGTGCCTCTTGACTGGGAGATGCCTCCCAGCAGGGGTCAGCAGACACCTCCTACAGGAGAGTTCCAGCTGGCATCTTGTAGGTGCCTCTCTGGAACAAATCATCCAGGGGAAGGAACAGGCAGCAATCTTTGCTGTTCTATAGTCTCTGCTGGTGAAACCCAGGCAAACAGGGTCTGGAGTGGGCCTCCAGCAAACTGAAGCAGACCTGCAGCAGAGGGGCCTGTTAGAATAAAAACTAACAAACAGAAAGGAATAGCATCAACAACAACAAAAAGGATCTCCACACAGAAACCACAGAAATCCCATCCAAAAGTCACCAGAATAAAAGACCAAAGGTAGATAAATCCACAAAGATGAGGAAAAACCAGCTCAAAATGGCTGAAAATTCCATGAACCAGAATGTCTCATTTTCTCCAAAGGATCACAACTCCTCACAGCAAGGGAACAAAACAGGACAAAGAACGAGTTTGACAAATTGACAGAAGTAGGCTTCAGAAGGGTAATAACAAACTCCTCTGAGCTAAAGGAGCATGCTCTAACCCAATGCAAGGAAGCTAAGAACCTGGAAAAAAAGGTTAGAGGAATTGCTTATTAGAATAACCAGTTTAGAGAAGAACATAAATAACCTGATGGAGCTGAAAAACACAGCAAGAGAACTTCGTGAAAAATGCAGAAGTATCAATAGCTAATTCAATCAAACATAAGAACGGATATCAGAAATTGAAGATCAATTTAATGAAATAAACTGTGAAGACAAGATTAGAAAAAAAAGAATGAAAAGGAATAAACAAAGCCTCCAGAAAATATAAGACTATGTGAAAAGACCAAACCTGTGTTTGATTGATGTACCTGAAGGTGACAGGGAGAATAGAACCAAGTCAGGAAACACTCTTTAGGATATTATCCAGAACTCCCCCAGCCTAGCAAGACAGGCCAACATTCAAATTCAGGAAATAGAGAAAACGCCATAAAGATATTCCTCAAGAAGAGCAACCCCAAGACACATAATTGTTAGATTCAGCAAGGATGAAATGAAGGAAAAAATGCTAAGGGCAGCCAAAGAGAAAGGTTAGGTTACCCACAAAGTGAAGCCCATCAGATGAACAGCAGATCTCTCTGCAGAAACCCTACAGTCCAGATGAGAGTGAGGGCCAATATTCAACATTCTTAAAGAAAAGAATTTTCAACCCAGAATTTCATATTCAGCCAAACTGAGCTTCATATTGAAGGAGAAATCAAATCTTTTACAGACAAGCAAATGCTGAGAGATTTTGTCACCACCAGACCTGCCTTACAAGAGCTCCTGAAAGAAGCACTAAAAATGGGAAGGAACAACTGGTACCAGCCACTGCAAAAACATACCAAATTGTAAAGACCATTGGCACTGTTAAGAAACTGCATCAACTAACGAGCAAAATAACCAGCTAGCATCAAAATGACAGGATCAGATTCACATGTAACAATATTAACCTTAAATGTAAATGAGCTAAATGGCCCAGTTAAAAGACACAGACTGGCAAATTGGATAAAGAGAAAAGACCCATGAGTGTGCTATACTCAGGAGACCCAGGTCACATGCAGAGACACATATAGGCTCAAAATAAAGGGGTAGAGGAATATTTACCAAGCAAATGGGAAGCAAAAAAAGTAGGGGTTGCAATCCTAGTCTCTGATAAAACAGACTTTGAACCAACAAAGATCAAAAAAGACAAAGAAGGGCATTACATAATAGTAAAGGGACCAATGCAACAAAAAGAGCTAACTACCCTAAATATATATGTACCCAATACAGGAGCACTCAGATCCATAAAGGAAGTTATTAGAGACCTACAAAGAGGCTTAGACTCCCACACAATAATAGTGGGAGACTTTAACACCTCACTGTCAATATTAGACAGATCAACAAGACAATTGACAGCAATATTCAGGACTTGACCTCAGCTCTGGACTAGGCAGACCTAATAGACATCTACAGAAATCAACAGGATATATATTTTTCTCAGCACCACATTGCACTTACTCTAAAATTGACCACATAACTGGAAGTAAAACACTCCTCAGCAAATGCAAAAGAACAGAAATCATAACAAACAGCCTCTCAGACCACAGTGCAGTCAAATTAGAATTCAGGATTAAGAAACTCACTCAAAACCACACAACTACATGGAAACTGAACAACCTGCTCCTGAATGACTACTGGATAAATAAGGACATTAAGGCAGAAATAAATAAGTTCTTTGAAACTATTGAGAACAAAAACACAATGCACCAGAATTTCTGGGACACAGCTACAGCAGTATTTAGAGGGAAATTTATAGTAATAAATGACTGCAAGAGAAAGCAGGAAAGATCTAAAATTGACACCCTAACATCACAATTAAAAGAACTAGAGAAGCAAAGGCAAACAAATTCAAAAGCTACCAGAAGACAAGAAATAACTAAGATCAGAACAGAAATAAAGGAGATAGAGACACACACACAAAAAAAAAAAACCTTCAAAAAAAATCAATGAATCCAGAGCTGGTTTTTTGAAAAGATTAACAAAATAGACCACTAGCAAGACTAATAAAGAAGAAAAGAGAGAAGAATCAAATAGACACAATAAAAAATGATAAAGGGGATATCATCACTGATCCCATAGAAATACAAGCTACGATCGGAGAACACTGCAAACACCCCTATGCAAATAAACTAGAAAATCTAGAAGAAATTGGTAAATTCCTGGACACATACACTCTCTTCAGACTAAATCAGGAAGAAGTCGAATTCCTGAATAGGCCAATAACAACTTCTGAAATTGAAGCATTAATTAATAGCCTACCAGCCAAAAACAGCCCAGGACTGGATGGATTCATAGTCGAATTCTACCAGAGTTACAAAGAAGAGCTGGTACCATTCCTTCTCAAACTATTCCAAACAATAGAAAAAGGGGGACTCCTCCCTAACTCATTTTATGAGGCCAGCATCATCCTGATACCAAAACCTGGCAGAGATACCACAAAAAAAGAAAATTTCAGGCCAATATCCCTGATAAACGTTGATGCAAAAATCCTCAATAAAATACTAGCAAACCAAATCCAGCAGCCCATCAAAAAGCTTAACTACCATGATCAAGTTGGCTTCATCCCTAGGATGCAAGGCTGGTTCAACATATGCAAATCAATAAATGCAATCCATCACATAAACAGAACCAAAGACAAAAACCACATGTTTATCTCAATAGATGCAGAAAAGGCCTTCAATAAAATTCAACATTCCTTCATGATAAAAACTCTCAATAAACTAGGTATTGATGGAATGTATCTTAAAATAATAAGAACTATTTATGACAAACCTACAGTCAATATCATACTGAATGGGGAAAAGCTGGAAGCATTCTCTTTGAAAACTGGCACAAAACAAGAATGCCCTCTCTCGCCACTCCTATTTCACATAGTAGTGGAAGTTCTGGCCAGGGCAATCAGGCAAGAGAAAGAAATAGAGGATATTCAAATAGGAAGAAAGTCAAATTGTCTCTGATTGCAGATGACATGTTGCATATTTAGAAAACCCCATTGTGTAAGCCCAAAATCTCCTAAAGCTGATAGGCAACTTAGCAGTCTCAGGATTCAATATCAATGTGCAAAATCACAAGCATTCCTATACACCCATAGCAGACAAACAGCCAAATCATGAGTGAACTCCCATTCACAATTGCTACAAAAATACTCCGCAGGAAGAGTGTACTTAGGAATACAACTTACAAGGATTGTGAAGGACCTCTTCAAGGAGAACTACAAACCACTGCTCAAGGAAATAAGAGGACACAAACAAATGGAAAAACATACCATGCTCATAGATAGGAAGAATCAAGATCATGAAAATAGCCATACTACCCAAAGTAATTTATAGATTCAATGCTATTCCCATCAATTTACCATTGACTTTCTTCACAGAATTAGAAAAAACTACTTAAAATTCATATGGAACCAAAAAGGAGCCCATATAGCCAAGACAATCCTAAGGAAAAAGAACAAAGCTGCAGGCATCACGCTACCTGACTTCAAACTATATTACAAGGCTACAGTAGCCAAAACAGCATTATACTGATACCAAAACAGATATATAGACCAATGAAACAGAACAGAGGCCTCAGAAACAATGCCACAAACATACAACCATCTGATATTTGACAAACCTAACAAAAACAAGCAATGAGGAAAGGATTCCCTATTTAATAAGTGATGTTGGGAAAACTGGCTAGTCATATGCAGAAGGCTGAATCTGTATCCCTTCCTTACACCTTATACAAAAATTAAAGATGGATTAAAGGCTTAAACATAAGACCTAAAACCATAAAAATCCTAGAAGAAAACCTAGGCAATACTATTCAGGACATAGGCATAGGCAAAGACTTCATCCCTAAAAATCACCAAAAGCAATAGCAACAAAAGCAAAAATTGACAAATGGAATCTAATTAAAAAGCTTCTGCACAGCAAAAGAAACTATCATCAGAGTGAACAGGTAACCTACAGAATGGGAGAACATTTTTGCAATGTATCCATCTGACAACGGGCTAATATCCAGAATCTACAAAGAACTTAAACAAATTTACAAGAAAAAAGCAAACAACCTCATCAAAAAGTGGGTGAAGGATATGAACAGATACTTCTCAAAAGAAGACGTTTATGCAGCCAACAAATATGTTTAAAAAAAAAAAACTCATCATTACTGGTTGTTAGAGAAATGCAAATCAAAACCACAATGAGATACCATCTCACGCCTGTTAGAATGGCGATCATTAAAAAATCAGAAGACAACAGATGCTGGAGAGGATGTGGAGAAATAGGAACACTTACACTGTTGGTGGGAGTATAAGTTAGTTCAACCATTGTTGGAGACAGTGTGGCAATTCCTCAACGATCTAGAACCAGAAATGCCAATGACCCAGAAATCCCATTACTAGGATATACCCAAAGGATTATAAATCATTCTACTATAAAGACACATGCTCACGTATATTTATTGCAGCACTGTTCACAATAGCAAAGACCTGGAAACAACCCAAACTCCCATCAATGATAGACTGGATGAAGAAAATATGGCACATATACACCATGGAATACTAATCAATCATAAACAAGGATGCATTCATGTTCTTTGCAGGAACATGGATGAAGGTGGAAACCATCATTCTCAGCAAACTAACACAGGAACAGAAAACCAAAGCATGTTCTCACTCATAAGTGGGAATTGAACAATGAGAACACATAAACACAGGGAGGGGAACATCACACACCAGGGCCTTTTAGGGGTTGGGGGTTAGGAGAGGGATAGCATTAGGAGAAATACCTAATGTAGATGACAGGTTGATGGGTGCAGCAAATCTCCAAGACACTTGTATACTATGTAACAAACCTGCTGTTCTGCACATGTGTCCCAGAACTTAAAGTATAATTAGAAAAAAAAAAAAAAGGTGAATCCCTCATTAGAAGGTCTATTCACACACTCAGGATGGGAGCACTAAATCACTGTCCAATCATTATTGTCCTGTGTGGAGCCTATGGAAAATTGTCAGTCAGAGCAGCTATGACCTTGTGAGCTGAAGCAGAGAAATTCCACCCCCCAAAAAAGGCAGAAAAAGCCCTTCAAGGATGTGGAATAACACTGCTTTTTTAAAATGTGACAGGGCTGTGAGCTCCTGAGAAACAGCAGCTAATAGAACACCTGAAGTTCCCCTATAAGGAATGTGACTGTTTTTGTTTTTTTGTTTGTGTGTGTGTGTGTGTGTGTGTGTGTGTGTGTGTGTGTGTGTGTGTTTAGCAAAGTCCTTTTAGGCCAACTGAATTTAAGAGACAAATTCTCAATCTCTTCAAATAGCTACAGTCCCTAAACTGAAAAGCCAATTCACATACACAATGTAGAAGGAATATTGTTAGTAGTCTTTTCAAACACAGCTGTACTCTCTGATTGAAGACATCATCTGTAGAAATGAAATACAATTATGAATGCCTGTGTACTTGCCCAAACAAGCACGTATGTTCATCCAGTTAACAAACATTCATTGAATATCTACTCTACATGATCAAGACAAAAACGTGTTCAGATATTGCTTTTGCTCATTCATGGAGCTCAGTGACTTTTAGACATAGACATGAATGATTATAAAACAAGAGTTTCTTTTAAATTGCTAAATCATTACAGTGATGGGAACAAAGCAACGAACGCTTGGAAAAAAGAGATTATTTCTAGCTGGGGTGATCACAGTGCTTGGAAATATACGCACACACACATACACACAAACATAGCATAATCAGCAATGTATTTTAGGAGAAACATCTAGAAACATGCAAAAGGAACCAGCCGATGGCAATGAAGAGACTGTTAACCAAAGATCTACAATAGAAACAGAAAAATGAGCCAGGTTTCTCAATACAAGTAATATCGAGAACTTGCAACAGCTTGCAGTAATGAATTTGGGATAGACAAACCAGAAGTTCAACTACCAATACTTATGAAAATTAAATAAAGGGCCAGGTGTAGTGGCCCATACCTGTAATCCCAGCACTTTGGGAGGCCAAGACGGACAGATAGTTTGAGCCCAGGAGTTCAAGACAAGTCTGGGCAACATGGCAAAATTTTGTCTCTACAAAAAATACAAATATTCGCTCGGCATGTTGGCATGCACCTGTGGTCACAGCTACTTGGGAGATTGAGACGAGAATCACCTGTGCCCAGGAGGTCAAGGCCACAGTGAGCCATGAGCATTCCACTGCACTCCAGCCTGGGTGACACAGTGAGATCCGCTCTAAAAAAAATAAAAATTAAATGGAAAGAAAATTTATATTTTCTTTATATATTTATATTTTCTGTTATATTTATTATAACAGAAAACAGTCTCTCGATCAATAAAGCAAGTACCTCCTTCCCTTATGTGTGAACCTCATAAAACTTTCTGTCATGAACTCTATGAACTCATTATTATTCTAATGAAGTGGATATAAGTAGAAATTAATTATCTCAGTTCTACAAGTTTAACGCTAAATAAATGATTGTCTACTAGGTGTCAAGCATTGTGATATGGTCTTTAACATTTATTCACCTATTCTCGGTATTACCGTTTTCTACAATTAAATATAATTCACACTCAGCTTGTAGGAAAAATTGAGATACGCCAACTCAAACTTCAGCAATCTTTCAAGAACATCATTTTCTTGTAATATAGAGGAAGTTATTCCATTTTTCCCCTTATTAGATAGGCTCAAGGCTTATCTTTGAGTTTAGTAAGATACCACTAAATAATAGACAGCAGTTATCTTTTCTTCTCCCCACTCAAAGCTTGTCAGAATACATTCCAGAATATCCAAAACAAAACATAGCAAACCTAAGTTAGTCCTTATTTTAGCTAACTGAATAACATGTTGGTAATTCTGATTTTTATAGATGAGAATACAGACATTATGAAATTAAGGCCAAAAGCTAAGTAAACACTGTAAAACCCATAAAAAGTTTCCTAAAATCAGGAGACTCCAATTCACCATATTAAGACGTCACAAGAAAGAAATCATAAATTATAGATGGGTCAAAATTTTTGTCAAAATAACACATTTAAGCTGGTTGTTGAATAAAGGTTATGGCCTCGGCTTAGACTGAGAGCTTGCTGAAGTCACGTCTCAGGCATAACATCCTCCCTAATAGTTAACATAGTGCTTGGTAGAAAAATAGGAAGAAACCATAATTATTAAAGACATATATAATCATATCCATTTTAAGATCATTGCCTACATTTTCCTAGCATTAGACATGAGAAACAACCATTCACTTTCCCAAAGCTAAATCAAGTCTCTTAAATATGTTGCAGAACACATTCTACCCTGTCTTTTGAAAATAAATAATTTAAATTCAATATAACCTATTTCTACATTCCTACATGAAACCACTAAAGAGCAATTTATTCCAGTCTAAACTTTGCAACCATAGACGACAAACCTCCTGTAGGGAAGTCTCTTCATGGATCCCTCTGGGCCCTTGTTGGGGATCTCTGCTCCAAAGTAACCCATCAGACTCAGTGTGAAACACAATGGCTTCATAAGCAGGAACCCATTTCCAAGGCTGAGTGTGCAACATGTCATAAGTAAAGCCCACAGCCTCATCCAAATTGTACTAGCAGCGAGTCATTCCCTGTGAGGTTGCTATCTTAAGGAGATTAAAGAGGTGTTTCATGAAGTCTTGCCACTTCTTAAGAATGTTATCGTCTTGTCAGATTAATCTAACACTGGCACTCTGATGTAAGAGACATCCAGATCCTCTGTGGTTTATGGCAATTTCTTTTACAGGAATCTCTGAGGACAGGTGGCCATAGCTGAAGCAGCTTCCAGTAGAGCTCTATTGCCCAACCACCAGAAGACCTGGACTTCCAGAAGAAAAGGTGATTCTTGTGATTCTCCCAAGTCCTGCAGAGAAGCTGACCTGGCAATGATAATGGCACAACAGCTACAGCCACCAGCAGTGTCTTCTACTGTGCCTCTGTAGTAAGGAGTTTCCCACTCCAGCTGCAGGCCTTGGTGAAGGAGGAGAGGAGCCAGAAGGGCTGGATAATCTCAAATATTACTTGGAATGGGGGGTATCTCCCTCATTAGAGTGTAAGTTTCATGAGACCAGGGATCTTTCTATTTATGTCTATATCCACAATACCTAGACGAGTTCATAGTAAAAATTCTATGCATTTTTGTTGAATCAAAAACTGAATGAATCAGTGAATCACTAAAACAGTCAAGTATGAACAATATTAGGAATAAACATTTTTAAGTCTGTTAGCTTCTGCTCTTCCTCCTCTATAGTCTATTCTCAGAGCAGCTGTATTAGTCAGGGTTCTCTAGAGGGACAGAATTAATGGAATATATATATAAGGGGGAGTTTATTATTAACTCACACAATCACAAGGTTCCACAATAGGCTATCTGCAGGCTCAGGAGTAAGAAAAGCCAGTTGGAGTTCCAAAACTAAAAAGCTTAGAGTCCAATGTTCAAGGGCCGGAAGCATCTAGCATGGGAGAAAGATGTAGGGTGTGAGGCTACGCCAATCTCATCTTTTCACATTCTTCTGCCTGCTAATATTCAGCCATGCTGGCAACTGATTAGATTATGCCCTCCCGGATTAAGGGTGGGTCTGCCTTTTCCAGGCCACTGACTCAAATGTTAACCTCTTTTGGCAACACCCTCACAGACACACCAAGAATCAATACTTTGTATCCTTCAATCCAATCAGGTTGACACTCAGTATTAACCATCACAGCAACTATGTGATAACCTATATCAAATTACATCTCTTCCTCACAGAGGCGGACAACACACTGGGAATAAAATGCAAATTCCTTACCATAGCCTGCCAGGTCCCACGTGTTCCTGCTCCTAGCTCCCTCTCTGACCCCATTCCCTACCTTTCTCTCCCACACTAGCCTCTTTGTAGTTTCTCAGACAAGTCAAGAATGCTTCCATCTCGTGGCTTTTGCACTTGCTGTTCCTCCTGTCTGGAACTCTTTTCCTTAGTGTGTGCGTTATTCACACTTCAGTTCATCTGGAACGCACTGAACTCTGGAGAGGACTTCTGACAAGCCTGTCTAAAATAGTATCCCACATCACCTCTATTCCTTACTCACTGGCTGTTTTTCTTTACAGCAGTTACCCTTTTCTGACATATTAAATGTGGATGTGTTCATTTTCTGTCTTGCCCTCTAAAATGTGTGAGGATGAGGACAATGTTTTGTTTATCAGTGGATCCTCAGCACCTGGCAAAATGCCTGATATGTAGTAGGTAACTATATAAAAATCTGGTGAAGGATTGAATGCAACAATATTTCAAATTTGCTCTGACATCCTTGAAAATTCTACAAAGCAAAGATATCATTCAGTCACTGAACAGTTATCTGGTACTTCTTCTGCACCTGGCACTGGATAGGTCTTGGGATAGACACAGGAGAGAGTCACATAAAGCCTTCATGGACCCAGCTCTCAAGAAGACTAGGGCAGCCTTTAAACATATTCCATGAATTGCTACAGGCAATATACAAACTATAAAGAGACATAAGGAGGAAACAGTTCTACCTGTGGGTGGAAAAGACTTCATGGAAGAACTTTCCATAAGGAAGAGGCAGCATATGCTCAAGAAAGCATGGAACAGTCTGGTGAGGTCAGGTGGGGAAATGTAGGTAAGTATGGTCAGAACACAAAAGCACACAGCTCCAAGGGCAGTGTGGTGATAGCTGAGGTTTCATGGGAAAGTGAGAAACTGATAACTGCTTGTTTCCCATGTTAAGGATCTAGAACTTTATTCTGCAGCCCAAAGAAACCCCCTGAAGACCTGGCCTAGCAGAATCATTACTACTTTAAGGTCTGAAAAAGATGAAATGTCCATCTCCATCTGCATGCATCACAACTTGACCACCAGCATTACTATACTGTAGAAATTATTTTGCATGTGAATAATGCCTAAAAGGGAACAAAAAAACAGAGAAACAATTTGATTCACTGGGAATTGGAGCTTTTGGAGTTTTCTTGTTGTTACTTCTTTTCACTTCCTATTAAAACCTGGTTTTCTCATCTTCCATTATATGTTGGACTATGGTCTCCAGGTTTACATTTGCTACCCTCTTTGCAGGCCTGATTTCCCTGGCATCAACACTCCTCTGGAGTTTCACAATTATTTGTTGACTTCTGTTGGGAGGAATGAAGCCCTAAACTCTGCCTTTGCACAACAGTGAATAGGCCAATTATAGATAAGGACTGCCACTGACAAACAAGCTTTCCTAACCATTTTAGCCCTGAGCTTCAGGCCTCCTGGTTATCAGTTTTCTAATCACCAATCTTTAGGGCGTTCATCTAGTCTACTTCTTTTCACTTTTCTTAAATGAAATCCTTTTTTCTTTTCCTCTAAAAAATCTCACAGAGTCCAGTGTATAAAAACTGTAAAGCAATGTTTTGTTAATGACAAATACATTATGCATGTTTAAATTTGTACTATTCTTTTATAGTGAAAGTGAAGAATGAGCACAATGTGTCTATTTTGATGAGTCAGACATTTTCAATCCTGACTTATAGGTGACAGTTGTGGTTCTGTCATTCCCAGAATAAAATATGTGTTTCTGTATTTTTTGTAAAACATTCTTACCCAGGCTGGTCTCGAATTCTTGGGCTCAAGCAATCTGCCCACCTCAGCCTCCCAAAGTGCAGGAATTACAGGCACAAGCTACTGTACCNAAAAAAAAAAAAAAAAAAAAAAAAAAAAAAAAAAAAAAACTGGATCCAGTTCATACATCCTGCATTTGAAAAAGAAAAAGAGAGACCAAGCAGAGCTAGCAACAGTCTAACTAACATATGCCTCATTTATAGCATCCCTCAGTAGGTTGAGGTTGCAAACTCATTGTTCTAGACTCGAGTCAGGAGCCAAATCCAGTTCAGTTCACACTGCATATGTTTTCATTAGTTGTCACTGTTTAAAAATTGAAAGATTTCATTTAAGAATCTGGAGATCTGTCTTCTCTTGAAATCTCTGGGGATCTGGCTGTACTGGGACCACATTCCAACCTAGCAACTGCTTAAGGCCTAAAAGGACCTGTTTGCCATATCCAGATGGCCTTACACATGCATGCCTCCCCTTAACTAGCCTCCTGGCCTTGTAACATGGAAACGTGTGTTTCTCACACTACATGCCCAAAGGCAATGGGAGACTTTTTGCCTTCTGTCTCCATCAACCCTAATCCAAACCACCATCAGGCTCTCCACAGACTGCTGCAGTAACCTCCTAATATTCATACTGTAGGGCTGCTCTCCCTGTGCAGGTCCCAGGTGTATTTACCCTCAGACTCATCCTTACCCTTCACTGATGCCTGGGACCTGCATTTTCAGGCATGCATGTTAGCTGTCTCTCAACTGGCTTCAGCCAATGGGGGACACTGCAGGATATTAGAAGACAGGATAAAGGGAGAAGCCAAGGTATTTGCGTCCCTGTCTCTCTGCCTTATGTGGTGTCTCTGGCAGAAGCAGCCTCTCTCCCCTGGTTCCCACTCGTGGAGTCCTCACACAGGCTGAGTCTTTTGCCAGAACACACTTGCATCACTCAGGGTCCCAACAAGAAACAGAAGGCATAGTTAAAAAGGATAATTCGAGGTGCATTTATTTACAGAGGGTCGGTTTACAAACACGTGGGTATAGAGGAATCACAGTGGATAATGCTTAACACTCCTAGACCCAACAAGGAGTGAATCCTAAAGAGTCATCCATTTTGTGAGGAGGGGGCACGTTCAGGCAAGAGATGAGGTCACCTAAGGCTAACTCTATGGGGAAGGAATGGGAAAATAAAGCCATTGTTTTCCTCACTCTTCAGGGCTTTTCTACAGTGGCACTATTGACATCTGTGACCAATAAAGTCTTGTATTTCGGTGGGGGGGGGGGGTGGAGCTATCCTGAGCACTGTAGAATGTTTAGCCAGAAACATCCTGGCCTCTGCCAGCTAGATGCCTCCCAGTTATGACAACCATAAATATCCCCAGATTCTGCCAAATGTTCCCAGGGTGCAAAATCAATACTAGGTGAGGACCACTGAGGTACAACCACCTGCTATAGTCCACTTAGGTCAGCCTCGGAGTATAGAGAAGAGTGGAGGGAGGAGGAAAGCGGATATGGAGAGCCACAACTCCTTACCCCACACTGACCTGGCATTGATCCCCCCACTGACACTCAATCTTCAGATCTCTGGATGATCTGAAACCTTCTCAGTGGGTCCTTGCCTGGCCAACCTCACACTATGTGTTAAATTAAGCTTTTACTTATTATTCTAATTGTACCCTATTGTTTTCCCTCAGACCTTATCACAGTTTATGGTTATCTATTTTATGTGTCTGTTTATCTTTAATATCTCTCTCACCTGTAGACTGAAAGCCATTTGAGGATATGGGTTGTGACTGCTTGTTCACCTAAATGCTAGCCCAGTGTCTGGCATAAAATCAGAGTGCAAGAAACACATGGTGTGCAACCAAATTATGAATGAATGTGTTAACTTGCAGCAACTATAGCAGTATATAATCTTTGGGTTATTACTCAAAGACAGACATACATTTCTTTGAGGGTATGATCCTTTTGATTACCATTATACACCTCACATTCCTGTCATGGTGATTCTGCTGTTCACTCATGTTAGAGAGACACTGTTTTTCTGTTTCTCAGTAGTGTCAGAGAACCACTGTTTTAGTTTAATGTGACAGGCAGTGGAGAATAGTATTAAAAGCAAGGATCCAGAGACAAACCCTTGGGTTCACATCACTGCTTCTTCTACTTTTGACCTGCTGTGTGACCTTGAGTGAGTTTAACTTCTGTGTGCTTCATTTTCCTCATCAGTAAAATAAGGATAATGAAACTACATATCTCATAAAATTAGTACAAATAGTAGATTGAGTTAAGAGTTTTTAAGCACTTTGAAGATCCTCATTCTGCATAATGTAAGAACTATGTAAGTGAATGTTAAATAAAATAAATGTAATCTCAGGTATACATTAGGCTTCCTTCCAATGAAGGCTTGTTCTTTTATTTCCCTTCTCTTTGGTAGCTACAAGACTGAAAAAGTCCAAGCTCTTTACAGTAAACTTTTCCATACGAGGCCCTATTTAGCCTAGGCCATGCAGCCCACAAGTAGCAAATCCTTTAGCTCTTCAATGGTGCCTCTGGGCTGTGTGACTTGGGCAAGTTTACGTCAGGATCTGCCTGTCAGTTAAGCAAGCTTTCCACAGTCAAAGGTAGAATGTAACCTGTCCTACCCATTTACCCTTTGAGTCCTTCTTTTTCCATTTAGCACAGGATGCACAGGTAGATAAATAATTTATGAACTAAACTCCCTTCCTGGTTTTTATTTTTATAATTTTCCATGGAGTATCTTAATGCCAAAAGCAAACCAATCATTAATTTTATGAAGAATGTGACCTATGTATGAACCAGTAAAAAAAAATAGTTACTGTACTTTTATATCAATTCAAGCTGAAATATTAACCAAAGGTATTCTAATTAAAACACCAAGACATGTCTTTAAAACATAGAAACTTTGCTTGTTTTCTAATAGAGAATAAAATCATAATATTTTCCTCTTCAATTTTATTTTATCCTTTAAGCTTACATTTGATAAAGGTAGAAAATTCACTTTCTAAAAGAATTAAATACCATTACAAAGAGTTGAGTGAAGTACTAAGAACACAAATACTTTTTAAAAAGAAAACTTAGGTAATCATATGTAAAGATAACAGAATTTACTTCACACACAATTGAAAGGCAAAAGGGCAAAAATGTGTTACTAATGTGCATATTAATTCTGAAGAATTAATGGCCTGATTTATCTTCGTTGATTAATTTTTAATCTTTCAACTCTCTTTGCTCTCATTCTTCGATCTCTTAGAAGACATATTATTCCTTTCATTACACATTCTGAAGCTTCATAGACTAGTTTATACTCACCAGGTTCTACAGAACGCTTAAATATTACAAGTGTTGGGGAAACATAAAATCTCTCCTTATCCTTTACCACTTTTATCTGGGCCATCTCCACAAATCTAGAAGGTAGCTTTGGTGTTTTCATCAGATGCTACTCATTGAAAAACTTTGGAGTGCCATCTGTGTGCCATCATTTAAAAGCTTTGGAGTGCCATCCAGGAGCTACACCAGGAACTGGAAAAACTGCAAGAACAAGTCTCTGGTATATACATTTTCAGGCACAAAATAAACAAGCATTTAAGCAAAGAAGTTTGTGTATTCACAGCAAAGAGAAGAGCAAGCACAAGAACCAAGAGACAGGACAGAGTGTGGTGTGCTCGAACAAACAGCAAGGGAGCCAGTGATGGATGGGAGAACAGCAGGAAGTAAGGCCGGAGCCAGTGATGGATGGGAGAACAGCAGGAAGTAAGGCCAGTGGGGTAGCCAGAAGGCTTGGTAAGGACTTCCCCGAACTTTAGTCTATGTAATGGGAAGCTATGAAGTGCTGAGAGCGAGCCTGATTTACACTAGGACCACTCTGGGAGCCGGAGGCATGTGCAGATCAGAGTCTAGGTGGACATAGTAGAGGCAAGGAAGCAAATTAGGACATCAGTTAAGGCAAGATATGGTTATTAAGTTGGAGGAGGACGGCAGGGGCAGATAAAGGAGAAGTGGCTGGATTCAGAATATGCTTTGAATGTGAAGATGACAGATTTGCCGACTGTAAGATTAAATGTGCAGGCTGACAAAAAAATATTCTTATTTATGATATTTCACAGAAATTGTGAGAACTCCATTTGCAACATTTTAGTAGAGCAATAAATTAAGTAATACACAGCTATATTGAAAGAAAACAACGAAAGTTTTAATAACTCTCACCTAAACTAGAGAGAAAAAGGAAAAAACAAATAGTACATCTAAATAGATATAATTCATTTAGATAAAATATATCTAAACAGATGTGATATATTTAGATATATCTAAACAAATATGATACATTTAATTACACCTAAGTTGTTTTCTTATATATAATGCTCTTGGACATAGCATTAGCATAGTAGGTTTATTGAGGATGTTAAAAGCACAGAAAACTTTTTTTTCCCATACTTTGCCATTTATTTACTATTCCTTTACTACTTATCTTTCTCAGTTTTAGAGAATAAAATAATTTCAGTGCTACAAAATACATATTTATATAATTAATAAATAATAGTATTGCCAATTTATTGAATAGTTACTGGGGAAAGAATTGGCAAATTCCTATTTGTTATTCAACCATTTTAGTTTATCAACCATTGCCATTTATTTTTGCCATTGTTAGCGATTTAATAACTATTGTTAATTTACCATTTAAAGGTTTAATGAGGCAAAACTCAGCATCAGAAATGGCACCATCTTTCCAAGGAAATTCTGGCCAGGCACAGTGGCTCATGTCTGTAATCCCAGCACTTTGGGAGGCCGAGACAGGCAGATCACAAGATCGGGGGATCAAGACCATCCTGGCCAACATAGTGAAACTCTGTCTCTACTAAATGCAATACAAAAAATTAGCCAGGCGTGGTGGCACACATCTGTGGTCCCAGCTACTCAGGAGGCTGATGCAGAGGAATCGCTTAAACTGGGAGTCAGAGGCTGTTTCTTTACATTTAGTGAAATTTCAAAAACATTATGTGGTTGACGTTAGCAGTGTTCTTCTTTCATCTCACTGATTTGCTAATATTTCTTATATATATTTCTTTTTCTTTAAAACATAAACTATGTAATCATTGGTCCTTTATAAATTAATCATATATCTTTAATATGAACTGATAGAGAACGGTTATTTCTGAACATCTATTTGGATTCCACAAGTTACTTCCCATGAATTTCAAAATGAAGAAAAGAAATCTGAGGTTTAAACTTGTAAAAATCCACACATAATGAATATGATTAGCTCCCAGGTTGGGTAAATCAAAAGATTTCCTGTAGATGCAAAACCAAAGAATTTGGAACACCCAACCCTCCATTAAAATTACCTAGATATAATCTCTATGATGTCAGACTGAAAAGTGACTATAACTTACTGAAGTGAAACAATTAATTGTATTGTGTCTAATGTAAAGAAAGACTATGAACAGCAAGAAGGTGTTTAGACTATAGTACACATGCAAACACACAAAAAGAAAACCCTAGTACTGTGGTATTTATCCAGTCGTAGCCAGGTATAAGAAAATTCTGTGACTGATTTTAAACATTATTTAAAAGACATGCAATTTATCACCCAAGATCTGCCCCCTGAAAGTACAATGCAGAGAAGAATTGCATCCTACTTCATCATTTCTAATTACATGTTTAAAATTATGAACTCCATTTGGAGGGGGTGGCGGGGGATTATGTCTACACAACACTACGTCTCTAGTACATTCTGTTAGAAGAGAATCGCGATGCTTCGCTCCTAGTTGACATGGAGATATTATTCTGTAAACATACTTCTAGCATCTCTCCATCCACTAACTCACTCTTCCCTGGGTAAGAGAAATGGAAGCTTGAGAAAGTAAGCAAGAATGCTCAGTTGTACCATTCTCCCTCTTGGGAACTGCCTGCCTGTGGCAGGAGTATCTCTCTTCACCTCTAGAGTCTAAATCCCTGTGGAGAAAAGGTCTGCCTGCCCTGATGCAGGACTGCAGGGACCACATGGGGAGGTCTTCCTAATTCTGAGAGTTGGTTCATTGGTTCACTTGGTTCTCTCATTAATCTATGACTCTAATCTTGATCTACAAATGACAGAGATGATATTTTTCTTCCATCTGCCTTTCAGAGTTCTTTTCTGAAATTATTCAGATTCCAGGCACAGCAGAGGAAAAGGTCCTATTTATCAGCCCCTTTGAAACCCTAACACATACAGATAACAGTACCTGATTCTCTGTAAATGCTTAGCAAATATGTATTGAGCAACGTAGAAAGGCTGATTCCACAAATTTAAGTTCTCTGCCCACATAAAGCCTTATTATACTATGGACAGAAACTTGAAAGCTTAAACCTTGGCCATCAGTGCCCACTTTTCAGATAAAATAACAGAATGATCTGGGGCTCTGAGATCAAGATTGGGCTAGGATATCTTTGGAAACTGGGTCGAATGTGGAACATCATATGCCTCAAGACTGTGATAGAGAGGCTGAGTAGGCTGTCTAAAAATACCATTCAATTTAAAGAGTGTACAGAAAGAAAAAATCTGGGCAAGACACCAACAGGATAAAAACCAAGGAGATGGAAATTAGTAGTTTAGAACAGGAGTCTATGGAAAAGACAAATTCTGGAGAAAAACGCTGATCTAGCTTGAAAATGGCTGCAGCATATTTTACCATGTACTTCATGACTGGAAATGAAGGAGCTGGAGGGGCAGGGGGAGCTGGTCATGTTATGGTTGGTTGTTTGGGGAAGCGGGCAATGGCGGTTGTCTGGGATAGGGAAGATGTCCTTCAAGCCTAACAGCACAACTGAAGCACATTTTACTTGAATAAGAAATATCATCCAAAACCTAAAATGCAATAAAATAAATAAATGGGAAAAAAATATATATATATATATATAATCAAGGAAACTCAATTAGAGGCATAAAATTTGGTAAAGAAAAAAAAAAGCCACCATTGCTTTTTGCAGAAGTCATGACAGCTTCAAATACTCTAGAGAATCGACAATAAAACTAACTTGAACAATAATAGAATTCAATAAGGTATCATATATACAATTAATAAGAAATTAATTAGAGGACATATGGTAGAGAAAATCCCATTTATAATAGGAGGGAAGAAGATTAAATACTTAGAGATAAACTTAACAAGAAATGTATAAAACCAACAAAAGGAAAATTATAAAACACTCTTGGCAGATATACAGTAGACTCAAACAAATAGTAAGACATTCCTGTCCTTGGATAGGATGACTCAATACTATAAAGATATCAGTTCTCCCTATATTCATTTATAAATTTAACACAATCCTAATAAAAATTTCAACAAGCTTTTTTTTAGGGCATAAAATAACTTGATACTAAGGTTCAACTTGAAAAGAATGAACATACATTAATACCTAGACATTAAACATACTACTGATCTTACGTAATTAAAACAGTATTCTACTGGTATATAAATAGACAGATATACTGGTGGAAAAGAATAGTTCAGAAACAGACTTAAGTATACGTGGAAATTTACTGTAAGATAAAGATATTCTGTAATTTCAATTTGTATTTCTTCTTTTCACTCATTAATAAAAAGTTTTTGAATTTCCAGGAAAAAAAAAAAAAGAAATATCATTGCCTGATTTAATTTTTCTAATGATTTTCTGCACTATTAGTAAAATATACTCACGAAAAACAGTCAAATATAAAACTCAAAACAATCAAGTTCTTATATTAAGCAGTAAATTAGAGCTTCCTTTTATAATAAACAACTATTCAGGTTGTGCAAGGCACAATATTTAATTTTATCACCCAGGATCTTGAGTTATAAAACACATTTCTGATGTTTATTTATCTTCAATATCTAAGCTTGGAATGGAGCAAGTCCCTGACTACTTAGCTCTTAATAGAAGATGCTGCCTCAGCTATAGGGGCTCTATTCAATTTCTTTTTGACATTAGTCAAAAGAAGTGAAGGAAAACCCTTGGTTGCCTTGTTTGGAAGCTATTATTTTCATTCTCCTTGTGTGGCAGAAGCAATGAAGGGCATGTTGACATGGAAAGAGTAAACTGAACTGACTTTTTTCTTCAAGTAGTGAGTCTTTTTTCTAATTGTTTAGCCCCCTCCCTTCCTACTATAGGTTGTTTATGTTTTAATTGGATCTATTTGGTCCTGATTTATATGAAATACTATTACTGCTTGAATATAACTAATGGCTTTAAGACAGTTACTTAGAGTAACTACAAAGCTGTTTTTTTAATTATTAAAATATACACAAAAGTATCCAGAAAAAATAATATATAATATTTATAAAATATATAATAAAAATATTAAAAATAAAACTACTAAACAAATGGGAAATTATCAATGTAAACTTAAGAAGTTGGCCAGGCACAGTGGCTCATACCTGTAATCCCAGCACTTTGGGAACCCGAGACGGGCAGATCACGAGATCAGGAGTTCAAGACCTGGCGGACCAATATGGTGAAACCCCATCTCTATTAAAAATACAAAAATTAGTCAGGTGTGGTGGTGCCCCTGTAGTCCTTGCTGCTCAGGAGGCTAAGGCAGAAGAATCACTTGAACCTGGGAGGCAGAGGTTGCAGTGAGCCAAGATCACACTACTGCACTCCAGCCTGAGCTACAGAATGAGACGACTCCACCTCAAAAAAAAAAAAAAAAAAAAGTTGATAACTGTTCTGTAATCATGTTAGGAAAAGAATCCATACTGAATACTTAAAGAACCATAATCTATGATGTAAGTTGTAATTTACTTCAAAAAGTTTAGGAAAAAAAAGTGTGTGTGTGTGTGTGTGTGTGTGTGTGTGTAGAGACAGAAAGAGGCTATACATAAAACATACATGTGGCTTATATAAAACATCCCATGCTATTACATGGTATTATATTATCTTTTGTCAGTAAACATCCATACATTTTATAGTTGTGACTAAGGTTAGAAAAATGTTTGAGTGGTAACTTATTTCATATAACTCTAAAATTAATAACTGACAAATATTAATAACCAAGGACAGTAAATATAAAAGTAAATGCAAACACAAGAAGAACCCAGCAGATATCTCAGTGTCAATTCAGTAATATGTCTAATCACACATAAGATGACTTTTATTTATTGCTCCTTATTTTAACGTGAGTTAAAAGAGCAAGAAACAAGTTTCTGTGTAGCTTGCTGATTCTACAAATCCTGACCACTGGCTTGATGTCGCAGAAACTTACTTGAATTACTTTTGCACTTCACTTAATTCAAGGATGGCGATTGAATCTATGTAAAAATTACTATATCTAAATCATTTCTTATGTGACCTTAATATAGGCATAAACATTAATACATATAAAGATCAATATTAATAAATAACATAAATTATATCCATGATATTTGTCTCAAAAGGAAATATAGATGCATGAAATGTACTCAACACAACAGCTCTTTTATTTCTAGCTTAAAGAAAACTGCCTACCACAAAGTAGGAGCACAATATATATTTGTTAAGTGAATAAGCAAATGAACTAAAATGAATAAAACAAAATAATATATGTAATGTTTTTAATGCAAAAACTGGCATATAGCATTCAATATGTGATATGGTTCAGGTTTGTGTCCCTACGCAAATCTCATGTCGAATTTATTTGTAATCTCGGTGTTGGAGGTGAGTCCTGGTGGGAGGTGATTGGATCATGGGGCCGATCTCCCCCTTTGGTGCTGTTCTCCTGATGGACTTCTCACAAGATCTGGCTGTTTAAAAGTGTATAGCAGCTCCCTACACCCTCTTGCTCCTGCTCTGGTCATGTCAGACATGCACGCTCCCTCTTTGCCTTCTGCCATGATTGTGAGTTTCCTAAGGCCTCCCCAGATACGGATCCTGCCATGATTCCCACACAGCCTGCAAAACCATGAGCCAATTAAACATCTTTCATTATAAATTACCCAGTCTCAGGTATTTCCTTATAGCAGTGCAAAAATGAACTAATACAATATGATCTTAGTAATAAACATCCAACTATCTCTTAATAATACTATAACATTTAACTATGTCCTCACCATCATGAGACAATAAATTAGTGACTCTCAACGAAAGGAAGCATGCCACACTCCCCCAGGGGATATTTTTTAGAGATTTTTGTTTTGTTTTCTGTTTTTTGTTTGTTTGTTTTGTCTTTACTGAGTTTTACAGTGATTGGGCCTCAACTATAGATTGGGACCAAAGGGACTGGATGTCGTGAAATGTGTAGTACAGCCCCACAGAATGAAGCATTGCCCTGTGTTTTGTTCAATTTTATAGTATCCAACACATAACAAACCTTCATATTTTGTCATAGTTTTCCATATATAACACATTTTCTAGGATTATGACTACTGTGTAAGTAGAGGAAACACTGTATGCTGCTTTCCTTTCTTCTTAGAGGTACTTGGAGTTAGTAAGAAGTTCAGAGTGTGTTACTAAAAGCAGTATCACTGTGGAATTTGAATTGCTAATATTTCAAACAGATGAGTCTGCATTTATAGCTGTTGAATTCATGTTTAAAGAACCTCTCTCTCTCTCTCCACCCCCCATCTATCAAAATATGAATACATTTATTTATCCCTTGTTTTCAAATAATAATTATAGAGAAGAAGGGTTGACAATCAACTGAATATTGCCTTTTCCTAAATCTAAATTTATTCATTCCAAGTAAGGATAAGCATCTGCCTCCTTACTTTTCTTTTCCAGTGGAGCCATGCCTGAGTATTTAAATACTGAACTGCATATCATTTTACTACATACATAAAATTTTATTTCTCTCTTATTTCACAGTTTAGGCATTATATTGACTCTTCAAAGTCGTATATGCAGGTAAGTTGTATTTCTATGAATTTCATTCAATTGTACAAAAGGAGGATGATAAAAAGTTATTATTTTAAAAGTTATTTAGTTGGATAGGATTGAAAACTACTGCACTTGATTCTACCTGTAAGATGCCAAAATAAAAGGCAGAATTTTCAAAACAGCTTTGCAACACTTTTGACACCTTAGAATGTAGAGAAAGATGAGACCTACAGTCTTCAGGTTTCCATGCCCTCCCTTCCCCCAAGCAACTTGGGCAGGATGCTACCTCTACTTTGAACTAGGATAGAGGGGTCCATGAGACCACTTAGGAAGTTTCAAATATGTTCCCTGCAGTTGGAGACATGTGCCTTCCTCAAGTCTGAGAAAGCTAAAGGAGCTAGAAAAGACTGCCAGCAAGATACAGGTGCCTGTGTTTTGATCGACTTGCACTTCGAGAGTTGTTGAGGACAATGGATATATGCCCAAATATGAGCACAAGAGAGGGAACCCACACATCACCCTTTTACATCTGACTTAGCCTATAGAATTTCCTAGGAGGACGGTACGAATCCAATGGTGAAGATCTGTGTGGAGTATATCATGAATGCTAAGGGCTTCTGGGAAGGTGGTGAGCTTTGATCCCAAAGCAATACATTTGCTCTTGTCAAAGAAGCCAGCAGTCTTCTGTCCATGTAGATGTTATTGCTGGTATCTTAATATACTTGACTCTCAGAGATTAGCTCTCAGAGCCTGTGCCACATAATTGCTGAGGGGTTTCATTATTTTATCTGTTTGCATTACCAGTGCAACCTTTTTAAAAATGTTAGAATGCCATTTAGGAAAGATCCTTTTATTTTCTCCACATTTGTACTCATTTTCAGATATGAAAGCCTACATGAAAATCACTTATGAAATGGAGGAAGATGAAACCAAAGATGTACCGTTTACATTCAATCTTAGTTGTATATTTAACAGCTTCTTCCATAAGCACAGGTTTAGTACATACAATTATATTTGAATTTCTCAAATTTGCAAGTTACCAGAATGCATGCCTCTACAAATATTATCATAGATCATCACTCCAATCAAAGTAAAAAGCTCTCCTTGAAAAATGTTTCTTTAAGATTAGAGCAAATGGAAACAAAATCCATTAATTCTTTAGATTTTTACCTGTGGTCATACAAGTCAGAGTGGCTCAGTCTTTTGTCATAACCTGCATGTGTCTACATGCAAGGCTTTTAAGTGTATCATAATTGAAGAATAATAGAACCATCAATTCTAAGCATTCGCAATTTTTTTGTCACTCCATATCAAGCCAGGTAAGGAGTGGAAAATGAATCAGAGTCCTGATTGTATGGCATATAGAGACAAGGGACAGTATACCTCTCCAGGCAGTGAGCTCTCTATCTCTGGGGACACTCAAGTCAAGGCAAGAATCTTTCAACTAGGAGACGAAATTTCTGCATTGACTCTGAGATTACACAGATAAAGTGAATAATTCATATGCAACAAGATAAATATCACTTATTAGCATGAGGAGGAGAGACTGGATCCTGCAAGAAAAGAGTAGTAAAACCAGTGACATAAACCATTGTCTTTTGACTACCCAGCATGCATCCACATTTATTTCCTTCCAGGACAACCAAGTCCTTTCACATTCTCAGGCCAATTGCTTCAAGTAAAATTAACTCCACTTTAGGGATTCAGGATTGAAGCCTACCACAGGCTTTGCAGTATATTCCCTCTACAGTGGCAATTTCAGGGTTGAACATCAGACCTATAAGGCAGGTTGATCGGGACCAATAAGCTAAATTCTAAAATTCCCTCTGCAGCAGTCTGAAAGTGGGGTATCTCTTACACTGGATTGGGTGTTATCATGCTGTGAGCCTGGAACTCTGCAAAGACAGCTGGCAGAGTCAGAAAATGAAGTTGATCAAGAAGATTCAGAGTATGGCCAGGCACAGTGGCTCACGCTGGCAATCCCAGAGCTTTGGGGGCTGAGGCGGGCCAATTACCTGAGGTCAGGAGTTCTAGCCTGGCCAATGTGGTGAGACCCCATCTCGACTTAAAATACAAAAATTAGCTGAGCGTGGTGGCACATGCCCGTAGTCCCAGCTACTTGGGAGGCTGAGGTAGGATAATCACTTCAACCCAGGAGGCGGAGGTTGCAGTGAACTGAAATCACATTATTGCATTCCAGCCTGAGCAACAGAGTGAAACTCCATCTCAAAAAGAAAAAAAAAAAAAAAGAGGATTCAGAGTAGAAAAATGGACTCTGATTTCTGAACCAAGACAACGCCTGTTCGGTTACATAAGCCATTACAGTATTTTTCCCTTTTTACTATGCTATTTTAAGTTGTATCTTTTCTAACCCGTCCGTTCCTGCAAAGAAAAAAGAAAAAAAAAAGGACCAGACTAGCAGATCAAGTAGAGATTATAGTGTTCCATCCTATCCTCAGTACTAAGGATAGCGTCAGACACATAGAAGGTGCTCAATAAACACTTGCTGAATGACTGAAAAACAAACGCTGCAAGCAGCAGGAAGAGCCAAAGATGACTTGGAAAAGGAGAGAAAAAGAGGAAGTGGTGATAGTGCATTAGTGAGGAGACTGCGTAGGAGGACAGGAGAGAATTCTAGCAGCTCATATGAGTACAAGACTTTAGGGAGATGGAGAGAGATATAAACAGAACTGTTAGGAAGTTGGCTCTATGATAAGCTACATACAGTTTTTCTTATAGAAGGAAATATAACCTAAAACTCTATATATTTTTCTTCAAGACTTCTGGAGTCAGACTTACGTCCTTGAATGTGACTTCTTGCAGAGGCTGGCTTTGAGGCACAGCACACTTGCCAGATTAAATGAAGATTACACAAATGTATTGAATTCCTTATGTGGAGATCAAATTTAAATGTCTTGATAAAAACAGTCATATTTTGACCTGTCCTCAAGAGAAAAAATAAAAGGAGCATTTTTCCCCCCTCAGGCATAGCTTCAATTAGAAAGTTAAGATCATTTCGAATGATAATTTGAAATGCATATCTACTATAGCCTGTTGATATTTATTTCAACAAATTCAACTCTAATTTTTGGCCATCTAAGTTCATTTCTTGCAATTTCCACTCTATATCAAATCAATGATCTAGCTTTAAAAAAAAAAAAAAGAAAACTAACTTTTGTAAACAAAAAGAAAAAGGTATATTAAAGAAACTTGATTATTTATACATTGACAGCCCTGCCATTTTTTAAGTAAATCTATAAAAATATTCATGATTACCTGTAACTCAATGTTTGTGATCAAAAATAAAGCAATGCTTCTAACAGAACCGCTACCAGGCAAGCATCGACAAACCAAATACTTCACATGCTGCCACTATAGCTTTCTTGGATTAAACTACAATGTTTTTTCCTGAAGAAAACAAGTAATATTTTTAGCTTTTTTAAAAAAGACAATGATATATTATGATGCTAACCAGAGCATCCTTTATTTAAACTCTGTGAGGTACTGTCACTGTATCTGTGGGTAAAAGATGCTTAGTAGAATGATAAAAGAATGAAAGCAAGCTTGAAGGGCTGTTCGTGACACCAGTGACAATAGAGACCTGACTTAAGTTCCACAGTAACTCTGCCTGACCTTGAGCGTCTCCCCCACTTTCTGCATGTCTCACTAAATCACATAAGGTGAGGTACCTCTTTAAGAGTATTAAAGACCTACTTTGTTATTGTAATATTAAGAACATAACATTTAAACATGTTAGGGAAGAAAGAGAACATTGGATGACTAATGAGAAATAGGGGCTGGGTGCAGTAGCTCAAGCTTGTAATCCCAGTACTTTGGGAGGCCAAGGTGGACGGATCACCTGAAGTCAGGAGTTTGAGACCAGCCTGACCAACATGGTAAAACCCCATCTCTGCTAAACACACAAAAATTAGCTGGCCTTGGTGGTGGGCACTTGTATTCCCAGCTACTCAGAAAACTGAAGCAGGAGAATCACTTGAGCCCAGGAGGCAAAGTTTGCAGTGAGCCGAGATCACAACATTGCACTCCAGCCTGGGTGACAGGGCAAGAAGAAAAGAAAAGAAAAAAGGGAAGGAAGGAAGGAAGGAAGGAAGGAAGGGAGGGAGGGAGGGAGGGAGGGAGGGGAATTGATAATACTCAAACTTATTCCTCTTGAGCAAATAAAAGTATGTCATACGTGGCTTATCAATATTTCAGAATGAAAGCAATTGTCAGTGATTTTTTAGAGAGGCTTTATCACTATCACCAAGGTATATACCAAAAGTGAGAAAACATACATAGCTTGAAAATAAAATAATTATTTACCCTTTTTTTAAATGAATTTTTCTTAGTTCAAAATTGGTTTTTGCTACAAATAATATTTGAAATAATTTTTAATTAACAGTGGTGTGGGATTTTTTTTTCATCTGAGAAATATTTGTTTAATAGGTTTAGGGACAAGAAGATAAAGCAAACCTCACTTGGAAACCTGAAAACTTGGAAGATACAATGACTCATGGAAAAGGATGTTAGGAAAAATACTATAAATGACAGACATTTTAGCATGCTTTCTATCTTGAGAAGGATCTCATTTATTTTAAAAAGTGAAGTGAGATTTGGATCTACAATGACAGGGTTTTCCAAATGTTAGCAAATCTTGGCTCACATAGGGAACAATGTTTGCACCATGCTCAGGGATAATGGATGAGGTTGCTCCTAACTGAAGTGACAGCCAAAGGTTCTGGGGCCACCCCCTGGCAAAACCCAGCTGCTCTAGTGGCTGAGGGGATCAATATATTCACGCACCTGTGCCCATTCTTGCACCATCTGTGGGGAAACTTTGCTCTACCAAATGAAAAGGCATGTAAATCTTCCACCACTTCTGGGAAACAGTTCCACATGCACTCATTCACAGTATCGAGCCAATAAAAGCCCAGTATGTCATTGCAATCTTCAGTATTCCATAAAATTATTTGGGACCAAAGGGTACTATAATCTCAGACTTGCATACAAAAGCAAAGGATGCTATTTTTGTTTTGTAATTATACCAAAAAGGAAAGTATCATTAATATTATATCTAAGGCCTACTGGAGCAGATGTTTCTATTATTTCATTAAAAAGAAAATCACAGCTAAGATCAAAATCCATATTTATTGGTCACTATTTAGTGTATATAATAATTCAATTGTCTTATATTTGGACAACTAACCAAAATTAATCACTAGCTATAGAATAAACATTTTCTCTTTATAATTCCTATTATTTAGCTAGCCATTTTGATTAATATATTAGCTAACATGTGTCAACATTTTCTAAAATTATGCTTTCATGTAGCATCTAATAATTAAGAAATATTAATATCAAAATGCCAAGAGTAGGAGCAAAAGAATACATGATGTAACTGAATCATTGTAATAAAATGGTTCAACAATCAGTCACCAGGTATTGACAGTTTTCAGGGTGGAGGGAGCTGTGGCTGCAGTGAGGGGAGGTTGCCAGGGGAGTGCAGATAATATTATACAATGCCTTGGTCAGCTTGAGCTGCTATGACAAAATATTATTGACTGGTGGCTTAAAGAAGAGATATTTATTTCTCAAAGTTCTAGAAGCTACAAAGCCCAAGATCAAGGTGCTGGCAGATTTCATTATTGGCAAGGGTTCTCTTCCTGGCTTGCAGAGGGTTGCTTCCCACTGTGCTCTCACAGGACAGAGAAAGGAAGCCCTAGTTCTCTTCCTCATCCTGTGTGGGCACTAGTCCCAGTATGAGAGCTCTACCCTCGTGACCTCATCTAAATTTAATTATCTCCCAAAGGCCCTGCCTCCTAAGGCACACCTTGGGGATTAATGCTTCAACATATGCATTTTAGGAAGACACAAGGATTTGGTTCATACCACCTAGAACACACTATTCTATCCATTCTATTTTTCCAGACAGGAACCTTTTTAATGTAAACCTAAGTAAGTAATGTTTCCAACAGAGAAGACCTAAAGCTCTTCCACCCTGTACCATGGCCACTAGCCACAGGTGGCTGTTAAGCACTTCAAATGGGGATAGACAAAACTGAGATAAACTATGTGTAAAATACACACTGTATTTTCAAGACTTAGTGCCCAAAAAAAAATGTAAAGTAGCTTATTAGGCCACTCTTGCGTTACTATAAAAAAAGGCTTGAGACTGAGTAATTTATAAAGAAAAGAGGTTTAATTGGCTCACAGTTCTGTACGCTGTACAGGAAGCATGGCGCCAGCATCTGCTCCACTTCGGGGAAGGAGCTTTTGCTCATGAGAGAAGGCAAAACAGGAACAGGTATATCACATAGCAAAAGCAGGAGCAAGTGGTGAGGGTGGTGCCACATACTTTTAAATGACTCGCTACTGTGAGGACAGCACTAAGTCATAAGGGATTCACTCTCAGGACCTAAACACCTGCTACTAGGCCCCACCTTCAACACTGGGAATTACATTGCAATGTGAGATGTGAGCAGGTACAAATATACAAACTATATCACTTACTATTAATTTTTATATTGATTTCATATTAAAATTATAACATTTTGAGTTAAGTAAATACACTACTGGAATTAATTTCACCTATTTACTTTTTAATCTGGTTACTAGAAATTAAAATTACATATGTGGTTCCCCTTGTGGCTCACATTATATTTTTATTGGACAGTGCTACTAGCCTAGAGCATAAACAGAATGAGGTAGAAAAAAAAAAGATAAATACACAATAGAAAGAGAAGATGTTCCGGAAAAAGATCAGGAAAAGGATTTTTATTAAGCATATCTAAAATATTTATTGATCCCTCAGTGAGAAAAAAATTACAAATTAAGAAGCACCCGGTGTGGCTGGCCTAACTTAACTGTGGTCAGGTTCTAAATCTGTGAGGTAGATTTAGTCATTCTTAATGAAACCTTTATATTGTTATCTTTATCAATTTATCCTTCAAGTATGTTACAGATAGATGGATATCTCTACTCGTAGATGGATACCTCTGCTCCATGGAGTCTAACTGACTATTGCAAAAGATTCTGGTGAAGAAAGTGTGGCCACATTACAACTATATATTTCATGCAGTATTACCAAGGGATAGAAAGTACTTTAAGGCCAAATACTTGAACTCTTTGTTTTCAGAGAAAGTGAATAATTCATTATTTAAGACAGATGGTTAAATATCCCATTTTAAAGATTTCCAAACATCTTAGAAGAAGACAGAAATGGTCTTTGGCATCTTTGCCCTTCTCTAGGTATTGAACCTCCCCCACCCCGCCCCCACTACCCACCTGCCAGAGTGCTTGTTAACTTCCCCCTGGGCTTCTGGGTGTGAGATCTCTTCTTCCCCCATTGATTGACTCCACCTATAATTTCCTCCCTGGGCAATACCCTTGTTCTTGCCCCTATCATTCTACCTTTTTCCCTGTGTTAACCTGTATCATTTATTTGACCCTTAGCCTCTGCACTCAATCTATTCAAAGTTATTCTGATATCCAATGATAAAGGAAGATGGAACTAGTTTGTGGTTTCAGTTTTCCAAATGAATTTTTAGATCATTATATAAGCTCTGAATCTATGGCAAAAGAAAAAAAAAAGTGGCTTTTTCCTGTTCCAATCAATTACCATGTAGAAAATATAATTCTTTCGTAATAAGTAGGTACAGACAAAGAACTTGTAACATGGAATACTCTGAAACCTTTGAACTACCTGCTTTCCACTCTTTATCTGTATCTCCAGGCATCACGACTCCTAACACTAGTCTTCAACTCAGTTCTGGGGACAGAGAGAGGTGAGAGGAGACACACAGGCAGGCAGACAGACCACACAACAAAAACTTTGTTCTTCAAGTAATAAACACTGAAATTTAATTTTGGAGAAAACATGCCCATAACTTATGATTTCTAAAGATTCTCAAAAAAAAAAAAAAAAAAGGCTGGAAGATCTTGTAGCTAATTATTACTAAGTATTTATTTAAGGTCAGATGCTACTCTCAGGGTTCTACAGAGACCAACTCATTTACATTCATAACAACTCTATGCTAGATAGTATTATTATCAGTGCCCTCCTTAAAATGAATGAAACTGAAACCCAGAAAGCAAAATTCCTTTTCTGCAGTCAGGCTGTAAATAACAGAGCTAAAACCAAACCCAAATAATATGTCTGCAGAGTCCACGCACTGTCCTGCCTCTATTAAGGATGAATTCAAGTCAAAAGGTTCTTACTTACTACACATTTTCCTTACAATATTAATGTACCTTATTATTTTTCTTAATAATTTAGACTTTTATTTTAGATTCAGGTGGTACACGTGCAGGTTTGTTATACAGGTATGTTGTGTGATGCTGAAATTTAGGGTACAATTGATCCTGTCACCCAGATAGTGAGCACAGTATTCAATAGTTTTACAACCCTTGCCTCCCTCTCTCCCTCCCTGCCAATAGTCCCCAGTGTCTACTACTGCCGTCTTTATGTCCATAAGAACCCAATATTTAGCTCCCACTTACGAGTGAAAATATGCAGCATTTGGCTTTCTGTTCCTACATTAATTCACTTAGGATAATGGCCACAGTTGCATCCATGTTGCTGTAAAGGACATGACTTTGTTCTTTCTTATGTCTATGTAGTATTACATGGTGCATATGTACCACATTTTCATTATCCAATCCACTGATGCTGGGCACCTGGGTTGATTCTGTCTTTGCTATTGTGGATACTGTTGCAATGAACATATGCAAGCATATGTCTTTTTGGTAGAACAATTTCTTTTTTTGGATACATATCTGGTAATGGGATTGCTGGGTCTAGTAGCTCTGCTTTAAGTTCTTTGAGAAATCTCCAAACCCCTTTCCACAGTAGCTGAACTAAATTACATTCCCACCAATAGTGAATAAGCATTCCCTTTCCTCCACAGCCTCACCAGCATGTGTTTTTTGAGTTTTTAATAACAGGTATTCTGATTGGTGTGAGATGGTACCTCACTGTGGTTTTGATTTTCATTTCTCTGATGACTAATGATGTTGAGCTTTTTTTCATATGTTTCTTGGCTCTTGTATATCTTCTTTTAAAAAGTATCTGCTCATGTCTTTTGCCCATTTTTTAGTGGGGTTATTGTTTTTCATTTGTTCTTATAGATTCTGGATACTAGAACATTTTCTCCAGTTCTGTAGGTCATCTGTATATTCTGTTGACATTTCTTTTGCTATGCAGAAGCTGTCCACTTTTGTATTATATTTTGAGGGTAAGAATTGCAGCTATAATCTCCACCCAATGTGGCTTTATCAACTGGTTCATTCAACAAATTCACTACGGAGCACCTCATGTGCATTTGGCACCATAATAGGCACTGAGAATATAAGATGAGCAAGAACACCGCTGGCTTGAGGTTGTGGTGAGCCAAGATTGCGCCATTGCACTCCAGCCTGGGCAACAAGAGCAAAACTCCATCACACAAACACACACACACACACACACACACACACACACACACAGTAAGAAAGAAATCCCCTCTGAACTTAATATCCTTACCACTGAGGTGGTTCATTAGTGGAACAACAATGTGGCAAATGCTTTCCTAATGGTATGAACCTAGTGCAAGGAGAACACAGAGGAGGAAACAGTTAATAGTTCTGCTTAGGAATATTAGAAAAGAATGAAAACTTGATAATGACTAAAACTACATTTATTTTAAATTTTCTATAATACACATAGAATACTTCCTATAGAAAAATTCCCTTAGATGAGACATAAATTAGCATGGGAAATCATTACCTTGAAAATCATGATGCAGCTGAAGCATTCTTTTGTGGCGTATGTTGCTAATACATACAAATATAAATTACACATTTATCATGCAGATATACAAATATATTTTTCACATTTTATAGTCACATTATGTTTAAAGTTCCTGCTAAACTATGATTATTTTGCTACTGCATTGGAACTTTTAATGATATGCCTTAGGGTTCGACAAGTTTCTGACAAAAGCTCACCTCTTTGCTGACATTATATGATGATTGTTTTTCCTCTTACTTACTGTTATTTATATTGCTCTTCTACTAATGCATTTCTTTCCCACACCCATGTTTACACATTTCTCAAGATAAAGTGTTATATTAAAAGGAAGCTAACATCTTTCAAGCCCTGATAATATTGCTATAGTGATGTACATGGAAAATAAGCAAGGGATAGTAATGATTTTTCTGCTTGCGTGCTCTCTCTCTCTCTCTCTCTCTCTCTTTCTCTCTTTCTCTCTCTTCATGTAATGGGGAGTTGTAATTTACTTGAAATAGTAAGCCAGAAAGACATAGCAGCACAATAAAAAATGCCTTTTAGTTCCAAAGCCCAATTTAGTACACTCAAACCAGGATATTGTTGATAGCTAACTTGTTTTCTATAATAAATGAGCTTGAATCAATTTATATCTTTCACAAAAATAAAACATTAAAATAAGCTGTATAATTTTTAAAATGTTACTCAGCATATAACAGACACTGCCTCTGAAAAAAGGGTTCAATGTTGGTTTAACTCCTTGCAATATTTGGAAGTCAATTACTTCCAATTCAATGACATTCAACAAAAAAAGTTCAAAGGCTTAAATATAAACTCTACTGATAAAATATAATTCTTTAGTGAAATATAAGTATGCCATTATTCCTCTATTTTTTAAAGAATTTTATTAAATCCAAAAGTACAAGAAGATTTAATTGTGTGCTTACATAAACATGCATAGTAAAAATAAATGACAAAATCAAATATGGATCACAAGGTCAATTTCTCAGAGTTAATAAATTGTAATTTACAAAATTACAAATTAATGGCCTTAATATATCTAACTACATGCATTATAAGCAGAACTTTTATTTTCCACTTGCCTCTATCCCTTTAACAGGATTAAAAATATGTTTAAAGCAATGTACTACAGGAAAATAACTACATTTTGAGTCAAAACACAGTTTGATGAGTACAAAATGCTGAAGTATCCAAGGAGTTTATCCCTGGACTCCTACATATAGAATATATTCTGTTCTATATTAGAACAGAAATGCAAGATGTGATATATTTCTATTTCCTTTACGTATACTAATGATGTGGTAGATAGATAGGCGTCAGCAATAACGGCTTGAACCTCATTATTCTGTCCTCTACTAGGATTAGCTTTTAGTGATTTTCACTTTAGATTCTTTGCTTCTGATGAAAAGCAATGTAGGAAATTGTGTTAAAAATTACAATCTGTAGAAAGATGTTGTTGAGACAACTAAAAGCATTGTATACAAACTGCCACAACATACATTTCTTACGTATCTTAAAGTCAGAAAAGCCTTACCTCCCATTTGGAGCTGATATGTTTTATTCTTTCTAATCACGTTTCTCTTTTTACTTTGGCCACCTGGAAGCTTAATGTATGACTCAAATTCACTGCAGACAACTCTATAATCTCCATGTTCTTTTCCACATGAAAGTGTAGGTAAAGTAAATTCTACTTTAGACCTTTATACCCTACAACTTTTAGTGTAATGTACTATCCTTTGTCTTTTTAAATTTTGTTTATATTTTTCTATTTTATTGTATGCCTTAAAAGTCTTCTGTTTTATTATATGTCGATTTTATTATGTCTTAATTAATATGACCCTAAAGCAATATCTTAATCTCTAAATTTCCATTTTCCCATTTATAAAATATTCACAGTATGTTGTAAAACTCAAAGTAAATTATTTATATAACAGTGTTTTCAAACTGGTTTACAAACATTATTGCTTGTTATCTTCCCAAGGAGAGAACCACTGAAATTTGTACTTCAGTGGTGCTGAGGGTCCATAAGTTAGCTAGTATTGGAGATCTGCTGCCATTTTGGGGTATCTTGAAACTTTCTTTGAGAAACTATTTCTCCTCCTCCCCTATGTTCTACTGTCAGAACTCCAGTGGTGGACACATGACCAGAGTCTAACTGAAAAAGCATCCTATGCCCACAGCCATAATGATTACTTCCATATGAGCACATGACCTATGCTGAAACAAGGAAAGTCATACCTAAGACTCTGCTGGAACAAACAAAACAAAACTGGTGCTCTCATTTTATGAAAATTGCTCACAGTAAGACAATATAAGTCTAGAGTTGCTAAGAGGACTTTTTTTTTTCACTTCACAGAGAGAATATGCATTAGAATAAAACCAAACCAACATGAAGGAAAGCAGAATTGAGAGAGACAGAGATGGTATTCTGATAACAGAGTCGAGTGTCTTGACCCAACCATGTCTGAAGCCATCTGCAATCCCAAATACAGCATCATATCATTTGTCACCATGGGCTCCCTAATTCACAGTTTTAATGTAGGCAAGTTCACAGGACAGCAGAAACATGCTTGATTATTCTATAATGCTGTTTTAAAATATGTCCAATCACTGCAGAAAATATAAAAGAATTCATGAACCAGTATATTTTTAAAAATCAGCTGCTAAACCTATGAGCAGAAACTTTGGGGTTTTAAAAAGGAAATTCCTTATAATTGTAGTATGTTAATGTAGGTTTTCTTAGAAGTCAATTAGACGGGTTAACCATTCAAGGATTTCATTAAAAGAAACACATGTGAGAGAAAATAGGGAAGGAACCAGGCAAGGCTAGCCATTTGACTGTGGTATAAGCCTGACCCTGAGCGAAATAGAAAGGGAAGAAAGGTTGGATGGAAGCTTCCTAGACTGCTGTGCAGTCTAAGGAAGATTCAACAAGGCCATTGGGGTGGGCTCAAGTCCAAAGTTGGTCCAGATATCCCAGAAACAGGCCTGCCTTAGCATCCCTGCCAGTCAGTCATGGGCCGGAAGCAGCCCATGGAAAGCATGGCCTGGGCTCAAATGCAACATTGGATTTCAGAGAGCAGCATCTGGGACCCTTGGTAATTTTCACTTCCTATAGTTGGAGATTTTGCAATCACATTGTCATGGTTGACACCTATAGTGAGATCCTATGGCACACAAGATACAATTAAGGCTAAGGAAGCAGCCAAACATAATATTAAGTGATTCATATTGAGTCAGAAGAAGAATGTCAGGACTAAATCAATTTTTTGTTTTTTGATAATTCAGAAACAAGAGATACTGATGGCTTCATATGTGTTACTGGTGCTGGATGATATGGAAAAATTGGTCATAAGACTTAAAGCCTGTATTAGTCCATTTCCACAATACTAAAAAGAAACATCTGTGTGGTGGCTCACATGTGTAATCCCAGCACTCTGGGAGGTCGAGGTGGGAAGATCCCCTGAAGTCAGGAGTTTGAGACCAGCCTGGCCACATCTCAACTAAAAATACAAAAAATTAGCTAGGTGCAGTGGCAAGTGCCTATAATCCTAGCTACTCAGGAGGTTGAGGCACAAGAATCACTTGAACCCAGAAGACAGAGGTTGCAGTGAGCTGAGATTGTGCATTCCAGCCCTGGTAAGAGTGAGAGTCTGTCTCAAAAAAATAAAAAAAGGAGACTGGGTATTTATAAAGGGAAGAGGTTTAACTGACTCACAGTTCCACATGGCTGAGAAGGCCTCAGGAAACTTACAATCATCGTGGAAGGCAAAGGGGAAGCAAGGACCTTCTTCACATGGTGGGAGGAGGGAGAAGTGCAAGCAGGGGAAATGCTAGATGTTTATAAAACCATCAGATCTTGCGAGACTCACTCACTATCATGAGAACAGCATGGGGGAAACTGCCCCCATGATCCAATCACCTCCCTCCCCTGATGTGGGGATTACAGGTCTCTCCCTTGACACGTGGGGATTACAACTGGAGATAAGATTTGAGTGGGGACACAAAGCCAAACTATATCAGAGACTTTGCCTAAATGTTTAATATGAAGACTGAGTAACCACTTTTTCTCTCCTTTCCAATTTCCTTGATTATGTTTGTTTACCCTCCCAAGGTAAAACTTACCACCCTTATCACCATGTTGTCATGATGTCAAGTCCAGACTTGCAATTCTTAGTCATAGACTATTGTGAACTCCCCAGATTAGAGCCCATATTAGCTATTTCTTTTATGTCTCTCTTGAATTCCTAGTCAAGTTAGGATTCAAAGTCCATAGTCTAAACCATATTCTTTTTTGTTCTAGTGAAAATGTTTTTCACACAGAGGGTGCTTAATAACATATTTATCTGAATTACATGGGAGAGAATGGTACAACACTTAAGAGAGGAAAGGAAGAGAATTGATATCAGTGCATGTTCTCAAATCTCCTCTTACAATTAACTATTCCTGTAAAAATTACACCCTAAGGCTTAGTGCACAGATTCTAGGACGGTTTTCTTGAACTTCAGACTTCTATTACTCTTCATTCATGATTCATTGACTCTCTTTATGCTAACGTACTTGCCAATGCCTACTGCTTCACACCACTCTTAGATCATTCATTAAGTGTGATGCTTTCTTATTTTTATGTATTGTGGAGGTTTACCACTGTTTATAACCCTTTTTGTGGTCCCCTTAAATTCAATTTTAAAGTTAAGTTCTGGCAATTTGATCCCACCATTTTAAGCACCCTTTTAAAAATAAGAAAAGCAAAAATATTTCAGAAAAAGACAGTCTGTATGCAGAGAAGGCAAATCCATAGAAATCTTGTCTCACAGCATTAGAAGAAATTTCTGAAAGTACAGCAATCATATGCCCCAGATGTTGAAAGTCTTGGTTTCAAATTCTATCTTAGTAGACAGTAAGAGTTGTATAGCAGTTAGAGGCTCCTGCTTTGTAGACAGGCAGTCTGATTCAAATCCCTATGCTATAATATATATAATGTAATATTATAATTATATAATTGCTAACTCTGTAACCTTGAATAAGGAAATGGAATAGTGATATCACCTACTTCATTGAATGATTTACATAGACTAAATGAGAAAATCCCATGATCCCAGGAGTTTGGCATCCCAAACCATAATGAGCACTCTATAGGCATTAGCAGGTAGCAGTAACTACACTCAGTTGCTTATTGCCTGCTTTCATCGTTTCCAAACACTGAGTTCCATGTCTCTGATTGGATTAGTCTCCTCTGGGCCTTTCTTATTTGAACCAATCTAGCTGGTGTTCTTGATTTCTGGGTCTGACATAACCAGTTACAAGCTCAATAATCATGATGGTTAGGTAAGATGATCTCTCATATTTTATATAATTTTATATAGCAACAGAATGTGTTGTTAAAACTAAAGGAATTGACTGTATAGTATGCTGTAATAATGAGTGATGTGTACAATTGGCTTTACACCTCAAATAACAGTTAAAGATGAAGTTGGCTGTGATCTGTTGAACATTAATATTCCCAATATATTCTCTAAAGCATTTGACCTTAGTCCAAAGAGATGTCAGTATAATTTGGTTTCAAAAACTCCAAGTTCCAGAATTCTTACCAACCTTAAAGGAACCAAGTACAAACTTTAATGTTGACGTAACACACATATAATTGCTCCCAAATATTCAACATACTAGAAAGTCTACTCACAAATATTTGAGCACTTAAAGGTAATTTTTCATATATATCATATATACACAACTTTTAGAGCCACCAGAATATATGGGCATCATATTTTTCACAGACTCAGTCACTCTCTTTTACCTTGTCCTAGCAACACAGTTCTTAGTTGGCACAGATCTAGATGATTACTTCCGTGACCTAAGCTAAGAGTCAATTTCCTCATCTGTAATAAGCAAAGAGTAGAATCTCTGTTCATAGCTGTCTTGTTAGAATTGAGTGAGTTAATGCTTTTAGCTCGATAGCTGGAAGAAAAATGTTAGAATTCATCATTTTCTTCTTCCAAACACTACAATAACTCACATCTTTGTTGTGCTTTATACTTTGCAAGCATCTTTTTATCTGACCAAACAGAAGAAATAGGTAAGAAAGCAAACCTGCAACCAACTGAGCACTGTCTGGTATAATTACACAAAAGTGTAAATGATTAATATAAGACTATCATCTAAGAGGACTGAGAGGACATATGAGTGCCAGACCTTTCAGAAGAATACAGGTAAAGGAGAGAACTTATATATGGACAACAATTTTGCTGGCAACAAAAAGCATAGTCCTTTGGCTTTCACTGTGGCAAGTTTGGTTGGATAAGCCTTCCAATAGCTTATAGCAGTGCCAATCAAACTGTGGCCCCTTGACTAAGCTTCACCTGGGACTTGTAAGAAATGCAAATCCTCAAGGTCCTCTCGCAGACCTACTGAATTAGAAATCCTGGAGGTGGGTCCAGCTATTCCGCTGCAAGCTAAAGTCCAAGAACCACTAGCTTATGATATAGTCAGAAAGGGAAATGAAAAAGAAGATATAACCCTCTATATTAGGTACGCTGTACAATAGGGTTAGTCAGCTACTCAAATATAATGAAGAGTCATTTTAACACAACTCAGCGTAGGAGGTGGGTTAGGTGAACCGTCAGGTATTAGTGGGAATCAGTCAGATAAGAGAGAAAAAAAGGACTGAATTCAATTCCAGTTCTCTACACTGAACACAGAACACAGCTCTGCCATAAACAGTTATAGCTAGTATTATGCCAAACTCCTATTAACCTCAACAGGAAAGGCACCAGGTTCAAGAGGCCAGAGAGCCAGGGCCAGCAAAAAAGACATGGGGTTTTATTAGGGGTTTACATACAGCAGAAAGAGTCCAGCGGTAGCAGGCAGGACAGGAGAACCACCTTAATTACAGAAATGGTGCAGTGGCAGCAAGCTAGACAAGATAACTGCACAGCCCAGTGGTGGTGGGCTGGGCAGGAAAATTGGAAGCACTTACAAACAGCATGAATTAATATTGCATTTTCATTTAACACCCTCTCGTTAATGATCTTCACTTGCAATCTTACCTGGCAATTTAATCCAGAACTCAGGGCCTCAATCCCCTATACAACCCATGTTCCACAGGATGAGATGGGGGCTCATGTGTTCCTCATAGACAAGAATTGAATCTCTAGTATGGCCACTCCTGCATTCGCTAGCTCAGAACACACACTTGGGTGCTTCTGCCGTACTAGGTCATGCTAAGGTAAGCTTGAGTTATTGCTATAAGGTGCGTTTACCCTATACATTTCTTCAGAACTTCTTATTTGCCAGACTTTGTATTAAATCTTTGACATGTATTACTATATTCAACATTTAGAACATCCTTATAAAAAGTACTATTATTCTCCCAACTTTGTTGAAAAGAAGCTAAGGTTCAGAAAGCAAATGCTCCTGAGAAAATGGGCAGAGGAAATAAAATCAAGAGAACATATGGAGAAAGAGAGATATTTCTCCATACTTACAGGAGAAAAAAAGGTGAGTGCAGAGTGGAGAGGCTCACAGATTTTGTCTACCAGTGTCATCCACTGAATGAAAGGCAATGCTAGAATTTGAATTCAGTTAATCTGTCAGCAGAGTTCATGATGCCAATTACTTTGCTATATTGTCGAATAACATTTAACATATTGAAATATCTGTTCATCTGTCTGTCTTCCCTATTAAATCGTGGAGCCCCTCAATCTCTAGATCCTGGTCATTGTCTGAGCACATAATAGGTGCTCAATTAATGTTTATAAAATTTGTGAATGTAAAAAAATAAAAATAAATTTTAAAAAGGAATGAAGTGATACTAAAGTATAAATGTAATAAAATATGAAATATTTAAAGAAAAAAGTTTTGAATGAATGAATAAATGATGACATGTTTCTCATTTGTGTGGCTTTTTTTTTAATGTGGTAAAGAATATCAATTAGTTGTATATGTTTCATTCTAATTTATTGAAAAATCTGGCCACAATTTCAGGCCAGGCAAACATAGCTTATTTTCAAATAATCCCTTTTGCTTTTATTTTGGTTAAGGTCCACTAAAAACATTATTTATGAATACAATTGAATATTTTGGTAATCATCCTAACAACCATTCTACCCCCCATTCATGATGTAACATCCAAGCGGTTCTAGAATAGCTGGCTTTACTGCTAGCTCCAGGAGTGGAGTGCATAACCTCGGCTAAGCCAATCACTCCATTTTGCCCTCTGAGCACTATTCAGGGCTCACTGGTGCACATGTGATCTAGTCTAGTCAAACAGGTAAAATCTCAGGCCTTATGCTAGAAATTCCTGGCACACCAATCTCTATCCACTTTATTACCATAAAGAAAATCAGCTGTAGAAGATGTAGACACACAGAGAAGTGTACAGTCAAAATAATTGCTGGATGACTTTGTATATTGATCAAATTATGCCTGAAGTCCACAGAGTGATGAACATCTCAATTTTGTAAATAAATTTTCTCTTCCTATTATTTTGGCCAGTCTGTGCTAGTTTTTTCTTTTGATACAAGCTAATACTTCCTAACTGATCTAGTGGAACTTAAGTAGACCCCAGATCCCTTTTGCTTTTAAAATAAATAAAAGGGTATTTATGAATACAATTGGATATTTTGGCAATCATCCTAACAACCATTTTACCCTTCATCTATGACATAACATCCATGTTGTCCTAGAACAGCTGGGTTTACTCCAAGCTCCAGGAATGGGACACATAACCTCAGCTAAGCCAATCATTGCATTCCACCCTCTGAGCACCATTAAAAGATTGTTTGTGATAACAAAATAGGGATACCCTGTCTCTACAACAAATAAAAAAATTAGCCAGCTGTGTGGCATGTGCCTGTATTCCCAGCTACTCAGAGAAGACTGAAGTCAAAGGATTGCTTGACCCTGGAGGTCAAGGCTGCAACACACTGTCTCAAAAAAAAAAAAAAAAAAGAAGGCATTTTATCTGGCAAATGCCTTGTAGATTCATCATGCAGTGGTTGACAAGATCCTATGTTGTGTGATCATGCCAGTTCAGAACTGGAAACTGCTAGCAACAGCCCATTGCCAATCCACATTGTCAACGACTCCAGAAAACTTAAAGAGGCATAGAAATGTCAACTTAACTTACAGTGTGTTTTTCTTTTGTCTCATAACTTCAGAATTATAGCTCTTTTAAGAACTATAATATATAATAGAGTTCTATGAAAAACTGTAAGGCAGCATTATTACACAATAGAGCTGTTGATAAATGAGGAAACATGGGTATTGTGAATTTCTGATGCTTTGTTCTCTTCAACAAAAAACTGGTAAGATCAATAGAAAATAGGTAGCAAACAGGCATTTTACTTGGGGTAAGGTATTCCTGCTATAATCTGGTGAGAAAAGCTACAGATTTGATAACATTACAAAGTCAGTTTTTTCTCCCCCTACAACATATAGTTGATATCTGGAATTAGCTAGCCCAAATGGCTCAAAATTATTTGCCAGTGACCATGCATTTTCTCTCATATTCTCACAAAAATATTCACGAGAACAAAAAGAGTGCTAAAAATTCAAAATAACCTTGAAAACTAAAACTGAAGGACAACCTAATGTCAGAATCTTACAGGAACTTACAACAGTAATAGAGTAGAATGGAACTTGAGAGAGAACTATGTACCCAAATTGCATCTCATGGGAGTAGAGTGTGGTGGTCCAGAATATGCACTCCAGGTTACATAAAGTTGGATTTAAATTTTATCATCGCCTAGCTGGATAATCTTGGTAAAATAAAATCTTCTTCCTCTTCTGTAAAATGTGAATGATAATAGTATCACTGTTATAAACTGAATTACGTCTTCCCAAAATGCATATGTTGAAGCCCTAAATTCCCAGTATGGCTGCTTTAGGAGATGGGGCCTCTAAAGAGGCAATTAATGTTAAATAAAGTCATAAGGGCAGGACTTTAATTTCATAGGAGTGGTGTCCTTATAATAAGAGGAGATACCAAGGATTCACATGCACAAGGAAAACACCTTATGAGGACACAGTAAGAAGACTGCCATCTGCAAGCCAAGGAGAGAGGACTCACCAGACACCAACCCTCTGGACTTCCAGCCTCCAGAACGGTGAGAAATAAATTTCTGTTGTCTAAGCTCCCCAACTCTGTGGCATCTTGCTATGGCAGCCTAAGCAGACTGATGTAAGAACTCTCATGAGGTGTGGTGAAAACTGAATGCATTAATGAGTTTAGGGCCAGGCATGAGGAAAGTGCTCATTGATTGTGTTCCTGTTATTGTTATTATTTCATAAACACAGATCTTGTGGAAAAGGATGGAAGGATACTTCCTATATCTCTCATCATCTGTCCCAGAATTCCTTTTAGGGCATTAGCCAGGAAGGATTAATCTCCTGCTACTGATGACAAGGACTGGTTGGGGCATATTTTAAGAGGAGTAAGACCTGGTACATGAAGCTACCTCGGTGTGCACCTTCCTCATTCAAATTGCATCGTTGGCGTTCCTATGCATGCCACAGATGTAAGAGCTCAGAAGCAGCTAAATCTTGCTCCAGAGAGAGTTCCAAAATAAATTCACCACCAGACACATTCTTCTTAAGAAATAAATTCCTAGCTGCTAGAAATATCCAGCCTGGAACCAAAAGGAAGATACATGGAATGTTGGGACCACAAGTGGAGTCACTGCTTTCCCCCTACTACCTCAAGAGCCTCTCTTTTAAGACCTGCTGCTGGAATTGACACATAGGTGGGTTATATGTGGGATGGCCGGTGCCACCTACACTGCCCACCCACTCCTCTCCTCTTCAGTACTCTAAGAGAATACCTGCATTAACTGCTTATGTCTACATGTACACATAGAAATAAGAACATAAATACAGCAAAATTTAAACAATGGTTCCCAGGTGCACGTAGAATTAGTAAAGCTTCTTTTTGTCATTTTCTTCTCTTTTTTACATTCGTATTTGTTAATTTTGTACAATGAAAGTGTGCTATTTGCATAATTTTTTAAGTTATTTTAAAAGTAGAATTTAAAAGTTCTAGAGATTTCTATTAAAAATCCATACTTCCCTTTTAAAAAGCCCTTCAATATCAATTATCTGAATAACTAAATAAGTATGGCTGAGTTTTTGTTATTGATATTATTCATTTACATTTAATGTTTTTTTTAAAAGTTGCTCTGTTTCTCCTTGGCAGGTTGTGTGTGTAGATGCAATTTTCAAAACCTAGATTTTTTTAATTGCCAAAAATATAGAACAAAATGTATCACTTTATTAATTTTCCTGCCTATATGATTATTGAACATGTTGAAAGCTATGGTCCAAGGTCTAGTTAATTCAACAGAAGTCATTTAACCACAGAAACTGTATTCTAATAGAGTTGAACAAGACTAGATTGAGGTGTTACTTTTAATATCCACTTACACATGATTTCTGAGATTGTTTAAAGGAATCTAGGGATCCTCTGAGAACTTATTCACACTTTACGAGATCTCTTTGGATTCCTAGCATGCTCAAGGCAGTTTTTGCTGCCCCACCTAGAGGGTCTTACTGACCTTTCCCAAATTGCTCTTCTCTCCTTTGAAGATTCTCTCCTTTGAATAGCTATGATCTTCAAAAAGTACATGGGAGAATTTTAGAAAAAAAATATATATGAAATAGTTTTTTCCAAAATTTGGCCTGAAATGTAGAAATTTTTCTCTGTTACAAAGCTATTTATTTGTTTCACATGACCTTGTTACATCCCGAACTAACCCTTTTCTGTGAAAAGGCTGCAGCCTATGTCAGTAAACCATTAAAGCCCCAAAATGCACAGCAGCACCTGCATCTGCTACAAATGAACAAATCACTAACTCCCTCTAGTACAGTAATCTACACACAGTACACACTCAGTAAATGCATTGGAGATTATGATTAATAGTATGAACATAAAGGCACACAGTAGTCAATAAACACTTGTTGAATAACTTGATTTAACAGCATATTGAGAGCATGTACCTAAGAAAAAACAAATGAGTATTTTTTTTTTACCTGGAGAGTTATTTCCTTTGTGTATGTTTGCTATTTCTAAATCACCATCAAAGATGGTGTTTCCTCTTTAAAGCCATGTTTTCTAAACTTGTGTACTTTTTTTCCAGTGTCATGGGAAGTGTTCCATTTTTATGCATCAACTATAAAGAGATTAAAATTAAAATTAAATGTTTACTAAAGACTTTTGGCAAAATCATTTGTTATGAAATGCACCAAAGCAATAACTTCAGATTCATCAAGAAGACCTAATAAATTATAAGCTAAAATTAGCAACTGCAAACGACTCAAAACATTCTACTATAAAATGTTCCTCCCTCCTCCTTTAGTTTTTAATAGTCTTCCTAGAGGCTTGATCAATTTGACCTACTTATCACAAAACTGTAACAGCAAAATATTTGCAAGACCTATTCAAGAAGCCTTCACAAATATGAAAATATCTTTCTTGCATTATGTGAAAAAGACACTTGCACATGCATGTTTATAGCAACAAAGTTCACAAGTGCAAAAATATGGAAACAGCCTAAATGCCCATCAGCCAACAAGTGGATAAAGAAACTGTATACAGCTGGGTGCAGTGGCTCATGCCTGTAATCCCAGCACTTTGGGAGGCTGAAGCAGGAGGTCACCTGAGGTCACGAGTACAAGACCAGCCTAACCAACATGGAGAAACCCCGTCTGTACTAAAAATACAAAAGTAGCTAGGTGTGGCAGTGCACGCCTGTAATCCCAGCTACTCGGGAGACTGAGGCAGAAGAATTGCTTGAATCAGGGAGGCAGATGTTGTGGTGAGCTGAGATCGTGCTATTGCACTCCAGCCTGAGCAAAAAGAGCAAAACTGCATCTGAAAGAAACGAACGAACGAACGAA
>NW_016107492.1:3041194-3057948 GCF_001604975.1 Cebus imitator | reverse complement strand
AGAGAAAGAAAGGAAGGAGAGACAGAGGGAGGGAGGGAGGGAGGGAGGGAGGGAGGGAAGGAAGGAAGGAAGGAAAGAAAGAAAGAGAAAGAAAGAAAGAAAATGTAGTATACACACACCATGGAATACTACTTAGCCATGATAAGGAATAAAATAATGGCATTTGCAGCAACCAGGATGGAGTTTGAGACCCGTATGCTAAGTGAAGTAACTCAGGAATGGAAACCCAAATATCATATGGGAGCTAAGCTATGAGGATGCAAAGGTGTAAGAATGGCATAATGAACTTTGGGGACTTGAAGGGGAAGGGTGGAAGGAGATGGGGGATACATTGGCTACAGTGCACACTGCTCGGGTGATGGGTACAACAAAATCTCAGAAATCACCACTAAAGAATTTATTCATGTAACCAAAAACCATCTGTTCTCCAAAAACTGTTGAAATAAAATAAAATCTTTTTTAAACTCTACTGGCTTTAAAGAATAGTTTATGGATATAAAAATATTTCATTTTTTAAACGAAAAAGTATTTGCTTATCATATCTCTATGTGTTTTTATCAATTTTATTAGTTTTGCTTTCCTTCTTCCTTTGAGGGTAGTAAAATAATTAAAGCACTCATTTTGTAAATTAAATACTATATGTAAAATATTACCATGCATACATATCTAACAATTTATCTCTACGGCATGATGTATATATACATTTATGTACACAAAAATTACATACATAACAACTTATCATACAGCATTTATCTTACCTAATTACACTGAAGGACCCAAATCAAATGACTATACCATCAAATTTGAGGGATTTGTACTTTACATCAGCTCATTTCAAAAAAATTTAATGTACTCATAAGTAGTAAAATTGAGTTGCTTATCACTTGGTATTTACTTTTTGTATGTACTTGACTTGAATTTCAAATTCACCAATATTGATGAATAATTTTTTAATGAAAATGAAATAATGTTGTATAAGAGAATGTTCAATTGACATTAGAGAGAAATCCATAAAGCTTCAAATAATCTCTCAGTGTGCTATTTTCTGGTCTATTTTCTCTTATATTTCTTCCTAGAAATCTTTCTTGTTCAGTGGCATCAGCTAATACCCATGACAATAAATTAGAGAATAATTCTCCAAGAGGCATTTGAATTTTTAAAGAAAATATTGAAAATAAAAGAAGTAAGGACCCAAGGAAGAACTTGCAACTATATCTTAGTCATCATAATAGCTCCTGTACTCATAACATTTTGTTCTCAATAGAGACGCATTCACTCATTTTTTCTACAGCTAAAATCTGGAATGTCAGTGAATATGTGCCAAGTGCTACAACATCCACTGAGACAAACAAAAAATAAGACCTGATTATTTATCCTAAAGACCTGAGAGGCTACCAAAGGATACAGGTCATTAAAGGCAATTACAATAAATATACTATAAATGTTTGTTAAGGAGCTGCACTTCACTTGAGAGGCAGAGAGTTAGGTAGATTTGAGGAACAAATATATGCCTGGTGTGATCACCTGCATTACACACATGTAAGCCCAATTCTCAAACCCTAGCCTATTTTTCTAAATATTGGAATACAATGCTTACCAAATAATATCTCATTCAGAAATGAACCAAGCACAGATCTAAATATTTATTTCATATTATTGAGGGAAAAGTTCCTGTCATTAGAACTTTTATATTAGCTATAGGTACTTCTATCGAGGGTCCTGTCAGTATCTAGTAAGGCCAGGGAATAATAGTGCCCCAACAGACTAATGAAAAACTAAATTAAGATCACTGCCTTTTAAAACTCAATTTTTGGCTGGGCACAGAGGCTCACACCTGTAAGTCCAGCACTTTAGGAGGCTGAGATCACTTGAGTTCAAGAGTTTGAGACAGCTCTGAGCAACGTGGAGAGAATCTGACTCTACAAAAAATACAAAATATTAGCCAGGCATGGTAGCACACACCTGTGTTTCCAGCTACTCAAGGGGCTGAGGTGGGAGCATCTCTTGAGCCTGGAGGTCAAGGCTGCAGTGAGCCATGATCGTGCCACTGCATTCCAGCCTGGGTGACAGAGACCCTGTCAAAAAAAAATTTAAGGTCCAGGTGCAGTGACTCACGCCTGTAATCCCAGCACTTTGGAAGACCAAAGTGCGCAAAACATCTGAGGTCAGGAATACGAGACTAGCCTGGCCAACATGACGAAACCCCATTTCTACTAAAAATACAAAAATTAGCTGGGCATGGTGGCACGCTCCAGTAACCCCAGTTACTCAGGAGGCTAAGACAGGGGAATCACTTGAACCTGGGAGGCGGAGGTTGCAGTGAGCCAAGATCGTGCCACTGCACTCCAGCCTGGTCAACAGAGTAAGACTCTGTCTCAGAAAAAAAAAAAAAAATTAAAAATTTACGTATACAAAATCTACTTTTGAATGAAATAATCACGCGTGTGTGTGTGCATGCGTTTAGTTAAAATGAAAAATAGGATTCTCAGTCTTCTGGGTCATTTCCCCAAGTTCTATCACTTTTTTGCTTGTTTGTTTGTTTCTTGGTACACTGACTGACAACAATACCTAGCACTTGATTATATTGCTTTGGATTAGTGGGTATTGTGCATCTATTCACATTTAATTTCTTATGCTTAATAACAATAAATTATAAATTCTCTACAAAATAAGTAAATAAGTAAAAGCCACTTGGAAGCAAAGGTAGCCACATATCGCTGTTTGGTTGAGACAGTCGATTTTACATATATTTAGCAGAGTTTCTAACAGTGCCCTCTTGTACACTCTCAAGTGTCTTAGTGAGGATGATAAACTATAGAGTCATCGTCTTTATAGAGGAGGTAGCATCTGAGCTTATATCTAAAAAAGAAAGTAGGAATTTGCCAGCTGGAGAATGGGTGGCTCAGTGAGGAAGGAGGCTGCTCCAGGCACAGGGAATATAAAGCACAAATGCAAGGAAATAGCGTGGTGCAGTCAGGAAGAACCTGGGTGCTGGAGCAGAATGCCCGTGGGCAGATCTCATCCTACCACTAACTAGCTGCAAATATGTTCTACACCATAGCCAGAGTGAGCTTTAAAGCATAGGTAGGATTGTGCCATTCCTCTGATTAAATCCCACCGGTGGCTTCCCATTGCTCATAAAATAAAGCCTGAATTCCTTACCATGATTTGACAAGGCCCTAAGGGATCCGGTTTTTGTTCCCATCAGGTGCCACCACTGTCACCACCACCAGCACTCCATGCTCACTGTACTCCAGCCTCACTCCTTTGTGGCCAGTCTCAAGGCCTTTTACATGATTTCCCAAATACCAATTCCTCAGAGAGGTACCTTTGTGCCTAAAGTGGTCCTTCTCACTCATTAGCTCCACTGTATTACCTATGGCATTACCCTATTTCCCTTACAGCTTCCTCCCATCAGTTAACTATTTTTTTTACATCATTTGAGTGTGTATTGGTCATCTGTCTCTGACATTAGAATGTCAGCACTTAAGGGCAAGGCCTCACCTGTCAAGTTTACAGCTATGTTGCTCCTATCTACAAGTAACCTACAACATACAGGTATTTTTCAAGTTTTAACTGAATGAATAAATGAAGTGTTAGGGAACACACTTCATGTGTTATACCTTAAGAGTACTTGCATTTTTAAAGAAGATAAAAATAGAAGGCAATGTCTAACATGTGGGAATGACTTGTTAATGTTAAATTAGCAGGCACAGGTGACAAAGAGGGATGTGCTGTGGGGTGGCAGTACGTTTCTTGCACCTTCATTCCATTATGCCAAGAAAACAAGAAAAAATGACAACATACTGAATCCGCTTCCTGGTATGCCTATGAGAATAATTTAGGAAATCAGAATGGCTTCTTTCTCTTTTGCAAATAACCCGTGATTTTAATCCTTACATAGATTAACATCATTGGCACACTTAGTAAGCCAACAAGGACATAATTATCTTTAGTGTACTATAAGGTAGGATATTTAACACATTCTCTAAAGTAAGTTTCAAAACAGACTGGCAGGCAAACAAACAAAAAGGTGAAAAGTGTTAAGGGCATATGATACACAGGAGGGTATGTGAAACTCAACTGGGAGAGCTTTCGAAATGAGAACAGCCTGTTAAGGTAATGAAAATTGGAAAATCCTAGTGAACAGAAATTACATTAGGAAGCAAAAAACATTAAGGAGGGCATAAGATTTTTTTAATGAATTTTCATTCTTTCTCTAGTCTTTGTTGTTATTTGCTAATGGGCTTTCTGATGGTTGAAAGGTAAAGTTTATTTTCTCATTAGCTTTATTCTTTTCCACTGGCAGACATTAATTCTCTCTTCTCCTGGACTCTCACTTCAGACATCATGCAACTAAAATGAACATGGTAGTTATAGTCGCTTTATGATATTTACACATATATTAGCATCACAATGCATTCAAAATACCTTAGGGTACAACATATATTACCTGGAGGAGCAATTGTGACAGCAAAAGGCATTCTGAGATAGTGTCCTTCCAAGAATTTTCCTCATTACTATCACATGAACATTTCTATGAAAAAAATTCAGGTGAAACTAGGTAGAAGAAAATAATTTAAAAAGCATAATTCCAATGACCTTCCCATTCTTAAAATGCTGAAGCATCAGTACAAAATCTGTTATATGCATAATACCATGTTTAGGCTCTGAGGACCCAAAGAATTTACTAATAACAAATAAGGATTAAATAAGACATTAAACCAGCCAATGCATGTACTCAGCATTTAATAAAGCTCAACAAATGGTTAGCAGTGGCTGTTGCAGATGTTGTGGTGGTTCTTAATGGCTATGGCAGTCAGCTGGTAAGTTACAAAAGAAAACGTAAACAGTTTTTAACACAACCTAGGAAACCTGGAAGCCTTATACTTACAAAGAAAATTGGGGGTGTTATTTTTGTGAAGGGGAATGATATAGGAATAGCATCAGAATGATGTGAGGCTTCACCTATTGTGTGTTATGAGTACTAAATTTTCTGGTTTCCCTGAAATGAGGGCTGTATATAAGTAATTACTGGGTTATATACATGTTTAGGAGGCTTCCATTGCTAGGCAAAGAATTTTTATTTGATGGGGAAAAGAGTCAATGTAATTTTGAATAGGGAATAGGCATGGATAAAGAAATTATTTTAAGGAAAGTAACCCAAAACTAGAATATAAGATGTTCACTAAAGGTAAAGATTTGAGAACAAAAAACCAATTAGGAGACTATTATAATATTAATATATAAAAGAAGTACCTCTAAGAGATCATTCCCTTTAAAAGGCTGAAGATGCATTATAAAAATATCTATGGTGTTTTAGTCCGTGGACGATTAAATAATATGTATGGTGATGTTCTGACAGCTCATGGAATTCCACCAACTTTACTTCCCACTCTCCACTTCAGACCCACTTCTTTAAGTCTTTTTTTGAAACAGATTCTCGCTCTGTCACCTAGTGGCGTGATCTCGGACACTGCAACCTCCGCCTCCCCGAGTCAAGCAATTCTCCTGCCTCAGCCTCCTGAACAGCTGGGATTACAGGCACATATCACCATGCCCAACTAATTTTTGTATTTTTAGTAATTTTGTATTTTTAGTAGAGACATGGTTTCACCATGTTGGCCAGGCTGGTCTTACACTTCTGACCTCAGGTGATCTACCCACCTTAGCCTCCCAAAGTGTTGGGATTACAGGCATGAGCCACTGCACCACACCAGCCAACTCCTTCAAGTCTATGTCCCTTGTTTCCACCGCTTTGCCTCAACTTAAGTTCTTACAGTGCTTTGTCTGTTTGTGAAGGAGTTGTAGTTAGGCTGGCTGTCTGCTCTCAATTTGGGCTTCACCCTAGGAACCTCCCTCCTGAATCATGTATGGCCTCCTTCACAAGCCCACTGTACTCTCATGTCTAGGAAATCATGAGGGTAGCATGATCATGAGGGAAATCATGAGAGTAGCATAGGACCAGGACTTTGGACTCCTGCTAACCTGAAAAGATGAATCAGAAAAAGAGAATTGTGTCTAATTTGATATGAAGACAAAGAAGAGAGAGAGCTAAAGCTGACTCCAATAATTCAAGCATAATTGACCATAAGAAATATGCCCAGCTGGCAGATAGAGATAGGGAAATAAATCTCAGAGAAAAATGTCACGGCCAGGGTGGAATCGCCTGAGGAAAAGCTGTTGTGAAGAAACAGCAGAATGTCAAGGACCATGTTCCATGTTCAGGGTCAGGAGGAAGAATTATAACCGCAAGGAGGTAGAAGAGTGACAGAGGCAGAAAGGGTTTTAGAGTCTTGAAAGTCAAGCAAAGAAAGAATCAATACATAGAAGGACTGACAATAGGGAAGGCGTCAACAAGAATAAGGACTGACATAACCTGTTTTTCTCTTAACAGAATGTAATTTCCCAAAATAGTTCTTATTGGTTTAACAGTATACAATAGAGTGGTAGTCTTAAAGCAAAAAGAATAGCAGTACCAACATTATTTCTAATCATAAAGCATGTATTTACTGGAAGCTGCATGTATTTGTTTAGCTGTTTTACAAAGTTCGAAAATATATAAAATATATGACACTTATATGTTATATAAAATTCCTCCAGGTAATTTCTCTTTTTATGTATTAAAAAAAATTAGGCTTTAAGATTTTCACTGGACTACTACAAACACACCTGTTTTGGTTTGTTTGTTTGGCAATTTCAGTTTTTATAAGACCTTCTTTAAACCATCCAATTTTATGACTCAAGCAGTTTGCTTATCCTAAGGATTTTCTTCTCCACTTGAACTCATTTATTCCACAGCAATGTCACAAATGTCACAGACAGTTATATTTTAAATATATATCACAAATAAATTAAGATCCTTTTCCGGCCAGGCGCAGTGACTCACGCCTGTAATCCCAACACTTAGGGAGGCCAAGGCAGGCAGATTACATGAGGCTAGCAGTTCAAGAGCAACCTGGGCAACAAGGCGACTCCATCTCTGCTAAAAATACAAAAATTAGCTGAGCGTGGTGGCACACACCTGTAATCCCAGCTACTCAGGAGGCTGAGGCAGGAGAATCGTTCAAACCTGGGGGGCAGAGGTCACAGTGAGCCGAGATCGCACCACTGCACTCCAGCCTGGGCGACAGAGCGAAACTCTGTCTAGAAAAAAAAAAAAAAAAAAAAAAAAAAGATCCTTTTCTGTGGTTCAGACTACACTAAGCCATGCTAAGGATTCTCTCATTCAAATGTTTGTTTCTAAATGTCTCTATATTCCTTTCCATGTTAGTATTTTGGCCTCTCACTGTTTCATCTGAAGAAACAAATTAGCTATGGTTATTGATTTTGCTTGCATTATTTCACTTTATATAGTATGCTATATTAATGTCAAGTATGCCAATGTAATGTTTACTCAATAAAATGCTAGAATTTTCCTTCTCTTTAAATGTCATTTTTTATTATAATTAAGATGCTTATATTCAAGACAATTGGTCTGCCACTATGGGTTGGACGCTTAAATCCTTTTCAGAATAAAAATGCAAACAGACTGTGAACTTTACCCTAACATTCAAATTCCCAACTAAGATGCTGTTTCCAACTTGAAGTAAATGAAACATTTTATTATTCAGTGATCAGAAAACATGAACTTTTCAAGTTTTCATCAAGGGGCAAAAGAAGTGCATACTCTCTGGAAAAAAATTTAGAGGAATGGTGGGAGACAAAATAAATTTGCATTTGGATGGGGTCCTAAAAATTGTGCTGGTTCAACAACCAGTTCCACAAGTTGGGAAAACATTCCATTCTGCAGCCCCCTTTTAGGGGACTCATAAAGCACCTGAGAAACACATCAGGAAAGTTGCATGCTAAGTTTCTTTAATCCTGTATATCCCCAACTTACTCAAGATGGATCTCTTTCTGTTCCTATGTCCTGGAATTGGATAGCTCTTGTGCAAGCCATTTTGCCCAGTTTAGCCTCAATTTCCCCATCTTTAAAATAGAAATAATACTAGTACCTGGTACCAAAACAGAGATATAGACCAATGAAACAGAACAGAGGCCTCCGAGGCAATGCCACACATCTACAAACATCTGATCTTTGACAAACCTCACAAACACAAGTAATGAGGAAAGGATTCCCTGTTTGATAAAATGGTGTCGGGAAAACTGGCTAGCCGTATGCAGAAGACAGAAACTAGACTCCTTCCTGATACCTTACACTAAAATTAACTCCAGATAGATTAAAGACTTAAACATAACACCAAACACCATAAAAACCCTAGAAGAAAATCTAGGCAAAACCATTCAGGACATACACATGGACAAGGACTTCATGACCAAAACACCAAAAGCGATGGCAACAAAAGCCAAAATAGACAAATAGGATCTAATTAAACTCCAGAGCTTTTGCATAGCAAAAGAAACAGTCATTAGAGTGAATAGGCAACCAACAGAACGGGAAAAAATTTTTGCAATCTACCCATCTGACAAAGGCCTAGTACCCAGAATCTACAAAGAACTAAAACAGATTTACAAGAAAAAAAAACAAGCCCATTCAAAAGTGGGCAAAGGATTTATTTGAACAGACACTTTACAAAAGAAGACAAATATGAGGCCATCAAACATATGAAAAAATGCTCATCATCACTGGTCATTAGAGAAATGCAAATCAAAACTACACTGAGATACCATCTCATGCCAGTTAGAATGGCAACCATTAAAATATCTGGAGACAACAGATGCTGGAGAGGATGTGGAGAAATAGGAACACTTTTACACTGTTGGTGGGAGTATAAATTAGTTCAACCATTGCTGAAGACAGTGTGGGGATTCCTCAAGGACCTAGAAATAGAAATTCCATTTGACCCAGCAATCCCATTACTGGGTATATATCCAATGGATTATAAATCGTTCTATTATAAGGACACATGCACACAAATGTTCATTGCAGCACTGTTTACAATAGCAAAGACCTGGAACCAACCCAAATGCCCATCGTTGATAGACTGGACAGGGAAAATATGGCATATATACACCATGAACTACTATGCAGCCATAAAAAACGATGAGTTCATGTCCTTTGTAGGGACATGGATGAACCTGGAAACCATCATTCTCAGCAAACTGACACAAGAATAGAAAATCAAACACCACATGTTCTCACTCATAGGCGGGTGTTGAACAATAAGAACACATGGACACAGGGAGGGGAGCATCACACACTGAGATCTGTGGGAGGGACAGCGTGGGGTGGGGAGTTGGGGAGAGATAGCATGGGGAGAAATGCCAGATATAGGTGATGGGGAGGAAGGCAGCAAACCACATTGCCATGTATATACCTATGTAACAATCCTGCATGTTCTTCACATGTACCCCAAAAACTAAAATGCAATAAAATATATTTTGAAAAAAAAAAAGAAATAATACTAGTACCTACCTCATATTTCATTTGAAAGGATAAAATGGATTAATGAATGTAAAGTATTCAGCACACAAAAAGTATTCTAAAAATGTTAGGAAAGGAAAAATCATCTGCAGAAAGTCAGTGCCTAATATTTTATCTTTTCAATTCAATCACTTTTTTAAAAAAAGAAAAATTAAAGTGGCATTAATTGATCAAATATGGTTTCCAAGTCAATGAAAATTATCTATCTTACTCTCTCAATGATGCAACACTCACCTTTGGTAGCTAACCAAGTTTCTCCTTTGAAACTCCACTCATATCTCCCTCAGTCAAAAGGATCCCTTTCTTGTCTGCATCAGAATCTTCCTTCCTTCTTTGTCTCATTTATCTCTAAATCTATAGCACCTAAGTTCTATTCCATATCAGGTGCCCAATGAATGTTTAAGGAAAGCAGAAAGGAAAACAAAAAGGAAAAGATGGAAGAGGAAGAGGATTAAAATGTTTCATTTTGGCTGGGCGCAGTGGCTCACGCCGGTAATCCCAGCACTTTGGGAGACTAAAGCAGGTGGATCACCTGGGGTCAGGAGTTCAAGACTAGGCTGGCCAACCTGATGAAACCCCATCTCTACTAAAAATACAAAAAATTAGCCAGGTGTGGTGGTGGATGCCTGTAATCCCAACTACTCGTGAGGTTGAGGCAGGAGAATTGCTTGAACCCGGGAGGCGGAGGTTGCAGTGAGCTGGGATTGTGCCACTGCACTCCAGCCTGGGCAACAAGAGCCAAGTGCAAAACTCTGTCTAAAAAAACACACAAAAAAAATTTCATTTCAAGACATGACAAACACATTGCACAGCATTCTCTAAATTATACTGACAGGTTAGAAGACTTGGACTAATTTCTAGAAATAAATACCTCATTTCCTCTCTCAAATGTGTTAAAATTTTTATACTCTATTTCTGTTCTTTAGTGAGTGACCTAAAATACAAAATGTATAGCTATCTTAATATCAGAAGATATAATTTTTCCCTCCTCTCAATTATTATGAAGACTTCAAATACTTTAATTCAGGCCACACCTTCTCGTCTTGAAAACTGGTGTTTTCTGGTATTCTAACATACCTTGATCTTTTTTAGTTCTGTCAAAAGACAAAATTACAACAAAAGTCTAATTGGCTTTTATTTTCAATTCTAGAATCAGCAACACCTTATGCTGCAAAACAGAATGAGTGCTCCAGTGAGCTCAGCAGAGGAGGTTGACTTTATCAGTAGAAAAAGGGCTGAAGAAACCAGAAATAGAAAACAAAAAGCAGATTTGTTGTTTTCAGTTACCTTTTTTTTTTGTTTTTGAAGATTATCTGGGCCTGCCACTTTTCCTCAGCACAATTGAACACATAATTACTATGTAAATTTAGGTTTCCACATGCTTCCAGGGGAGTATAGACCATTTGCTATTAGAGATTTTGAAGCCTTAATCATTTAGAATATGGTACACTTGACTTAATCTGTAAAATGAAGATAGTCCTTATCTGCCTTGCAGGATTTTATATAAGGATTAATTACTTAATTTTGGTTAAGCAATTTCAACATGAAAAACATTACATAACTGAAGGTAAGTCCTAATATTATTAAAACAGAAATTACTGACCAGAGAAGCACAGACATATCTTTTCTGCTTATTATTATTGTTATTATCATATTTATTATTAGATCATTATCTAATAATTTTTTAGATTACAAAATATAAAACAGACAGGGCACAATGGCTCATGCCTATAATCCCAACACTTTGGGAAGCCAAGGCAGGAGAGCTGCTGGAGGCTGGGAGTTCAAAACCAGCTTGAGCAACATAGAGAAACCCCATCTCTACAAAAAATAATAAAACTACCCAGGCATGGTGGTACACACCTGCAGTCCCAGCTACTGGGAAGGCTGAGGTAGGAGGATCACTCCAGCCCAGGAGTTTCTGGCTACAGTGAGCTATGATTATGCCACTGCTCTCCATCCAGCCTGGGTGACAGAACAAGAACCTGTCTCTGTTTAAAAAAAAAAAAAAAAAAAAACAATGGTAAAACAGGTAACTTTTTTTTCCAATACCTGCTACTCTCATATGTGTTTTCTTTTCTTCACAAAAATATCATTGAGTATATCATTACCATTAAAATCTGTGTTTCCCTAATACCGCAATATTAACTCATCTCATAAAATGTTGTCATATGGCTCAGATCATTGAAGTTATTTTTTGGTTGGGAGAGTATTGATAAGAAGTGGCAAATCTCTTTTAAGAATTATTTGCTTTAAGTAAAGAAGTCAGATAGATAGATAGATAGATAGATGACTTTTAAAATCAAGTCCCATGACCAATGATGAAAGAATGCACTCCATCCTACGGATTTAAAGATCTCCTACTACATATCCAGGTAGATTCCTGGTCGTGTGAAACAATACTCAAGAAGTAATTATTGATTGAAAATCCAATATTCTATAAGAAAAGGAAGAATAAAACAAACATAATATTAAATATATCAATGATTTAATGTGATTTTAAATAATATTAAATGTATTAATGATTTTCATTTTCTACAGCATAAAGTATAAATTCATTGGCACAGTACTAAAGTCTTTGTCTACTGCCCAACTCTCAATTCTTATTCTTTCCTTCAACCAATATATTTTAAACATTATTTACTGACTATCCATTATGTGTTTGGAGATTTGTTAGGTGCTAGAAATATAAAAGGAGAGAGAGATAATTCCTGGCAGCACAAAGTTTAGACATTAGCAGAAGATACAGGTATTTAAATAAACAAATAGCTATATACCATAGAGTTGGGTCAGGAGCTACGAAGTTTATTATAGGGTTGCAAGAAGGGCCTATAATCTAAGGAATAGAAAAATTGTTCCCACAAAAGTGCCATTTAAGCTAAAACCTAAAGAACAAAATATTGTCCAGTCAAATTTATAGAGGAAGTACACCTTGAGAGGTGTGGAAGTATCTGTGAAGGCTCTGAGAGGGAAGAGGACTGGCACATTAGAGGAAAAGGGGAAAAAAGGTCATGATACAGGAAGTGGCTGCAAATGAGGCTACAGACATAGCTGGGGGGGGTCAGATCAGAGAAGCCTAGTAAGTCAATTTAGGACCTTAACCCTAAGAATAATGGAAAAACACTGAAATATTTGAAGTGGTTGTATGAAATATTCATATGCTTTTCAAAAATTATTCTGGCTGTTTATATATGGGAAAAGAACTGACAGAAACAGGAATGAAAGCCAGGCTATTATTATAAGAAGGCTATTACAATGGCTTAGGCTAGAAAAGATGGTAGAAAAGAAGGAAAGGAGCGAGAAAAAGAGGGAGAGAGAGAGGAAGAGAGGAAAGGAGGAAGAAAAGAAAAAAGGAAAGATAACCTTTTAACATTTTCAAGTCAAATAACAATTAAGAAAAAATATTTTACACTCATAGCAGGCAAAGAGCTACTTCCAGTAATATATAAAGAACTACACATCAATAAAAAACAGACTAACAACTCAATTTTTAAAATGGGAAAAAATGAACAGTTTAGTAAAAAGAATATGCAGGCCAGGCATGGTGGCTCACGCCTGTAATCTCAGCACTTTGGGAGGCCAAGGCAGGTGGATCACCTGAGGTCAGGAGTTCAAGACCAGCCTGACCAACATGGAGAAACCCCATCGCCACTAAAAATACAAAATTAGCCAGACATGGTAACACATGCCTGTAATCCCAGCTACTCAGGAGGCTGAGGCAGGAGAACTGCTTGAACCCAGGAGGCAGAGGTTGCAGTGAGCCAAGATTGCACTATCACACTCCAGCCTGGGCAACAAGAGTGAAATTCCATCTCTAAAAAAAAAAAGAATATATAAATGTTATAAACATATGAAAAGATATACATTACAAGAGAATTGAAAATTAAAACGACTGATATTTTTCACCTAAAATTTTGACAACATTGAGGGCCCAAGTGAATACCAATTTGGCAGTTTTGACAAGTGTCACCAGAAGAAACAGAGGTTTTACAAACTATTTTATATTACGTCCATGGAAATTCACATTGTATTTTCCCATAAAAGACTTAAAAAATCCTAAATATAGAAATAGTATTTAATTTGGCTTAACCTAGTGCTACAGGTGTCAACTAAATTAGAAAGAGGAGCTGTATTCCTCATTAAAGTTTGCAGCCTACGGAGCGGCCATTCTGACAGGCTGGGAAGTGTAGCCTTTGGTCAGAAGCTAGAAACAAGCACTTCAAGGGAAGAGTAAAGGGAACAGGAATTTTTGCTGAGCAGGGTGGCCAAATATACATATTTAATAAGCTATAGGAAGAGTCATGAATATTGATGAAAAGAGAAACATGTGCATGCACATTGAGCTTCATGCCTCTCCATGGGACCCATGTTTAAAAAATGGCAATATTAGCATGATCCAAGGATAAAGTTTTCAGCCCTATGATGTCAAAGAGTGAAGCTGAGGACATGAAAACTCTCGCTGTGTATCCTCCTTACACTGGCCAGAATCACCTTATGGTCAGTGGTCTTTTATCAGGAAGGAATGCTGGTCAGGTGTTTTGTTGAAATTCAAAAGGAGAGGCAGCATCAGGCAGTGGGTTGATGTCAGAGGCAGAGTATTTTTAAAAGGCTGATTTCTATTTAGCCCTTAGAGAAAAAAGCCTAATAATTGTGGTTAGCTAGCTAGCCAGGTGGGTATAATGAGATGGGTCCAACCTCCCATCTCATCTTGGCTGGGAGCTCAGTTTTCAAGGATTCTCTGGGCTCTTCTTGGTTAAGAGGAGGTCCATTCAGTCAGTTAGGGTACGTAGGATTTTTTTTTTTTTAGATGGACTCTCACCCTGTCACCAAGGCAGGAGTGCAGTGGTACATTCTCCACTCGCTGCAACCTCCATCTCTCCGGTTCAAGTAATTCTGGGACCTCAGCCTTCCCAGTAGCTGGTACTACAGGTGCACACCAAGATGCCAGCTAATTTTATTTTTGTATTTTTAATAAAGACAGGGTTTCACCATGTTGGCTAGGTTGGTCTCAAGCTCCAGACCTCAGGTGATCCACCTGCCTCAGCCTCTCAAAGTGCTGGGATTGCAGGTGTGAGCCACTGTGCCCAGCCAGGATTCTATCTTTATTTCTCACAATTTGAGTCTTCAGAAAACAGACTCTAAGAAGGGAGTGGACTAAGGGCTGGATCCAATGACAGGAGATGTTACAGAACTTCACTCACTACTTGTAGTGGAAATGAGAGGAGCCCAAAATAACAAAGCCACATGGTGGCACTCAATCCTCAGCGGCAAGATAGGCACAATTACCATAACGGGCAACAAGGGCAGATGGCCTGACTCACAGAGATCAGTGGAAATGGCAAACAAACCATAAGGTTCTTCTGGGAAAGAGAAATAGGCAGCCAACAAGAATAATCCTTTATTTGCATAACCAAAGGCCATGTAGCCAGCTCATACCTGTGGGAGGGAGGAAGTAGAACAAAGGGTAAAAGTTGAAGATATTGAGTATGATTTCAGGATCAACTGTAGCAACAAGGACTGTAGTTTATCCTACTAACCCTCCTCTTCTAGGTTTTTCCAGAAATTGTAACCATCCAGAATTCTGGAGAAATCACACTTGTACAGAGTGAAGTTAATGTGACAAGCAAGTGGACTTCATCAGCACAAGGGGCAAACTGCATGAGGCCCTGTTGGTGCTCCCTACCTACATTCCTTTACTCCACTGATGCCCACATTTGTCCCCTTTCTTTGGTAATTGTTCTTCGACAACAGAAGCTGCCTCCCCAACCCCCATGGTACAGGGCCCTCTCTGAGGCTTTAGGCCCTCCAAGACCCCCACTGGTGCCAACCGGCAGCTAATGCCAAAATACAAAATGTTGAACTCCTTTCCTGAAGGCATGATCAACTTTTTGGTGCAATTAATACTCTAGAACTTCCTGTGGAATTATCCTGAAACTAGACTTCAACTGAGACCCCATTCTTGCTTAACTTTTTTCCTTCCTCCTGTCTATGGTCCAGAATCAAAATAGTCTGGGCCTTTTTTTTTTTTTTTTTTTTTTTCCCTGCCTTATAGAGATGGAGTCTTCCCATGTTGCCCAGGCTGGTCTCAAACTCCTGGGCTCAAGTGATCCTCCCACCTCAGCCTCCCAAACTGCTGCAATTACAGGCATGAACTACCACACCCAGCTTAGGCTTTCTTTAATAACTGCTGGACCATGACTGGGCTGAGCTGTGCCCAGTCCAAGGCTCCAGTTCAAGGGAGCATTGAAGGAGGAAGGTTGACCCTTCAAGTCATCTAAATTAGTGTTTTTCAACTGAACCTCATGACACATTAGTGAGCCATGAAATCAATTCAGAGAGCTACCACCCCCATTTCTTAAACAAAATGCAACAAATTACAACAGAATAGAAACTCTCCATATATATCACATGGAGAAAAGCGTTTTTTCTATTGAAACTTATTTCAATTACATATATACATGTTGATGTGTATGTATGTGACTCAGAATATACTGAGTAATGATGTAAAATGTATATTTGACATTACGTTGTCATCAATAAACTTTAAAGCCATGAATCTAAACAGAAAAGAAATGGTGACGAAGGTACTAAGAACATGCAGTGGGGAAAGGACAGCCTTTTCAGTAGATGATAGAGAAACTGGAGAACTATAGGCAGAAGAATGAAACTAGACCCTATCATGCACCATTGGTCTGGGCAAAGAGCTTTTGTGCAAGACCTAGAAAACACGAGCAACCAAAGCAAAAATGGAGAAATGGGATGATATTAAGCTAAAAACCTTCTGCACAGCAAAGGAAACAATCAGTAAAGTGAAGAGACAACCCACAGAATGGGAGAAAATATTTACAAACTATCCATCTGACAAGGGATTAATAACCAGAATATATAAGGAATTCAAACAACTCTATAGCATAAAAACAAATAACCAATTTAAACATCTACCAAAGATCTGAACAGACGTTTCTCAAAAGAAGGTATGCAAAATGGCCAACGGTATATCAAAAACCTGCTCAACGTAAGTAACTATCAGAGAAATACAAATCAAAACCACAATGAGGGCCGGGCGCGGTGGCTCAAGCCTGTAATCCCAGCACTTTGGGAGGCCGAGGCGGTTGGATCACAAGGTCAAGAGATCGAGATCATGCTGGTCAACATGGTGAAACCCCGTCTCTACTAAAACTACAAAAAAATTAGCTGGGCATGGTGGCGCGTGTCTGTAGTCCCAGCTACTCAGGAGGCTGAGGCAGGAGAATTGCCTGAACTCAGGAGGCAGAGGTTGCGGTGAGCCGAGATCGCGCCATTGCACTCCAGCCTGGGTAACAAGAGC
>NW_016107492.1:3027584-3041149 GCF_001604975.1 Cebus imitator | reverse complement strand
AAAAAAAAAAAAAAACACACACAATGAAATGTCATCTCACACCAGTTAAAAGGCTTGTATCAAAAGTACAGGCAATAACAGTTGTGGCAAGGATGTGGAGAAAGAGGAACCCTCATACAAAGTTGATGAGAATGTAAATTAGTACAGCCACTATGCAGGAGAGTAGGATGGTTCCTCAAAAAAGTAAAAGTAGAACTACCATGTGATTCAGTTGTCCCACTGCTGGGTATGTAGCCAAAAGAAAGGCAATCAGCGTATTGAAGAGACATCTGTACTCCTATTGTTATTGCAGCACTATTTACAATAGCCAACCTGTGTTCATCAATGGATGGACATTTTTATTCCATTGTGTGTATAGATCACATTTTTATTTATCTATTCATCCATTGATCAACCTGTGTCCATCAATGAATGAATGGATAAATTAAAATGTGATCTATATCCACAATGGAATATTGTTCAGCCACAAAAAAGAATGAAATCCGGTCATTTGCAGCAACATGGATATAACTGGAGGTCATTATGTTAAGTGAAATAAGCCAAGCACAAAAAGACAAACATCACGTTTGTATGCAAGAGCTAAAAAAAGTGATCTCGGCCAGGTATGGTGGCTCACACCTGTAATCCCAGCACTTTGGGAGGACGACATGGGCAGATCATGAGATCAGGAGATCAAGATCATCCTGGCTAACATGGTGAGACCCCATCTTTACTAAAATACAAATAATTAGCCAGGCATGGTGGTGTGTGCCTGTAGTCCCAGCTACTTAGGAGGCTGAGGCAGTGGAATCACTTGAACCTGGGAGGTAGGGGTTGCAGCGAGCCAAGATCATGCCACTGCATTCTAGCCTGGTGACAGAGCAAGACTCCATCTCAAAAAAAAAAAAAAGTGAATCTCATGAACATAGAGTGTAGATTGGTGTTTACCAGAGGCCAGGAAGGGGCCAGGGAATGAAAGCGAAACAAAGAATATAAAGGTAGTTACGACTGCTGAACTGTCCTCTTAAAAATGGCAAAGATGGTAAATTTTATATGTGTATTTTACCTTAATAAAAAATATAAACTTTTTTAAAAAAGAAAAGAAAATATGTGATGCCATCAGAGCACCCACAGGCCATGACTAGAGCTCAAATATTTAAAAATGCAGCCCCATTAGCTCCTGTAAACCAGCAAAGGCTAGCTCCTCATTAGTCACTTTTGTTTTGGCTGTTACTTTAGCTATAGAGACTCGATGCTCACGGAATTAATCCTCTAAAACCCAGTTTCTGGAGTGCAGTTCTGATAATTATTGGCTTACTTAGTTAATAGTATTCATTTGGCTGTAATCTTACTTACTGAGCTGAACCAAATTCAACTAATATTAGAAACAAAACCTTCCAGGGCTAACAATAGCCAGTGCAACATTATCTAAGAATTGTTATGCATATTAAATCATACCACAGTCAATACCTATCTGCAAACTTATTGATTCGATTTATACCAAATATTTCTCCAAAAAGAGGTAATCATATTTTGTTAAAAATTCCTAAACAGAAGCTGAAATCAATTTCTTTTTCTTTACCTTTCAAGATAAAATAACCTCATAGAAAATTTTGAGGAAAGTTCTATTCAAGCTGGGAACTTGCAGAGTTCATAACCCTTCTTCCCTGGAATTTGTATTTCTGGCAACCTCAGTCACTTTGAGCAAAACTAGATGCTGAATGTATGTGTAAAGGCCTCTGAGTAACTCCTGAGTGGCCAAAATGAAAGTCACAACGGCTGAGCACTAAAATCCTTTTAGCTTTATTACAATAATTTTTAGTCATTTTATGTTTTTATTGATTTTCCAATAGTAGCACATTTGAGGCAGAAAATTACTAAAAGAAGTTACAATTAGAAGCAAGCATAATGATAGCATAGAAATTGTAGCTAACAACCCAGTGAGTTAAGAGATAGAAAAACTGTCAAAACTTTGACAAGAAAGCAAATATGTGGCAATCGATGGTCAGTAAGTATAAGCACTAAAGTAGCCTTTTTTGATGTATTTTTAATTGCTTTTTAAATTTTCATATTCTAATAGTTTTATTGCTGATATGTAGAAATAAAATTTACTTTTATATGCTGACTTTGTATCCAACAACCTAGATAAATGTATGTAATTCCAGAATTTAGTTGTGGGGTCTCTTGGATTTCATATGTATCCAATCATTGCACCTGTGATATAAAGATATAATATTGACTGTTGTATAGTTAACATATCAAGATGTATGAAGACAGTAAAATGATTACTTTATATCTTCTTTCCCAATACCTATACCATATTTTTCTTGTCTTATTTCTCTAGTGGGGAACTAATATAAAAAAAATAAATAGAAGTGATAATAAAAGGCATCTTCTTATCTCTTTGCTTACATCAGATAAAAAGTTTTCAATATTTCACCATTAAAAATGATGTTTACCACTGATGTTTTATGGATACTCTTCATTGAATTAAGGAAGCTCCCTTCTCTTCAGTTTGCTAAGAGGTGTTTTTAAATCATGATGGGATATTATAATTTCTTTAAAATACTATTACTTATATTATTTTTAATACTTAGTATTTTCTTGGCTGTAATCTTACTTATTGAGCTTATTTCTTCTTTTTAGATAACAAAATGATTTTTCTCTTTTATTCTGTTATTTGTGCAGAATTACATAAATTGATATTTCAAATGCTAAGCCCACTTTGCATTCAAGAAAACCCACATCATGTTGTGATACACTATCTTTTATAGGCTGCTACATTCTATTTGCTAATAACTTAAGATTTTATGCATCTTTGTCTATGAGAAAGATTAGCCTGTAATTTTCCTTTACTATTATGTATTTGTCAATTTTATATCAAGTGTGAATGATGAGGTTCTAAAAGAAAGTGAATTCTTAGCTGCTGAAAGTAACTACTTTGAAAAGTTATTATAGTATCTTCTTACACTGATCATAGGCATAACCTATAATCTCACAGTTCTACTCCTGATGATATACCAAAGAGAAATAAATATATACATGTACCAGAAGCCATGTTCAAATAAACTCATAGCAACATTATTTGTAGAGCACAAAACTAGGGGAAAAAACATAATTAGCCCTCAAAAGTAGAATGCATAAATAAACTGTACTATGCTCACTCAATGGAATATTCTGTAATAGTAAAAAAGGAAGAAATTGCTGCTATACGTACCTTCATGAATTAATCTTACAAACATGTCGACCAAAGTTGAAATAAAAATAAAAGTATATGCTGAAAAATGCCAATTATATAAAGTTCAGAAATAATCAAAACAGATCTATAATGCTAGAAATTCAGGATGCTAGTTACCTTCAAGAGGGAATTAGTCACTGGTAGAGTGCATAATGGTGGGGGAGGGATTCTAAATTACTAGTAATATTCTAATTCTCAATCTGGGTGGCAATTTCACTTAGCAAAAATTTATAGAGCCATGTGCTTACATTTAATATGCCTTTATGTATGTTATTCTTTAATAAATATGTTTATAAAAGAGATCATTGGGTAAAAGTAATTAAAAATGTGATCATGCATTTTATTTTTATGATGATTATATTATAAAGCATAAAATTGGAGGTTGTGTTAGTTCAGGTCTTGCAAGAAGCATCTGACAAATGATTAAACATGCAAGGGCCTGGTGCGGTGGCTCATGACTATAATCCCAGCACTTAGGGAGGCCAAGGCAGTGGATCATCTGAGGTCAGGAGTTCCAGACCATTCTGGACAACATGGTGAAACCTCGCCTTTGCTAAAAATATAAAAATTAGCTGGGTGTGGTGACGGGTGCCTGTAATCCCAGCTACTAGGGAGGCTGAGTCAGGAGAATCACTTGAACCCAGGAGGCAGAGGTTGCAGTGAGCTGAGATCTCATCATTGCACTCCAGCCTGGGCAACAAAGAGTGAAACTTTATCTCAAAACCTAACACCATAAAAACCCCAGAAGAAAACCTAGGCAATACCATTCAGGACATAGGCATGGGCAAGGACTTGATGACTAAAACACCAAAAACAACGGCAACAAAAGCCAAAATAGACAAATGGGATCTAATTAAACAAAAGAGCTTCTGTACAGCAAAAGAAACTATCATCAGAGTGAACCAGCAACCAACAGACTGGGAAAAAATTTTTGCAACCTACCCATCTAACAAAGGCCTAATATCCAGAATCTACAAAGAACTTAAACAAATGTATGAGAAAAACAACCCCATTAAAAAGTGGGCAAGGGATATGAACAGACGCTTCTTAAAAGAAGACATTTATGCAGCCAACAAACATATGATAAAAAGCTCATCATTGCTGGTCATTAGAGAAATGCAAATAAAAACTACATTGAGATACCATCTCATGCCAGTTAGAATGGCGATCATTAAAAAATCTGGAGACAAAAGATGCTGGAGAAGATGTAAAGAAATAGGAACACTTTTACACTGTTGGTGGGAATGTAAATTAGTTCAACCATTGTAGAAGACAGTATGGTGATTCCTCAAGGATCTAGAAATAGAAATTCCATTTGACTTAGCAATCCCATTACTGGGTATATACCCAAAAGATTATAAATTGTTTATTAGAAAGACACATGCACATGTATGTTTGTTGCGGCACTGTTCACAATAGCAAAGACTTGGAACCAACCCAAATGGCTATCAATGATAGATTGGATAAAGAAAATGTGGCACATATACATCATGGAATACTATGCAGCCATAAAGAAGGATGAGTTCATATCCTTTGCAGGGGCATGAATAAAGCTGGAAACCATCATTCTCAACAAACTGACACAAGAACAAAAAACCAAATGCTGCAGATTCTCACCCATAAGTGGGTGTTGAACAATGAGAACACATAGACACGGGGAGGGGAACATTACACACTTGGGTCTGTTGGGGGGTGGGGGGCTAGGGGAGTGATAGAAGGGGGTGGGGGTTAGGGGAGGGATAGCATTAGGAGAAACACCTAATGTAAATGATGGGGTGATGGATGCAGCAAACCACCATGGCATGTATATACCTATGTAACATACCTGCACATTCTGCACATGTACCCCAGAACTCAAAGTATAATTTTTTAAAAATGCAAGGATTTTTTTGTGAAATGCCTGTGTGAAAGAAATTGAGGGGGTCAGTAAGGCTGAGGGAACCATTAGACCACCATACAAGTCTGACTTGAGCAACGGAGGAAAGGAGGGAGGGGTGGAAACATCCCACATTATGGTGCAGTCTAAAGAAGTTTCAGTGAGGTCACTGGGGAACCTCATGACTCCCAGGAATTAGCCTACTTTAGTATACCAACTATATCAGTCACTAGCAAAGGCAGCAAAGGATTTCAAGCACAGCAAGCTGGCCCTTTGGTCAATCATGCTGACTGTGGTTCAAGGTCTGCAATGTGCATTCTTATGGTGGCCAAGAGGTTTCAGCATGGCATTTTCTTTTTCCTGTTAAAATAGATTTTTATTTTTATTTTTTAAATTTTCATTTGCCTTTATACTTTATCTATGACTTTAACATTTTTTGATGTACAGGTCTACATGTTTTGAAAAATGCATATAGTCATATAGCTGCAAACACAATTAAGATATTTATCAGTTTGCTCACCCTAAAAAGCTTCCTCATGATGAACCTTTAAAGTCAGCCTCTCACCCCATCTCCAGCCTCTGGCAAACATTAACCTTTTTTCTATTCCTGTAATTTTCCCTTTTCTAAAATATAAATTAAATCATATATTATGTAGTCTGTTCAGTATTAATGCATTAGATATTCATTCATATTCCCATGTGCTTCAATAGTTCATTCCTTTTTATTGCTGAGTAGTCTTCCACTTTACAGATATACCACAATTTTTTGTCCATTCATCAGATAAGAACATTTGGGTTGTTTCCAATTTGGGGCAATTGTGAAAAAAACACTACAAATATTTGCTTTGTATATGTTCTTGTGTAGACAGATGTTTTCCTTTCTCTTGAATAAATACCTAAAAGTAGAATTGCTGAGTCATATTGTAAGTGTATGTTTAATCTTAACGAAACTGTCAAACAGTTTTTGAAAGTGTCTGTACTACTTTTGATTCCTACCAGCAATGTGTGAGAGTTCTAGTTGTTACATATTCTTATTATCACTTAGTATTGTCAGGTTTCAATGTTTCTTGTTTTTTTGTTTTAGCCAATCCAATAGGTGTCTAGTACTAACTCATTTCTTCTTTGGTAAAGTATCTGTCCACACATTTGTAAATATTATATATTTTAATCCATGAAAAAATCAGCCTTCTGGCCTCAAAATTCTGTTCTAACACTCCCTGAGTTTCAGGTGATTATTTTTATATGAGAAGAAATAAAAACATGTTTAAAGAAATCCCCTCATCTCTCCTGAAAATATAAATCTGAGCAGGAATACAAATTTTTATTCTAGTGTAGTTTTGAAAAATAAATATTTCAAGATATTTAGCCAACAAAACAGCACAGGCACTAAACAATCAGAGTGACACAAGATATAGACTAAATCTACAGGATATATTAGCTGAATATTTGCCCTGGCTGACAAAACATTTCCAAATTTTCAAAAATGGGCATGTTCTTTGAACTACAAATTCCATATTTAATAATGTATTATAAAGAACTAATTAAGGAACATAGACCATATATACTTATATACATATACATACCAACACACACAAGTACATTCAGTGTTGTTTGTGATATCAGAATGCTGTTCCATTGGTCTATATCTCTGTTTTAGTACCAGTACCATCCTGTTTTGATTACTGTAGTTTTGCAGTATAGTTTGAAATCAGGTAGCATGATGCCTCTGGTTTGTTCTTTTTGCTTAGGATTGTCTTGGCTATCCTGCCTCTCTTTTGGTTCCATATGAAGTTTCAGGTGTTTTTTTCACTTCTGTGAAGATGGTCATTAGCAGCTTGATGGGGATATGTTGAATCTATAAATTACCTTGGGCAGTATGGCCATTTTCATGATATTGATTCTTCCTAACCATGAGCATGGAATGTTTCTTCTTGTGTGCCTTCTCTTACTTCCTTGAGCAGTGGTTTGTAGTTCTCCTTGAAGATGTCCTTTTCAACCTTTGTTAGTTGTATTCCTAGGTATTTTATTCTCTTTGTAGCAATTGTGAATGGAAGTTCACTTATGATTTGGCTCTCTGTTAGTCTGTTCTTGTTGTATAGATATGCTTGTGATTTCTGCACATTGACTTTGTATCCTGAGACTTTGCTGAAGTTGCTTATCAGTTTAAGGAGATTTTGGATTGAGATGATAGAGTCTTCTAAATATACAATCATATCGTCTGCAAATAGAGACAATTTGACTTCCTCTTTTCCTAATTAAATACACTTTTTTTTTCTTGCCTAATTGCTCTGGCTAGAACTTCCAATATTATATTCAATAGGAGTGGTGAGAGAGGGCATCCTTGCCTAGTGCCAGATTTCAAAGGGAATGCTTCCAGTTTTTGACCATTCTGTATGATATTGGCTGAAGGTTTATCATAAATAGCTTTTATTATTTTGAGACACGTTTTACCGATATCTAGTTTATTGAGAGTTTTTAGAATAAAGCGCTGTTGAATTTTGTTGAAGGCCTTCTCTGCATCTATTGAGATAATTATGTGGTTTTTGTCTTTGGTTCTGTTTATGTGGTGGATTATGTTTATAGATTTATGTATGTTGACCCAGCCTTGTATCCCTGGAATGAAGTCTACTTGATCATAATGAATAAGCTTTTTGATATACTGCTGCAATCGGTTTGCAAGTATTTTATTGAAGATTTTTGCATTAATGTTCATCATGGATATTGACCTGAAGTTTTCTTTTTTTGTTGAGTCTCTGCTGGGTTTTGGTATTAAGACCAATGGAACAGAACAGAGGCCTTGGAGGTAATGCCACACATCTACAACCACCTGATCTTTGACAAACCTCACAAAAACAAGCAATGGGGAAAGGATTCCCTGTTAATAAATGGTGTTGGGAAAACTGACCAGCCATGTAAGAAAGCAGAAACTGGACCCCTTCCTGACACCTTACACTAAAATTAACTCCAGATAGATTAAAGACTTAAACATAACACCTAACACCATAAAAACCCTAGAAGAAAATCTAGGCAAAACCATTCAGGACATAGGCATAGGCAAGGACTTCATGACTAAAATACCAAAAGCATTGGCAGCAAAAGCCAAAATAGACAAATAGGACCTAATCAAACTCCAGAGCTTCTGTACAGCAAAAGAAACGATCATTAGAGTGAACCAACAACCAACAGAATGGGAAAAACTTTTTGCAATCTACCCATCTGACAAAGGGCCAATATCCAGAATCCACAATGAACTAAAACAGATTTATAAGAAAAAAACAAACAAACCCACCCAAAAGTGGGCAAAGGATATGAACAGACACTTTTCAAAAGAAGACATTTATGAGGACAACAAATATATGAAAGAATGCTCATCATCACTGATTATTAGAGAAATGCAAATCAAAACCACCTTGAGATACCACCTCACACCAGTTAGAATGACGATCATTAAAAAATCTGGAGACAGCAGATGCTGGAGAGGATGTGGAGAAATAGGAACACTTTTACACTGTTGGTGGGAGTGTAGACTAGTTCAAGCATTGTGGAAGACAGGGTGGCAATTCCGCAAGGACCTAGAAACGGAAATTCCATTTCACCTAGCAATCCCATTACTGGGTATATAACCAAAAGATTATAAATCATTCTATTATAAAGACACATGCACACATATGTTCATAGAGGCACTATTTACAATAGCAAAGACCTGGAACCAACCCAAAAGCCCTTTGATGATAGACTTGACAAGGAAAATGTGGCACATATACACCATGGAATGCTATGCAGCCATAAAAAAACGATGAGTTTGTGTCCTTTGTAGGGACATGGATGAATCTGGAAACCACCATTCTCAGCCAACTGACATAAGAACAGAAAATCAAACACCGCATGTTCTCATTCATAGGCGGGTGTTAAACAATGAGAACACATGGACACAGGGAGGGGAGCATCACACACTGGGGGGGCACAAGGGAAGGACAGTGGAGGGGTGGGGAGGTCAGCGAGGGATAACATGGGGAGAAATGCCAGATGTAGGTGACGGGGAGATGGAGGAAGCAAACCACACTGCCATGTGTCTACCTATGCAACAATCCTGCATGATCTGCACATGTACCCCAGAACCTAAAGTACAATTTAAAAAAAGAAAAATAAAATAAAAGTACTATAAAATAAATAAATAAATAAGAATGCTGAATGTGGCCAGGTGCAGTGGCTCATGCCTATAATCTCAGCACTTTGGGAGGATGAGGCAGGAATATCTTTTGAACCTAGAGGTTGAAGGTCAGCCTGGGCAACATAGTAAGACCTTGTCTCTACAAAAAATAAAAAAAATCGCCAGGCATGGTGGCACATGCCTGTAGTCTCAGCTACTTAGGAGGCTGAGGTTGGAGGATTGCTTGAGCCCAGAAGCTTGAGGCTGTAGTGTGCTGATCATACCACTGCACTCAAGCCTGAGTGACAGAGCAAGATCCTGTCTCAGAAAAAGAATGTAACGGCCCAATAATATGAAGGTATTGAAATAAAATATAATTGTCCACACAATCGCATATAATGTCATTTAAAATGATGTTTCAGGTATGGGTCCACTGATACTTAAAAAAATATTCATGATAAATCATTAAGAGAAAAAGGCAGATCAGCAGGGTGCAGTGGCTCACGCCTGTAATCCCAGCACTTTGGGAGGCCGAGACACGTGGATCATGAGGTCAAGAGATCAAGACCATCCTGCCCAACATGGTGAAACCCCGTCACTACTAAAAATATAAAAATTAGCTGGGCATGGTGGTGCACACCTATAGTCCCAGCTAATCAGGAGGCTGAGGCGGAAGAATCGCTTAAACCCTGGAGGTGGAGGTTGCAGCGAGCCAAGATCGCCCACCACCGCACTCTAGCCTGGTGACAGAGTGAGACTCTGTCTCAGAAAGGAAGAAGGGAAGGAAAGGGAAGGAAAAAGGGAAAAGGGAAGAGAAGGGAAAAGGGAAGGGAAGGGAGAAAAAGAAGAAAGAAAAGAAAAGAAAAAAGAAGAAAGAAAGAAAGACAGAAAGACAGAAGGAAGAAAGAAAGAAAGACAGAAAGAGAGAGAGAGAGAGAGAGAGAGGGAGGAAGGAAGGAAGGAAGGAAGGAAGGAAGGAAGGAAGGAAGGAAGGGAGGAAGGGAGGGAGGGAGGGAAAGGAAAGAAGGAAAGAGAGAAAGAAAAAGAGAAAGAAAGAGGCAGATCACAAAAGGTATTACATGTTCCTATTTGTTGAAGTACATGTGTGCATATGAGTGTGTGTTTGGAAACATTTACATGAAGTAACAAATAATTGATGTTTTTCTCTCTGTATTTTCTGATTATCTGAAATGAGTATTGCTTTAGAAATGGTGAAGGAGGAGAAATACAAGCAAAGCATTACAAAGAAATAAAAGCATCATAATTAATTATTAATAGTGATGGATGAATCATCAAGAAAAACTTCAAATGTGTTTGGTGTAGATTAAAGAATGCTGATTCATATAAAATATTAAACTATTATATTTAATTGATCAGGTTTCATTTGTACAGAGAAAAACTCATTCCTCAGCATTGCCAGATATAGGAGATGGGATGTATTTTTGTGTGCAATAATGTGTGTGTGACCATCTTCTTTCTACAAATTAAACCTGGGATTGGCCAGGCATTTTCACTTAGTCATAGAGAATTTTTGACCTAGAGGGCAATGTTCTGATTCATCCCAAAGCTTGCCCCAGAACGGCTAAAATTTCCTTATTCATATTCTGCTGCAAGCATTGAGTTCACAGAGTAACTCACGCTTCAACAGTTTCTCTCAGCTTAGGTTCAACGAGACCTACTTTTGCATTACATTGTTATAGAAACCATATGAACCTTTTAGCCACAAAGCATGTGATCCAGGGACATGCTATTTCACAATAGAAATTTCAGGCTTCAAGCTATGGCTTTAATTCTTTACATGACTGTGTAGAATTCTTTTTGCTTAAAGCTAGAAAGACTATGTCCAGAGTACTTTACATTTTTTTAATAGTCTCAGCCTTACTGATAATCAGAATACAGAACAAGCATTTTCCTAAACAGAAGGTATTTTCCAGGTCATTCAAAAGCACTGTACTTTTCAAAGCAGTTTCAAGCAAGGTCACAGCAACCTGACTTGCCATGAAGACTCTAGTGATTTAAAAAAACATGGACTAGGCTGTCAATCAGAGCAGAAACCCCACCCACACTGGGGACAGTGGAGAAGCTTGATGGACAAGCATCAGTCTACTCAAGGGGCATCCAGGCCCCCCTTATTCCCATGGAAGGCTCTCCTACTGCTTCCTGGTTTTTTGTTCATGAATAGAAACAGTAGTCAATTCCACTAGCATTCTGAAAAGATGTTTATTTCAATCTAGGGGCCAAAAGGGGCTGGGGGGTATCTTTTTGTGAGTTATTGAAGTATGTAGATAAAAATCAAAGAGCCATGGCAAAAATTGCTACATTCTCTGAGAAATGCTGATGGAAACTAAATTAGCCTCTGACTCCTCCAGAACAAATACAACTAATGCCTTGTTTTTCCATTTTCCCTTGATCATTTGATCACCAAAAGCAGATGTATTCATGGCACTTTTCAAATAAAATGACAGCTAGAGTAAAAAATGCAAACAGATTTATGTGGTTTACTTTGAGTTGAATATGGTAGCACTTGTGACAATTATAATTCATATAATGTTATTTTTCAAAGTTATTCAAATTATTTCAATATTTCAATCTTTTTTACAATAATTTTCTTTACATTCTTATTAATTTTTCGAAAAAATATTAATTTTATCCTAACAGCAACTATGAGATAAATATTACTATCCTTATGTCAAAGAAAAGAAAATTATAAGCACTTGGAGTTTAATTAGCTTTCCTAAGGTCACACATACTTAACAGGTATTAGTAATTTGTTGTATTTGCTTTAAATATTTGCTTCTTTTTAGAAATAAAATATTACTCACATAGTGGATGTCTCTGTTTTATTCCTTATCTACTTAATTCCTCCCTAGATCCACAGAAGAAATCACTATCCTAAAGATGGTATGTACCTTTCTGCTACATTTTTGTACTTATATGTATTCATAAACAACATATAGTATTTGTGTATCATTCTGCATCTCTTTTTTTCCCACAGTTTTTGTGATAGAACAATCTTAAATTATTTAAATCCAGTATGTTCATTTACCTGTGTTACAGTATTCCATGATATGAACATACCACAATCTGACTATTCATTCTCCTAATGACAGATATTTGGAATGTTTCCAATTTTTCAATATTTTAATAAAAATAATGCCACTGAGACGACTTCCATTTCCCAGTCCAGCACGTAAGGAGCTTAGAAGTCATAAACTCTACTCTAACAACAAGGCAAAGCTGAACAAGCTGAACATCAAACACTTTTCTGATCTATCAGAGAAGAGAGGTCACAGAGCAAAGCGCTGCCCTGAAGAGACAGAGAGGGACACTGAGAACCACAACTTCCCTGAGCAGAAATCTCTAAGGGAACCAGTGCCCAAGCAGGAAAACCTAAGTTAGAATTGAGGAATTGCTGGTAGCTCTGAATAGATAAGTGTATGTGTGTTAAAAACTCCAAGGTGACTCATTCTTAGGGGGGATGCCCACAGTTGTGCAATTTTTTACCTCCAGGAGCTCCATCAGCTTCTTACAGTGAAAATGGAAAAAAGAAAAAAAAATAGCTTGTATTTCCAGCTGGGAGAGGTGGAAACCATTTTGAAATACGCCAAAGCATTCTCCTCTGCTTAGCAAAGTCTGCCCTCAGGAGAAACTATTTCACCAACCACTAACTGATTAGATTTTATCAGAGCCTAACCACCCTGAAGGAGGCAAAATATCCAATGCCCGTCCCCTCTAGTTTTCCATGTGGAGAAAAGAAAATACCCAACTCCAATCCCCTCTAGCTATCCTTTCCTGCCTAAGATGAGTGCAAGGAGAACAGAGAAGCACTTGTGAAGTGCACAGAACAAGGGCACAGCCTTGCTGAAAGACTAGGACCTAATCACAGGACTATTGAGCCGTTTTTCCACCACACACACACACACACACACACACACACACACACACACACACACACAACACATTTTACCGCCACATCACTAAAGGCTTATTTTTAGCATTTCCTTTTCTGCCTAGTACATGATGCCCAGGTTTTAACAAACAGTCTAAGGCACACTAAAAGGCATAAAGCACAGTTGGAAGAGACTGAACGAGCATCAGAACCAGACTCATGGCATGAATGTTATAATTCCAGACCATGAATTTAAAGCAACTATGACTAACTTGCTAAGGGCACAAACAGAAAAAGTAGACGACATGCAAGTACAGATGAGTAATATCAGCAGAGAGGAGAAAAGTATAAGGAAGAATCCAAAGAAACTGCTAGAGATCAAAAACACTGAAATAGAAATGAAGAATGTTTTTTTTTTTTTTTTTTTTTTTTT
>NW_016107492.1:3023969-3026455 GCF_001604975.1 Cebus imitator | reverse complement strand
CAACAAACATGAAAAACAGAGCTCAACATCACTGATCATTAAAGAAATGTAAATCAAAACCACAATGAGATACCATCTCACTCCAGTCAGAAAGGATTATTAAAAAGTCAAGAAACAGCACATGCTGGCAAGGCTGTGGAGAAATAGGAATGTGTTTACACTGTTGGTGGGAATGTAAATTAATTCAAACATTGTGGGAAACAATGCGGCAATTCCTGAAAGATCTAGAATCAGAAATACCATTTGACCCAGCAATATGGTTTCTGGGTATATACCCAAAGGAAGATAAATTATTCAGTTACAAAGATATATGCACACGTATCTTCACTGTAGCACTATTCACAATAGCAAAGACATGGAATCAACCGAAATACCCATCAGCGATAGACTAAAAAAAATGTGGTACAGATACACCGTGGAATACTATGCAGCCATAAAAATGAACAAGACCATGTCCTTTGCAGGGACATGGATGGAGCTGGAAGCCATTATCCTCAGCAAACTAATGCAGGAACAGAAAATGAAACACCGTATGTTCTCGTTTATAAGCGGTAGCTAAATAATGAGAACACATGGACACAGGGCGGGGAACAACACACACTGGGGCCTATCAAGGGGAGGAAGAGTATCAAGAAAAATAGCTAAAGCATGCTGGGCTTCATGCCTTGATGGGTTGATAGGTGCAGCAACCACCATGGCACATGTTTACCTGTGTAACAAACCTGCACATCCTGCACATGTACCCTGGAACCTAAAATAAGAATAAAAATTAAAATCAAAATTTACACTGAAATAAAAGAAAGAAAGAAGCCAGAGGGAAAAAAACACCTTACCTACAGAGGAGCAAAAATAAGAATTACACCTGACTTCTCAGAAGCCATGCAAACAAGAAAAGAGGGGAGAAAATCTTTAAAACATGTAGAGGAGAAAAAAAAAATACTAGCAGATCCTGTGAAATAATCCTTCAAAAGTGAAAGAGCAAGCAAAAAAATGAGGGAGGAAATTTGTTGTCAGTAGACCTGCCTTGCAACAAATGTTAAAAGCATTTCTTCAGAGAGAATGAAAATAATATAGGTCAGAAACTCAAATTTACATAAAGAAAGGAAAGAGATTAGAGAAGAGATAAAGGAATAAGTAAAAATAAAGAAAAATTTTTGAATTTTTCTTATTAATTGATCTCACAGATAACAGTTTGTTAAAAATAATAATAGAAATAATGTATTTGATGATAGATTATAGCTTAAATATAAGTGAAATGAATGACAGTAAGGGGCTGGAGGGCATAACACAAAGGGCAGAAAGGAAGAATTAGAAATACTCAGTTGTTGTTATAAGGTACTTGCAGTACCTATGAAGCAATATAGTTCACTTTCAAGTGGACTTGGATTAGTTGTAAATGGACATTGCATACTCTAGAGCAACTACAAAATAAAGTAAAACCATGGTAGCAATATCCATTTCATAGATGCCATAGGTATCAGTTGTCAAGGATTAGAAATTTTAAGATAAAATATTTGAGAATTACATTATCTAACATAGTCAAGAATGATTTTATTTATTTATTTATTTATTTATTTATTTATTTAGTGAGAGAAAGTATCTCACTATGTTGCTCTGACTGGTCAAAAGCTCCTGGTTTCAAGCAATCCTCCCCTCAGCCTCCCAAAATTCTAGCATTACAAGCATTAGCAGCCATGCATGGCCCCAGTAAATATTTTTATTTACAAAAAAAAAACCACTATAAACATTCATGTGCTTGCCTCCCTGAACACATGTGGATGGAATTATTGAATCACAGGTCTTCAAAGGCACCTCTCTATTTGCTAGGCATTATATTTATTCTCCAAAGTGGTTGCACCAATTTGCACTCCCACCAGCAGTTCTCGGTATGATATTTGCTATTATTCTCCATCCTAACTGATACTTCTTACTGTCAAACTTTTAAATTTAGAGGTATGAAATGCTATGTCTCATTTAATTTGCTAATAATAAGGTTGATCACCTTTTCATGTGCTTATCCTAAACTTCTTCTTCCATTAATTACCTGTTCATATCTTAATTTTTACCATTTGTTTGTCTTTTTTTCTATTGATGTGTAAGACTCCTTTATATATTCTAAATAATAATTATTTGTTGATTCTGTGTGTTATATACCTTCTCTCAGTCTTTGGAATTCATCTTTTCACTTATTTATGTTGCATGTTAAATGTTTAGAACATAAACTGTCTTTATAAGCAGAAGCAAGTTACTTGTAAATACATGCTAATATGGTTTGGCTTTGTATCACCACCCAAATCTCATCTCAGATTGTAATTCCCATGTGTTGAGAGAGCAACCTGGTAGGAGGTGATTGGATCATGGGGGCAGTTTTCCCTATGCTGTTCTCGTGATAATGAGGGAGTTCTCAAGAGATCCGATGATTTTATAAGTGACTCTTCACCCTTTGTTTTACTCTCTTCTCTCTCCTGCTGCCTTGTGAAGAAGGT
>NW_016107492.1:3013762-3023810 GCF_001604975.1 Cebus imitator | reverse complement strand
TTCACCATGTTGGCCAGGATGGTCTCGATCTCTTGACCTCGTGATCCACCCGCCTCGGCCTCCCAAAGTGCTGGGATTACAGGCTTGAGCCACCGCGCCCGGCTTCTTTCTTCTCCTTCATCTTCTGCCATGATTGTAAATTTCCTGAGGCCTCCCCAGCCATGCAGAGCTGTGAGTCAATTAAACCTCTTTCTTTATAAATTACCCAGTCTCGGGTATTTCTTTATAGCAGTGTGAAAATGGATTAATACACATACTGTAAAAACCAGGCTCTTGAAAAATACTATTCCCTGAGTTTACTGGTTTTGCTACTGTTATTTAACTTCCTTTCTTTGAGTATATGTACATAGGACAATATTCAAAATACACAAAATGATCAACATAAATAGTAAATCTTCCTCTTTCCGAGACACTCAGTTCCTCTCCCATAATATAAAAACTGGTGCTTTTTTTTTCTTTTTTGAATCTATGAAGATAAACTATGTATTTCCAAATATTTATGTATTTTCTTTTTCTACAACAATGGTAATATACTACACTATTATATTCCTCAAAGTTTTCTCCTAAAATGTATATCTTAAAAATACATATATGTATTTCTATATAATCTAGATTATCAGTATTGTACATACAGAGTGAATTCTTTCTTTTTTATACCCACCTAGAATTCCACGGGCATGGGGGCCTGGTGAAATAATATGTCAGCTCTGGAGTATGATTAAATGAGTTTCAGTCCCAGCTCCACTAATTATTAGGAGCAAGTGAGTTGTGCTCTCTGTTTCTCAGTTTCCCCTTTTGTAAATGAAAATATTAATGACTCCTACCTCATACAGTTGTTGTGGGAGTTAGATTATGTTAATATGTAAAGAGCCTAGTAAATGCTTAGCACATAAACACAAAAAAGTTAGCTCTTCCTATTCTCACAAACCAATTTTTATTTAACAAATATTCCATTAAAAGACATTTGTGTTGCTTCCAAATGTTTCTATGATAAATTAATATTTTTGTATCTATTCATTTTGCACATGTATAAGTAAACTGCAGAATCAATACATAAGAAATATATAGCAAGATCAAAGGTTATATGATTCTTAGATATAGTTAGATAGATATTGCTGTTAAGAATTTTCGTCGGTTTATACTCCCACCCGTAATGTATGAGAGTGTGTTTCCATATGTCTCGCTTTAGCAAACTTTTCATCTTTGCCACTTAATATAGTGAAAAAGTGGTATATTCTTATTATTATTTATGGTTGTCTTTTTCTTATTGTGAATTAAATATTCTTATCTGAATCATTTTTATCTTTTTTCATAACATTTCTTCATTTTGTTAGTCCATAGTCTTTTTGTTCATTGATTTGTAGGATAGTTTATATATTTTTAAATGTGTCACTTTTTAATAATATATTTCCAATGTTTTTCTGACTTTGTCATTTTCTATTATTATTGTGTCTTTTATTTTTTTAATTTCCTAAAATTGAATTTAATCATTTTTAATGGATTTCAGAGGTTTTGTGTCATTTATAGAAAGGCATACCAGGTTTATAAAATCATCTCTCATGATTTCTTCTGGTACTATGTGGTTTAATATTTTGGTATTACACCTTTGACAAATCTGGATTTACTGGGAGGAGATAGGAGCCACTCAGCTTTTTCAAAAAGCTGAGTTGTCTCTTAACAGTTTATTGAATAAAGCATTTTTCACCAATGATTTGAAATACTACTTTTTTTTTTTTTTTTTTTTTTTCAAGGGCAATTCACATTTATTTCCTCATCATGCTGACTAAACATACTTCAAACACAGCAGAAGGTCAAGAGTCTGTTTTGAAGGTAAAGCGTTTCTTGCCAAAGGTGAACGGTGGTCCACGAAGAGTAACTTAAGCATCATCTTCAAGCTGAGGCTCCAGCTCTGGGCAAACAGCTGCTGGGTGGACCTGGTCCTTCTGGCCTGGATGGGGGCCTCCAAGGAACTACTTGTCCTCATACTTGTGCTTGATGTGTTTCCACAGCTTCCCCTCGTTGATGTGGTCGTAGATGGCGTTCGCGCCTTGATCGAAGGCGCGCTTGAAGAACAGGACGCCCACGACGATGGTGAGGGCGAACGTGGAAGTCCTGCGGAACAGCAGGGAGTAGATTTTCCCAGTCAACGTCCGGTACGCCATGTTTCTTCCTGAAATACTACTTTTATATTGAAGTTCTACCTGCTATTAGAGTCTATTTCATAGCTTTCTGTTCTTTCCGTTAGTATGCTAGTACCACACTTTTAATTAATATAGCTTTAATGTAACATATACATATTAATACGTGCTGAGCAATCCTCCCGAAATTTTCTTTCTATTTCTTTGTTAGGGTTTTCTAGGCTATTGTTCCTTGATGATTTTTCCATATGAATCTTAGAGTCTGCTTGTCTAATTAAAAAAAAAAAAAAAACTGGTTTTTTTTTGTTAGCTTAAATTTATGGATTAACTAGAGAAATGTCAGTTTTGTAATACTAAGGCTTCCTATCCAAGAATATAATATGCCTTACAATTTGTCCAAGTATTCTTTGTGTTCTTTAGCAATATTTTAACTGTTTAAAAGTAGATCTTGTAAATTTCTTGTTAATTTTATTCCTAGGTATTTCATCTTTTATTACTATCATAAATGGGCATTTTCTTCTATTACACCTTCTAACTTAGCAGTCCCCAACTTGTTCGGCACCAGGGACCAGTTTCACAGAAGACAATTTTTCCACTGACTAGGGGAGGAGGGAGGAGGTGGTTTCAGGATGATTCAAGTGCATTACATTTAATTGTGCATGTTATTTCTATTATTATTATATTATAATATATAATGAAAGAATTATACAACTCACCATAATGTAAACTCAGTGGAAGCCCTGAGCTTGTTTTCCTGCAACTAGTCAGTCCCATCTGGGGGTGATAGGAGACACTGACAGATCATCAGCCACTAGATTCTTATAAGAAGCATGTAACCAAGATCCCTAGCATGCACAGTTCACAGTAGAGTTCCTGCTCCTATGACAATCTAATGCCACTGCTGATCTGATAGGAGGTGAAGCTCAGGCAGTAATGCAAGCAGCTGTAAATACAGAGGAAGATCACTGGATCGCCTTCTGCTGTGTGGCCCAGTTCCTGTACCAGTCTGTGGCCCAGGGGATTGGGGATCCCTGTTCTGATTGTGGTTTGTTCCTTGTTATCCAAGTGTCATTTTTAAATCTCCAAATCGAATCCTTTGTGAAAATGTTTACTCCCATAATCCATCAAAATCATCTGAAGCTCTGAGTTCACCAGCAGGTACTAACTAAAAAACACTACAAATCTCATCATGGTCATGAAGGAAGAACATTCACCTCTCATTTATTTTAGAGACTTAGAACATAAATTCAAGTTAAAGCACACTTTATTTAAGACAAACAATGGTTTCAGTGACTCATATGTTGCAATCATATATTTATTTACTTATATCTCAATTTACCCCGTACCATGACACGAAATGAAAAAACCTGACCCTAGTCAACTTTAATGTGATATATGAACAGATTATATGGTTTGGGGTATACTAAGTATGGTGTACCATCCTAACATGACCCCCAAAGAGTCATGCATGCTTTTGCAAAATCTCCTTCAATGTGGAGAAACTGTGACTTGTTTTTAGCCAAATGAATATGTCAAAGATAGGATAGTCACTCTCTCGATTAGGTTACATTATGTGGCAAAGGTGACAGCATAGTCACTTCCGAGGTTGTGACATTGTATGAGACTTAGTCCCAGCAGACTGGAAGACAAGATTCTCCCGGCTAGTCTTGAGGAAGTAAACTGCCATGTTATAGGCGCAAAAAGGGCAGCCTCTGGAAGCTGAGAGTTACTCTGGCAAATTGTCAGCAAGAAAATGAGGACTTCAGTTCTATGTATAACCTCAGAGGCATGCATTTTGCCAACAATCACAGGAGCTTGAAAGAGGAAACTGAGCTCCAGAAGGAAATACAGCCCAGCTGATCCTTTGATCGTAGTCTGGGAAAACTCTAAGCAGAGAACCTAGCTAAATTGTACCTGAACTCCCAATCCACAGAAACGATGAGATAACACATGTGTGTTGTTTTAAGCCTGTAAGTTGTGGTAATTTGTTATGGCAGCAATAGAAAACTAATAAACTAAGTCAAATACTGTGTCTGAACATTACAACTGCAAACAGTAAATATCACTTACCATTTAGTAAATTTATGGTGGAGTTTAGTCAGAGTGAAATATCAGTATTATATAGTTTAATTTTCTCCTTAGATTTACAGTGCTGTGAGTAGGAAACTCCAGAATAACCCCAGACACTACAAAGCTCAATATTTCAGCACAACTTTTTCATACCACGTACTTTAAAACCTGAGCTAAATAGCACTCATCAGCATTCAGAATTTGACTAAACTGAAATCTTTTATAAATGTAAGAGTCTATTTGAAAACAGAAAGTATTATATTAATTTATAACTGAAAATGGGGGGAAAACAGAGATTTATTTTTAAATAATTGAAATCCTTCAATTATCTCTGCCTTTGCCTCTTCAGTTACCCCTAGAGTATAAATTGTATTGCTTTTCTTTTGTTTTAATGGTCAGAGGTACAACCACAATAACCTACCCATAGTTATAACTATAATAATATTCCCATGGCAAACCCAGTTTTCTAGAAATTCACATAATACAGCTATTTGAACACTTACAACCCAGCATATGGGTTCAAGCTTGACATTTAATGTCTCAGTCTTAAAGCAAACTGTTCCAGTACCTTCAAAAAGAATATTAAGATGTTGGCTTACAAAATAAAATGCTGGCTGACCAAACTTTTTAATGCTGCAGTCCTAAAATTCAAAAGTATTCCTTCCATTAAAAGTTATTTTCTTTTTCTTATTCAATATATTGTAAAAAGGTATAAAATTAGTGTCTGACATGCCATTTGGTTATAAATCCAAATCCTCAACCACACAAAGAAAGGGATCATATTCAAAGTTAAGTTTTAGAGAGATTTTGTGGGGTGTGGTGAAGGGTTTTCTGAAGAGGATGGGGATTTACAAGGTAACAAAGACCTAAAGGAACTTCCCCCACTGAGCATCCCAGAGAAAAGCATAGACCACTAATAATGGAAGCAAGGCCAGATTCTATTTGTAGAGTCCTCTACAAATAAATAGGGTTGCCTTGACTCTTCAAATAAGTTACATTCATCATTTTGTTTTTAAATTTGTATGTCCTACCCTGCTATCCCCAAATCTTCCAGAAAGCCAGTATGCAACAGCCTTATATTAGCAGCTCCGTGATGAATTATTAAATAGAGTGAAATATATATTCTAGTGATAAGGCAGAGAGGAAAAGGAGACATTCACCAAACTACCTTGTCTTAGACTAGCATGATAATAACATGGAGAATAATAGCCAACATTTATATGACATACTATATGCAAAGCATTTTATATAGATACTAACTCAAATAAACTACTTTAAGTCGACTTTCCCAGAACCAGAATCTGAGACAAAGATTTGTGTGAAAATGATTTAAGAAAAAGTATTTCCAGGAGGAATAGGAGTGGTACAGTGGGACCAGAAAGTGAAGGAGGCCAAGCAAAGGTGTGAACCACTTGGGAGGGTTAATAACTCAATCCCACAGGAGCGCCATTGTAAAATAAACCTGAGTTAGGTGCAACCCAGGTGTCTCATGCCTGTGGAGCAAGGGAGGTGGAGTATTTACATTCCTAAAGTGGCAGTCATTCGTTAAGGCTGGGGGAACAGGGGATGGTACATAAATTCCCAGGTACTTTTAGATCTCGACTGCAAAGCAGGTTCTGAGAAAGGAGTTGACAAAAAACACACCAGATACGAGCTCAGGGTATGACAGCTCATCTGGAGCCTGTGTGCAAAAAGATGGAAGAGAAATCTAACAAGATATGAACAGGACATCTATTGCATAACCCTCACAATAACCCTGGAGGGCAGCTATTTGTTTTATGTCCATTTTACAAGTGAGTAGACTGAAATGCAGAAAGAATAAATGAGATGCCCAAGGTCCTAAAGCTGATAAGTGTCAGAGTCAGGATTTGAAACCAAACTATCTGGCTCCTCCACCATATTGTTAAATCAAGTGCTAGAGCAGACCATGCAGAGACCCAAGAAAGAACTAAAGCCATGGTTAGGAACCAAACAACAGAGAACAGGCTAGAACCAGGAATCATTTAAGATGCAGCCCAAATATACTAAAGCAACCCTTGGTAGGAGAGACTGTGTAATTAGATCTATTAAGTAGTTAGTACCAATTCAGGTATTAGACACCTGGGTTACACATAATATTAACTTTCACTCTAAGCTTGCAAGGGAGAGAAATTATTAAAGAGAAATTAAGAACAAAAAAAATTAAAGGAAAAGAATGAAGCAAAATTTTCCCTCGTTGTTCCTTTTCTTTCCCTAATTTCCACTTCCTTCTCTTCCACAAACAGAAACATACAACACACACACACATACACACACACACACACGTCTGAAAGTTTCTTTCAGTTTGTTTCTTATAATTTATTAAAAATAATTAGGAAAATTGGCAGATACATTAAATTCAACACACCATAGCAAGGGCCCGAGTCAGAGAGTTGCCCGTAAGCTAAGTTTGCCTATAAAAATAGCTTGGATAACAGATAGCTTTTTAATTAATTTTAAAAGCTAGTTGCAAAGGAGAGATCATGGCAGACGGGAGGCAGGATAGATTGCAACTCCTGCTCGGACAGACAGAGCAGTGTGTGGAGGCTCACATTGTGAAACTTTGCTCCAGAAAGACTGCAGGAATACATTAGGAATGCTGCAAGAATCCATGGATTCTTGTGTCTCCTGCAGGACCCCTGAGATACCCCAAATACTATAAGTGCCCAAACTGTGGAAGTGGGAAATGGAAATCGTCTGCCCCCAAACACATACCCCCACTGGGGAACCTGAAGGTCTAGATTACCGAAGAAGATTCTGACCTTACCTAAGCTGAGTAAATTTGGACAGCTGAGCAAAATACAGGGGTAGAGGAAGCAGCGGGAAAATCCCTGTGGACTCACTGGGTCCCCTACCAAGCCATATCTGCCTGGCCTCACAGGGGTCCTTGAGGAGGGCTGCTGAAGGCATGGGAAAAGACCACAGGGAGAAGAAAACCTCCAGCTGAACTTTGTAACCATTTGAACTGATGGAGAAGTCTCTTGGCCAGAATTTGGGGGAGGGTATGAATCCAGTGTGCAGACTCCACAGACAGGGGAAGAAGGAAAGGCCTGTTTATTTCACAGCTGGGAAGTGGGCAGCCTGGGGAAAGTTCTCAGCCCTGATTGCCCACTGCCTGAAGACTGACTTGGTGGTGTTACGAGGGGCACAATAAGAGTGAGACCAGTCCCTTGGGTTGTGTGGGAGCTGGGTGAGGACTGTGACTGCCAGCTTTCCCCCACTTCCCTGATGAGCTGCATGACACTGAGAAACATCTAATCATATAATCCTCCTAGGGACATAACTCTATTGACCTGGGACCCTCGCCCCTATCCCCCACAGCAGCCACAGCAAGACCCACCTAAGAAGAGTCTGAGCTCAGACATGCCTAGCCCTGCCCCCCACCTAATGGTCCTTCCCTACCCATCCTGGTAACTGAAGACAGGGCATACACCCTTGGGAGTTCCAACGCCCTACCCACTGCCTGTTTCTCCCCATACTACCACAGCTGATGCTCTCTTGAAAGCACCACCTCCCAGCAGGAGGCCAACCAGCACAAAAATAGTGCATTAATCAATCAAAGCTAAGGACCCGCATACAGTGCTTTTCACCACCCTGCCACCTCTACTGGAACAGGTGCTGGTAACCACAGGTGAGAGACCCACAGATGTTTCACATCACAGGACTCTGTGCAGACAACCCCCAGTACCAACTCAGAATCTGGTAGAGTTGCTGGGTGGCTAGATTCAGAAGAGAGATAACAATCACTACAGCTTGGCTTTCAGGAAGCCACATCCCTAGGAAAAGGGGAAGAATACTACATCAAGGATACATCCTGTGGGACAAAAGGAACTGAACAACAGCACTCAGCCCTAGACCTTCCCTCTGACAGAGTCTACCCAAATGAGAAGGCAACAGAAAACCAACTCTGGTAATATGACAAAACAAGGTTCTCTAACACCCCCCAAAAAATCACACCAGCTCTCCAGCAATAGATCCAAACCAGGAAGAAATCCCTGATCTACATGAAAAAGAATTCAGAAGGTTCATTATTAAGCTAATCAGGGTGGCACCAGAGAAAGGTGAAGCCCAATGTAAGGAAATCAAAAAAATGATATAAAAAGTGAAGATAGAAATGTTCAATGAAATAGCCAGCATAAATAAAAGAAATCAAAACTTCAGTAAACAATGGATGCACTTATAGAAATGCAAAATTAACACCTCTTTGCAAATAAACTAGAAAATCGAAACAAAACAAACAAATTCCTGGACACATATAGCCTCCCAAGACTAAACCAGGAAGAAGTTGAATCCCTGAATAGACCAATAGCAAGGTCTGAAGTTGAGGCAGCAATTAATAGCCTACCAACCAAAAAAAGTCCAAGACCAGAGAGGTTTACAGCCAAATTCTACCAGTGGTACAAAGAGGAGCTGGTACCATTCTTTCTGAAACTATTCCAAACAATACAAAAAGAGGGAATCCTCCCTAACTCATTTTATGAGACCAACATCATCCTGATACCAAAACCTGGCAGAGACACAACTAAAAAAGAAAATTTCAGGCCAATATCCATGATGAACATTGATGTGAAAAATCTTCAATAAAATACTGGCAAACCAAATCCAACAGCACATAAAAAATCTTACCCATCACAATCAAGTTGGCTTCATCCCTGGGATGCAAGGCTGCTTCAACATATGCAAATCTATAAACATAATCCATCACATAAACAGAACCAGATAAAAACCACATGATTATCTTAATAGATGCAGAGAAGGCCTTCAATGAATTCAATAGCCCTTCATGCTTAAAAACTCTCGACAAACTAGGTGTCAATACAACGTATCTCAAAATAATAAAAGCTGTTTACAAGAAACCCATAGCCAATATCATGCTGAATGGGCAAAAACTGGAAGCATTCCCTTTGAAAACTGGCACAAGACAAGTATGCCCTCTCTCACCACTCCTATTCAACATAGTGTTGGAAGTTCTGACCAGGGCAATCAGGCAAGAAAAAGAAATAAAGCATATTCAAATAGGAAGAGAGAAAGTCAACTGTCTCTATTTGCAGATGACATAATTTTATATTTAGAAGACTCCATTGTCTCAGCCCAAAATTGCCTTAAGCTAATAAGCAACTTCAGCAAAGTCTCAGGATACAAAATCAATGTGCAAAAATCACAAGCATTACTATGCACCAATAGCAGAAAAACAGAGAACCAAATCATCAGTGAATTCCCATTCATAATTGTTACAAAGAGAATAAAATACCTAGGAATACAACAAACAAAGGATACAAATATACGTGTGCATGTGCCTTCATAATTGAATGTTTTGTAATCATTTGGGCACTGTTTACAATAGCAAAGACTTGGAACCAACCCAAATGGCCATTAATGATAGACTGGATAAAGAAAGTGTGGCACATATACACCATGGAATACTATGCAGTCATAAAAAAGGATAAATCCATGTCCTTTGCAGGTACATGGATGAAGCTGGAAACCATCATTCTCAGCAAACTGACAGAAGAACAGAAAACCAAACACTGCATGCTCTCACTCATAAGTGAGTGTTAAACAATGAGAACACATGGACACAGGGAGGGGAATATCACACACCAGGGCCTATCAGGGGTTGGGGGATAGGAGAGGGATAGCAGGGGATGGGGTGATTGGGGAGGGATAACATTAAGAGAAATACCTAATGTAGATGATGGGGTGATGGATACAGCAAGCTGCCATGGCACGTGTATACCTATGTAACAAACCTGCATGATCTGTATATGTACCCCAGAACTTAAAGTATAATTAAAAAATAATAATAAAATAAAGGAGAAATT
>NW_016107492.1:3008756-3013717 GCF_001604975.1 Cebus imitator | reverse complement strand
AAAAAAAAAAAAAAAGAATTCACCAGCCAACCAGAGACACATCTTCAAGACACACAACCTTCAAGAGACACATCTAACACATAAGGACTCACATAATCTTAAGGTAAAGAGATAGAAAAATACATTCCATGCAAGTGGACAACAAAAGCAAGCAGGGATATCCATTCTTATATCAGACAAAACAAACTTTAAAGCAACAGCAGTTTAAAAAGACAAAAAGGGTAATTATATAATGATAAAAGGCTGTGTCCAACAGGAAAATATCACAATCCTAAATATATATGCACCTAACACTGGAGCTCCCAAATTTATAAGACAATACTAATAGACCTAGAAATGAGATAGACAGCAACACAATAATAGTGGGGGACTTCAATACACCATTAACAGCACTAGACAGGTCATCAAGACAGAAAGTCAACAAAGAAACAATGGATTTAAACTATACACTGAAACAAATGGACTTAATAGATATTTACAAAACATTCTACCCAACAACCCCAAAATATACCTCAATTCAACAGCACATGGAACTTTCTCCAAGAGAGACCATACGATAGGCCACAAAATGAGCCTCAATAAATTCAAGAAAATTAAAATTATATCAAGCACTCTCTCAGACCACAGTGGAATAAAACTGGAAATGAACTCCAAAAGGAACATTTAAAACCATGAAAATGCATGGAAATTAACCTGCTCCTGAACGATGATTGGGTCAAAAATGAAATCAAGATGGAAGTTTAAAAATTCTTTGAACTGAATGAAAATAATGACAATAATAACTATCAAAAATTGTGGGATCTGGCAAAGGCAGCACTAAGAGGAAAATTCATAGCCCTACACCTCTACATTAAAAAGTCTGAAAAAGCACAAAGAGACAATCTAAGGTTACACCTCAAGGAACTAAAAAAACAAGAAGAAACCAAACTCAAACTCAACAGAAGAAAGGAAATAATCAAGATCAGAGCAGAACTAAATGAAAGTGAAACCAAAAAAGTACAAAAGATAAATAAAACAAAAAGCTGGTTCTTTTAAAAGATAAATAAGATTGATAGACTATTAGCAAGATCCAAGAAAAGAAGAGAAAAAATTCAAATAAGCTCAATTAGAAATGAAATGGGAGATATAACACTGAAACCACAGAAATACAAAAGATAATTCATAGCTACTATGAACACCTTTATGCACATAAACTAGTAAGCCTAGAGGAGACAGATAAATTCCTGGAAAGATACAACCTTCTTTAAATCAGGAAGAATTAGGCACTCTGAACAGACCAATAACAGCAATATTGAAATGGTAATTTTTAAAGTTACCAACAAAAAAAAGTTCAAGACCAGATGGATTTACAGCAGAATTCTACCAGACATTCAAAAAAGAATTGGTACCAATCCTATTGATACTATTCGACAAGATAGAGAAAGTGGGAATCCTCCCTAAATCATTCTATGAAGCCAGTATCACACTAATACCAAAACCAGGAAAGGACATAACCAAAAAAGAAAACTACAGACCAATATCCCCAATGAACACAGATGCTAAAATCCTTAACAAAATACTAGCTAACCAAATCCAGCAACATATCCAAAAAAGATAATCTACCATGCTCAAGTGAGTTTCATACCAGGAATGCAGAAATGGTTTAACATATACAAGTCAATAAATGTAATACACAAAATAAACAGAATCAAAACCAAAAATCACATGATCATTTCAATAGATGCAGAAAAAGCATTTGACAAAATCTGGCAACCCTTTATGATTAAAACGCTCAACAAAATCAGCATACAAGGGACATACCTCAATGCAATAAAAGCCATCTATGACAAACCCACAGCCAACAGAATACTGAATGGGGGAAAGTTGAAGGCATTCCCTCTGAAAACTGAAATTAGACAAGTGCCCACTCTCACCACTTCTCTTTGACATAGTACTAGAATTCCTAGCCAGAGCAACCAGACAAGAGGAAGAAATAAAGGACATCCAAATTGGTAAAAAAGAAGTCAAGCTGTCACTGTTTGCTGATGATATGATTGTTTACCTAGAAAACCCTAAAGACTCCTTCAGAAAGCTCCTAGAACTGATTAAAGAACTCTGCAAAGTTTCCAGATACAAAAATCAATATACACAAAATCAGTAGCTCTTCTACACACCAATAGCAACCAAGCTAGGAATCAAATCAAGATCTCAACCCCTTTTACAACAGCTGTAAAATAAAATAAAATACTTAGGAATATACCTAACCAAGGAGGTAAAAGACCTCAACAAGGAAAACTACAAAACACTGCTGAAAAAAAATCATAGCTGACATAAACAAATGGAAACACATCCCATGCTCATGGAAAGATAATCAATATTGTGAAAATGACCATACTGCTAAAAGCAATCTACAAACTCAATGCAATCCCCTTCAAAATACCACCATCATTCTTCGCAGAATTAGAAAACACAAGCCTATAGAACCAAAAATAAGCCCACATAGCCAAAACAAGACTAAGCAAAAAGAACAAATCTGGGCTGGGCACAGTCGTTCATGCCTGTAATCCCAGCACTTTAGGAGGCTGAGGCAGGTGGATCACTTGAGATCAGGAGTTGAAGACCAGCCTGACCAACATGGAGAAATCTGGTCTCTACTAAAAAATGCAAAGTTAACTGGGTGTGGTCGTACATGCCTGTAATCCCAGCTACTCCAGAGGCTGAGGCAGGAGAATCACTTGAACCCAGAAGGCAGAAGTTGTGGTGAGCCGAGACCATGCCATTACACTCACTCCAGCCTAGGCAACAAGAGGGAAACTCTAAATCAAAAAAAAAAAAAAAAAAAAAAAAAAAAAAAAAAAAAAAAAAAAAAAAAAAAGAAAAAAAAAAAAAAAAAAAAAAAAAAAAAAAAAAAAAAAAAAAAAAAAAAAAAAAAAAGGAAAAAGAAGAAGAAAAAAGGACAAATCTGGAAGCATCACATTACCTGATTTCAACCTATAGAGTAAGGCCATAGTTACCAAAACAGCATGATACTGGTATAAAAACAGGCATACAGACCAATGTAGCAGAACAGAAAATCCAGAAATAAATCCAAATACTTACAGCCAACTGATCTTCAACAAAGCAAACAAAAACATAAAGTGGGCAAAGTACACCCTATTCAACAAATAGTATTGTGATAATTGGCAAGCCACATGTAAGAGAATACAACTGGATCCTCATCTGTCACCTTATACAAAAATCAACTCAAGATGGATCAAGGACTTAAATCCAAGACCTGAAATTATAAAAATTATAGAAGACAGCATTGAAAAAAAAACCCTTCTAGACATTGGCTTAGGCAAGGGTTTCATGACCACAAACCCAAAACTAAATGCAATGAAAATAAAGATAAATAGCTTGGACTTAAGAGTTTTGCACAGCAGAAGGAACAGTCAGCAGGGTAAACAGATAACCCACAGAATGGGAGAAAAATCATCACAATCTATACAGCTGACAAAGGACTAATACTTGGAATCTACAATGAACTCAAACAAAGTAGCAAGAAAAAACAAAGCCATAAAAAATTGGGCTAAGGATATGAACAGACAATTCTCAAAAGAGGATATACAAATGGCCAAAAACATGTGAAGAAATACTCAACATCACTAATGATCAGGGAAATGCAAATCAAAATCACAATGCGATACCACCTTACACCTGCAAGAATGGCCATAATCAAAAAATAATAGATGTTGGCATGGATGCAGTGAACAGGGAACACTTCTACACTGCTGGTGGGAATGTAAACTAATAAAACCACTATGGAAAACAGTGTGAGAGTCCTTAAATAACCAAAAGTAGAAATACCATTTGATCCAGCAATCCCACTACTGCGTATCTACCCAGAGGAAAAGAAGTCATTATATGAAAAAGATACTTGCACACACATTTGGAAACAATCCAAATGTCCATCAATTGAAGAGTGGATAAAGAAACTGTGATATATATGTGTGTGTGTGTGTGTGTGTGTGTGTGTGTGTGTGTGTGTATGGATATATATGTGTATATATATACACATATGTGTGTATATATAGATATGGATATATATATGTGTATATATATATGGATACATATATGTGTGTATCTATATATATCACAGTTTATCCATAGTTTTTATATATCCACAGTTTACATATATATATAAACTGTGATATATATATATCCATCATATATATATATTTTTTTTTGCAAATGCTAAATTTTATTTTATTTATTTATTTTTGCGAATGGTAAACTTTATTAATGGAAAATGGAATGCCTCGTTAACAGAAACCTTGATTTAAAAATGGCAGAACAAGAACACATTAATTTCAAAAGAAAAAAAAGTGAGTTCACATTGTATTGAGCTACAACACGGTGGCAGGATTTGCTTTGCTTTTTAAAAGATCCCACAAGTTCAAGGGAACCCTGGCTACCAGATTCAACAGTGCGTCTGCCTACCTGCAAACACGCGTGAATGGGACTCAGTAGCGGCGGGTGAAGTGGGGGTACGGGTGGGGGTGCGGGTGGGGATGCGGAACTCAGCTGCCCTGGTCCTGGCTGGCCACTCCGCCACCTTCCAGTCCGCCACCTGGTACCACGTCGCCCTGGGAATGTCCAACTTGTGCAAAGCCGCCTCGCCCCGCCACTCCGCCGCGGCTTGCCATGTGCCCCGGCCCTGAGGGCCCAGACAGGCCCCTTTCGCCACCTTGCCACCTGGTGTGCTCCCGGCCGGCTGCGCCCGTGTCCATGGCTCCCTGCCAGGTGCGCAGCTGGTGCTCCTCCAGCCGCTGGTTGTGCTCTCTCCAGTCACGGCCGCCCCTGGGGGGAGGTGGCAGCCCCCGGCCTTCACTTAGCTTCTTGTCAGAGCCGTAGCCCCCCCAGACATCACGGGAGTCCCGGACGTGGCGCTCTGGGGGTCCTCCTTGGCTATGACGGTCATCTCCATAGTGCTGCCCATCCCG
>NW_016107492.1:2971827-3008286 GCF_001604975.1 Cebus imitator | reverse complement strand
AAGAACTGCACCAGACACAGTGGAGGGGGGCACTCACATGTCACTAATCTGCTGACTCCCCTTGTTGTTGGCACATCCCATCCAGTCCCCACCAAGTCACCTCCTTCCACTGTGCTGAGTGCTGGGCCAAGTGCAAGCTCCATGGCAAAGGTGCCAGCTTCTCCTGCAGGTCACCACAGTCAGTGAGATTGAAGGCACAAGAGCCAGGCACAGGTTCCAGTTTGTCCTCCCAGATTCTAGTGTGCCCTTACTGCCCCTCACTTCACACTCAGCCTTCTTTCCTAACTGCTGGCCCAGTGAGCTGTAGTAGTTTCAGGCCCAACACCAAATGCAGAGGTCACAGCTTTGCACAGATTTCTCCAACTGCTCCCATGGCTGTAAAGGTCTCATCTTTTTATCATTCATAGTGGTTCTGTTATTTTGGTCAAACCTGGACTGATTCATCACTCTTCTGATCAAGGATTTTTGACAGCTCCCATTACCATTAACTTCAAATTCTTCAGTTAAGTCATCAAGGCCCTCCAGAATCTGCCCCTACCTGCTTCTTCCACCTGATTTTCCACTACACCCTTCACACGACTGTCCCCTCGCAAAAAAAAAAAAAAAAAAAAAAAAAAAAAAAAAAAGGCCAAACGAAGGAGTGTTTGATAAAGTGCAGTTCAGTAACAAGTCAGCAAACATGGATCACTGGCAGCAGAGGTTCCCCAGACATGTCAAAGATGTGGCCACTGTGTGCTGACAGCTAGCAGAGAAGAGAATGCTGGATCCATCAATTAAGGGAAACTTTCACTGGTCTGGCAATGAACAGATGACTAAGTATGAAATGGCATGTGCAATTGCAGATGCCTTCAACCTCCTCAGCAGTCACTTAAGACCTATTACTGACAGCCCTGTCCTCGGAGCACAATGTCCAAGAAATGCTCAGCTTGACTGCTCCAAATTAGGGCATTGGCCAGCGAACACCATTTCGAATTGGAATCAAAGAATCACTTTGGCCCTTCCTTATCAAAAACAGATGGAGACAAACAGTCTTTCATTAGTTTATTTGTGTTGGTGTTTTCTTTTTTTTTTTAATGAAAAGCATAGTATGTGGCACTTTTTAAAGAACAAAGGAAATAGTTTTGTATGAGTACTTTAATTGTGACTCAGGATCTTTCAGATAAATGATGCTCTTGCACTAGTGAAATTGTCTAAAGAAACTAAAGGGCAATGATGCCCTGTTTGCAGTACTTTTTCTTTTTATCATTTTGTTTGTTCTGGCTAAACTTGGAGTTTGAGTATAGTAAATTATCCTTAAATATTTGAGAGCCAGGATGAAGCAGATCTGCTATATACTTTGCATATGAAATGCATTGTTCATTCTCATAACCTCCATATTTTCAGGATTTTTGAAGCTGTTGACCTTTTCATGTTGATTATTTTAAATGTGTGAAATAGTATAAAAAATCATTGGTGTTCATTATTTGCTTTGCTTGAGCTCAGATCAAAATGTTTGAAGAAAGGAACTTTAATTTTTCAAGTTATGTACAGTTTTTATGCTTGAGATATTTCAACATGTTATGTATATTGGAACTTCTACAGCTTGATGTCTCCTGCTTTTATAGCAGTTTATGGGGAGCACTTGAAAGAGTGTGTGTACATGTATTTTTTGGTAGGCAAACATTGAATGCAAACGTGTATTTTTTAAATATAAATATATACCTGTCCTTTTCATTCCATGTTTCTAAGTGATGTTTCATATATGTGGTTATACTCATAATAACAGGCCTTGTAAGTCTTTTGACCATTCATGAATAATAAATATGTACTGCTGGCATGTAAAAAAAAAATTATATATATATATACTACTCAGCCATAAAAAGCAATACTACTTTTTGGAATACTATTCAACCATAAAAAGCAATAAATTAATGGCATTCACAGCAACCTGGATGAGATTGGCAACCAGTATTCTAAATGAAGCAACTCAGGAATGGAAAACCAAATATTATATGTTCTCACTCACATGTGGGAGCTAAGCTATGAGGATGCAAAGGCGTAGAAAGACATAATGGAGTTTGGGGACTTGGCAAAGAGTGGGAAGGGGTGAGGGATAAAAGACCACAAACTGGGTGCAGTGTATACTGCTTGGGTGATGGGTACACCAAAATCTCACAAATCATCAGCAAAGAACTTACTCATGTAACCAAATACCATCTGTTCCCCAATAACTTACGGAAATAAAAAAAATTAATTAAAAAAATTAACTTCTGGAGAGAGATCCAAGATGGCCAATTACTAGCAGCTCGGGATTGTAACTCCCAGTGAAAGCGCAGAGAACAAGAGGACGCCACACTTTCAAATTTTTTTTGCTCACGGATCAGGAGATTCCCAGAGGAGGAGCCCAACGGGTCACCAGCACGACTCTTGTGGCCGGCGCAGCAGTTCCCGGTGCAGAGTGAACGGGACTGGTTCCCCTTTTGGTAGATGTTTGGAGCTCAGGGAAGGCAGAGTCGCTCATTCAGCTGATTGAAAGGGGGACCCAGGAGGGAAGCCAGACCGGAGATTCCCGGGCAGAAAAGCACCAGGAGTCTTGGCACCACTGTTCTGGCCGGCCGCAGTGGGTTGCTCGGATTTCAGCGCTGGGAATCAACAAGTTGGACGTTCACTCAGAGACCTAATTTGATAGTTGGTAATTACGACAACAGGTGGATAAATTTACAATGACGGGAAGAAAACAGTACAAAAAGGCTGAGAATACTCAAAATCAGAATGCTTCTCCCTCCGCAGGGGATCACAGTTCCTCATCAACAAGGGAACAAGGCTTAATGGAGAATGAGTGTGTTCCAATAACAGAATTAGGCTTCAGAAATTGGATAATAAGAAACTTCTGTGAGTTAAAGGAACATGTTCTAGCCCAATGTAAGGAAACTAAGAACATTGAAAAAAGGTTTGACGAAATCCTAACGAGTATGGACAATTTAGAGAGGAATATAAGTGAATTAATGGAACTGAAGAATACAATAAGAGAACTTCGAGAAGTATGCACAGGTTTTAACACTCGAATTGATCAAGCAGAAGAAAGGATATCAGAGGTCGAAGACCAACTTAATGAAATGAAACGAGAAGGCAAGATTAGAGAAGAAAAAGTAAAAAGGAATGAACAAAGTGTACAGAAAATATGGGACTATGTGAAAAGACCTAATTTACGTTTGATAGGTGTACCTGAATGTCATGAAGAGAATGAATCCAAGCTGGAAAATATTTTTCAAGATATTATTCAGGAAAACTTTCCTAATCTAGTAAGGCAGGACAATACTCAACTCCAGGCAATACAGAGAACACCACAAAGATATCCCTCAAGAAGAGCAACCCCAAGACACATAATCGTTAGATTCACCAGGGTTGAAATAAAGGAGAAAATGCTAAGGGCAGCTAGAGAGAAATGTCAGGTTACCCATAAAGGGAAACCTATCAGCCTCACAGCAGATCTCTCAGCAGAGACCCTACAAGCTAGAAGAGAGTGGGGGTTAATATTCAATATCCTCAAAGAAAAGAATTTTCAACCCAGAGTCTCATACCCAGCCAAACTAAGTTTCATAAATGAAGGAAAAATAAAATTTTTCGCAAACAAGCAAGCACTCAGAGATTTCATTACCACCAGGCCTGCTTTACAAGAGCTTCTGAAAGAAGCACTACACACAGAAAGGAACAACCAGTATCAGTCATCCCAAAAACTTACCAAAAGATAGAGTATCTTTATAATGAAGAATCTATATCAACTGATGGGCAAAATAGCCAGCTAGCATTAAATGACAATATTAAACTCACAAATGTTAATATTAATCCTAAATTTAAATGGATTAAATGCCCCAATCAAAGACACAGGCATGCAAGTTGAATAAAAATTCAAAACCCATCGGCATGCTGTGTCCAGATCCATCTCATAAGCAAGGACACACAAAGATTCTAAACAAAAGGTTGGAGGAAGATTCACCAATCAAATGGAGAGAAAAAACAAAAAAAAACAGGAATTGTAACTTTCGTCTCTGACAAAATAGACTTTAATAGTAACAAAGACTAAAAGAAACAAAGAAGGACATTACATAATGGTAAAAGGATCAAAGTAACAACAGGACTTGATGATCATAAATATATATGCACCTAATATAGGAGCACCCAGATAAATAAGACAAGCTCTTAATGACTTATAAAGAGACTTAGGCTCCCACACAATAATAATGGGAGACTTCAACATTAATATTAGACAGATCAACAAGACAGAAAATTAACAAGGATATCCAGGACTTGAACTCAGATCCGGAACAAGTAAACTTAATTAACATCTATAGAACTCTCCACTTTAAATACACAAAATACACACTCTTATCAGTACCACATCACACCTACTCACAGGTTTAAATGAAATATTGGTTGACTGCTTGTTTGTTATTTTCTTCCCTCATCATTTTTTATTTTTTTTTTCTGTTTCCATTATTAAGCATAAAAGAGGTTTTCAATACCCATTTTTAGACTGCATTCTCCCCCGGCCAATAAAGCAACACTTCCGTTCTCTCTCCCTCTTCCTCTTCCTCTTCCTTCCTCTCCTTCATTTTTTTATTATGATTATTATTCTTTTTTTTCTTTCTCTCTTTCTTTAAAAAAAAAAAAAATTAACTTCTAAGAAAGAATCTTAAAAAAAAACCAAAGCTAGCTGCTTCAACTTCAAAACGTAGTTTGAGATTCCTTGGGAAGGTTTGTGTTCCATAAAATAAATCTTTTTGTCAATCAGGTTACTATCAAATCCACCATTACATCTTCACTAATTTGAATATAGCAGGTTTTTAAACTTTTAAAGAGTCTTCTATTGGTTTCAGCAACCAGGCAGACTGAGGTGTACAGACTCCCCTCGATTAGCAACACATAGAAGTGACAGCTAAAATATAACCCCCAAATAAGCTTAACTACATAGTTGGGTTATAAAAAAACATTAGAAAGGTACATCTTAAGTGCCAAAAATGAAACAGGGACTCAAAGCCAGAGATGTGACTGAGGAAGCCAATGCCTTGGTTCTGGAAGGCAGAGCCAGGAGAGAAGGCACAGAAAACCTAGTCCAGGAACATACGTTCTCCTCTACAGGAAAACCAGAGAGGAGAGGAAAGTGGTTCCCATATACATGGGAACTGGATATGTGAGAGAGATCACCTGTCACAAGTAAAAACCAGAGGAAAAGGGATGAATCACCAATGAATGTCAGTAGTGTAACTGATTAACTAAAAAAATAATAAACTTAGATCTCTTTCTTATACCATACCCAAATATAGATTCCAGGTAGGTCAAAAATAGAAATGTAAAAATCAAGTCTTTTAAAGAACATGCAGGAGAATATTTTTATGGCATTTGGTTAGGGAACTATTTCTTAAACACAACATGAAAAGCACACAGAACAAAGAGAGGGTTTGGGATACCTAGTGTGATAGATTGTATCCCTGTGAAAATATTTGCTGCCTCTGCCTCCCAGGGTAACCTGTTGGAGATTACATGCCCTCACCCCAGGTCACTTGCTTCAGCAACAAAATGTGGCTATAAAGTGGCATTGAAACAGAAGCTTTAAAAGCCTTCCTTGGGTCTGTTGTCTCTTTTCTCTCTGTCACAAGACCACCATGTCCAAGATATATGCTGCATCTTCAGCTATGGTACCTGGAGTGAAGATGGTGTGGAATAGAGCCTGTCAACTCATGTGAAAGTGAACAAGAAAATACATCAATTGCAGCAAACTCTGAAATTTGAGAGTTTTGTGACGCTGGCATGAGTCAGCTTCAGTTGACTGAGATTCTGGCTACATTCAAATTATTAACCAAAAATTATAGAAGGCCACCGTATTGAAGTGAGCCTTCTTCACACTAGGTCCCAACAGGCAAAACCAAACCAGAATGGAGTCATTTATGCCAAGTGTCACATAATCGAATTGAATTCTTAAATGGTCCAGTTTTCATTAAAAACAAGAGATTCACAGCAACCAGTTGAAAGTGGTTAACTTTGCAAAGAAAGATAAGGAAATAAAATAGGTTGAGGGGTTTCACTGTGTCTACAGTGCATATTTCTTTTAAAAATGTTTTTGAAGCAAAAATGGCCAAAGCAAATCTTGGCATTTCTTTTTTTTTTTTTAATTATTTCTATTTATTTATTTTTTCCAGACATCCTCTGAAATTGACATTTCTTAAGTCAGGTGGTGAATTGAGACAATGTTAAACTTACCTAAGCCCTGTTATCCTGGAAAAGAGCATTGACTAAAGAAGTCCCCTATTACCCACCCTATTGTGTTCCAGAAACTGGCTTACTGAAAAGAACCAAGAGTCCCCATGTAAATTAGACAAGACCCATAGATGTGCCACTTGCTTACCTTGCAACAAGGCCAGATACAGAATTCTAAATTCCCATTTTTTGCCTCATAAATGATTAGCTGAACTGCTTCCCCTACTGAACAGCTAGAACAAAAAGCTTGCTAACCAGAAATTTGCTTTAGATTCTCTCCTTTTCCCAGGTCCCTAAATTTTGGCCAACTTACAACTCCTCCTTAACAGACCCTCCTGAGAATAGGCTGGCCTCAAGGTAAAACATTCTCTAACCTACTATCTGATTTTGCTAACCCCTTTATCCCACTCCCCCACACCTGATTGATGCTTTTCTCTATAAAAGGAAATCCCTTTTTTGCCTACCTCTTGAGATGCTTGCATATATTACAGTCAAAACATTTTCCCCCTCCCACTATTGCAATAATCCTTTCAAATAACGGCTCTCCTTACTAAGTCTGGATTTGATTTTTATTTGACAATAGGGGTATATGAATACTTTTTTGCATTTTGAATTATTTTATAATACAAAATAGATTTTGAAGAGCTCCTTATTAAATAGAAAAATAGTCATTTCTAAAAGGTGAAACAGAATAGTTTTTCAAAACGTCCTGATGAGGTAAGCATGAAAATAACAAAGCGTCTGGGTCAGTGCTCACACCTGTAATCCCAGCTCTTTGAGAGGCCAAGGCTGGTGGGTCACTTGATAACAGTAGTTTGAGATCAGCCTGGCCAACATGGAGAAACCCCATCTCTACTAAAAATACAAAAATTAGCCAGGCGTGGTGGCATGAACCTGTAGTCCCAGCTACTCTGGAGGCTGATGCAGGAGAATTGCTTGAACCCAGGAGGCAGCAGATGCAGTGAGCCAAGATTATGCCACTGCACTCTAGCCTGGGCAACAGAGCAAGACTCCATCTCAAAAAAAAAAAAAAAGAACCCAACTCAGAGCGACTGTGTAGTAGAGGCAGGATTAGAATTCCCAATTGACCAGGCTAGTCAGGGGATTCATATGAAATACAAATGAAACTGGAAATGTTAAATCTGGGAAAGCAAAGACTCAGAGGGGCAGAGAAGCTGCCTTCAGATATATGAAGGATTGTTATGTGGGAAATGGAATAGAAGGTTTCCATATACTGCCATTAGAATTGTGATCAATTCTAGCTACTTGGGAAGCTGAGCCGGGTTGCCCCCTTGAGCCTTGAGCCCAGAAGTTCATGGCTGCAGGGACCTATGATTGCACCATTGTACTCTAGACTGGATGACAAAGCAAGAACCTGTCTCAAACAAAACAAAACGAAAAGAATTGTGATCGGTAAATGGAAGCTTCAGAAGACTTCAGCACAAACCAATGAAGAATAACTAAGTTGTTCAAATGTGGAATGAGCTGCCTTGCAAGTCTGGAGTTCCTCCCCAGTACCAGTACCCAGACATTATCTGTATGAACACTAAGAACAAGAGTATTGAGCAGGTTGTTGGACCAGAGAGCTTCTGGATTCCATGGTTCTGTCTAGTAGATAATGCAGAGAACATTTGAGTGAACTTTAAGAACCAGGCAATCACTCACTGCCAAGATTTTCCAATTGCCAATACTTTCCAATTTCATCAAGCATAAGCAGCAGAAAGAGGATAGTAAATACCTCCTACTATGGTTATTTATATATGCAAGAAAATACATATATGCTTTAATAATTTTTTAAAGGAGGAAAAAGCAAAATCAAAACCATCAATAAGAGAAAGAAGCCATTCTTTCACCCAGGATGTGCCCAAAGAAACAAAAAGAACTGTAATTCCCAAACACCATCTGTACCTTATTCTCCTGTCTTTGATGGAACTGCATCTATTTTAGATCATTTTTAAAACTAAGAGGCAAAGAAAATTGTAAAAAATATAAATTCACCAAAGAAGTCTTTGATGGCTGAGCATTGCATAGGGCAGTGAGGCTTTTTCTAAAAGCCTTAAAAGGAAACTCTGGATATATCAATCAATGCAACATAATCTAACAATACATAGTTCTGGAATAGCAAAAGAAAATGATAGTTGATTTGAGATTTAAGTAAAACCTTTAGGCCAAAACTAAACACTGTTTTGCAGCTCTGTTTGTCAGCTACTTTTTTATTCCAGCCTCCATGACTGTGAAAGTCACAAAAGGGGGTATAATTATATTTCACAGAAGCTGTTCTTGTTTTAAATCCACCCTTAATATAAAGCAGCCAACAGAGGAAATTATATTTAATAAGACATCTGGCCTCAAATGAAGATACATCCCATTTTTATTCTAAAATAGTTTTAATTTGATTTGTAATTGAAACATGAAGTTGATGTCATTCGGAATTTCCTGTCCCAGAGAATTATGGTTACAGGGAAAATAACAGTATCAGAATATTTTTATGATTCAAGATTACATTTTTATCTAAGTTGTGACAAATCTGAGTCAATATTTTAACATTTATGTCTTCTAGGAGAATTCAACCTCTTTTTATTCATAAAATTATGTTTAATTTAACTAAAATAAATAGCATAGATATTTGCTTTTCCTATACTGTCTTTTTATTTTAATATTTACCTATTTCCTTATCTTTTTAATTCATTAGTTTTCTCCAAAGTTAATTGTCTAACTTACACCCCTTTCTGTTAAATATAATTTCTTTGCCTTGCTCCCATTTCATCTTCCCTATCTTTCCCTCCTTTGTGTTTTCTCATTCTATATCTTGCTACTTCTTTTTCTATCTTTGCAGCCAAAGGGATTCATAACTGTTTAATATCAAGAGACAAAACTGAATGTTAAGTGAAAATATTTATTTACATGCAGAAGACAAGACTGTCCTATATTTCTATTTTTAAAATTATTATACAAGACAGTTAAAAAGGTGATGTGAAAACTAATAAAAGAATTCCAAAATAAACCAAAGCAAAAGTCAGGTGACTCAAAATCAAGAAATTAAATTAGTAGCTATTAGACTTATCAAAACAAATCCAGTTATAAGTTTTATTCTTATTTAAATATTTACTGGCATTTTGTTGCTAATGAAGAATTAGGCCAGGCGCAAGTGGCTCACACCTGTAATCTCAGCACTTTGGGGGGCCGAGGTGGGTGGATCATGAGGTCAGGAGTTTGAGGCCAGCCTGGCCAACATGGTAAAATTCCATCTCTACTAAAAATACAAAAATTTGCTGGGTGTGGTGGCACGTGCCTGTAATCCCAGATACTCAGGAGACTGAGCAGGAAAATTGCCTGAATTTGGGAGATAGAGATTGCAGTGAGCCGAGATCACGCCATTGCGTCCCAGCCTGAGCAACACAGCAAGACTCTGTCCCCTCTCTAAAAAAAAGAGAATTAAACTACTTAGTACATATAGTACAATCTCAATAAAAATATGGAGAAAACATCATTAAGAAAAAATCTTATTTCGTAAGTGTTAAACTGATGTGTTCTTACAAAATAAACCCATGAAAACTGAACCTAATGAAAGCTGAATACAAAGCCATCATTTCTCAAAATAATTGGCTTCTCATGTTTTATTTAAATTAAACATAATTGTCTGGATTTATATTTGAAAAACAGAAATACATTTTACACTTTAAAATAAAGTTGTTTATATAAAAAAGTTGTTTCCTGAAAACATAAAACATTTACCATGTTATCACTATTAATATGTATACCATATTTCAGATTTTGTGACGATCAAATGAAGTACATTTGCAAGAATGCTGAAACATAGTTGTCTTAATGAAAATAACTGAAAGTTATTTTTTGACTGCAGCAAAAATTGCTACATAATTACTATAATGCATCTGCTGTGTTTTACTTTTTTTTTTTTTTCCAACAAAGATGAACCTAGGTGATTTCTGGGTACATCTTTAATACGAAATCAGAGACGATGACTGTAGAAACTAAATGTATAAATAAAACAGTGAAACTCAAAGTAATCCAAAAATGTTGTCTTTTAATAAAATTATGGTCATTTGCTTTTTAAGAGTTTAGGGGTTTTGTTGCAGTTATTGAGAAAATTTCATAGCAAGATTCATCAGGAATAAACCAATTGCCATAATAAACTGATTACACGTACCAAATTGAGTTATAGTACAGGAGACTGAAATGCATCATATATCAAATTCCAGTATTATTTCAGCTGATTTAATATTTAAATTGATGAACGTTTCAAGTGAAAGAGTTTTCTGTTTTTGAGAAATAAAACACTGAAGTAAGTATACAAACTTTTTTGATAATAAAATTTCATTTTAGTTCATTTAAATACTGTTATTCAGTAGATTAATAGTATGTATTCTACAATTTTAACTTCCTACAATGTTTTTAAACTAGTAAGAGAAATTCTAAGTGGTATTTATAGATCTTATTAAGAGATCCTCAAATACCTACGTGAATAATTATCCATTTGTGAACCCTATCTCTACAAGAAATACAACAAAATTAGCAGAGCATGATGGTGCACACCTGTAGTCCCAGTTGGACTACAGAGAGAGTAAGTAGGAAGATCATTTGAGCCAGGCAGGTTGAGGCTGCAGTGAGCCGTGATCACACCACTGCACTTCAGCCTGGGCAACAGAGTGAGAAGTAAGATCCTTTCTCCAAAAAAAAAAAAGGCTGCAGAATAGAAGGACAAGTAAGATTCTGAAATGAATAAACTCATTATACAATAAACTTTATAGGACTGAGGCAGGAAAACAGGGTCTGGAGGCAGGGAACATAAGGCCAATTCACACACTGCAGCTATAACAGGAAATATCCTCTCCAAAGGGCATATGCTGTAAATGACTTTGTAACTTTACTTCATCCTCTTCATTTACATAGGACGTATCCCAGGTAGAGGATATTTAAACTCACAAAAACTCTGTAACAGGGCCCTTGAGCCCTTATGCTCAGGCCTGCTCCTACACTGTGGAGTATACTTTCATTTTCAATAAAACCCTTCATTCCTTCCTTGCTTTGTTTGTGCATTTTGTCTAATTCTTTGTTCAAGATGCCAAGAACCTGGATACTCTCCACCGTTAACAGAGGGGAAAAAATATTACCTGTCATTTTTCAGATGAAATAATGTCATTTCTGATTCACTTATATCTGAGAATAAAAATGTTGTTTCTAGGACTTCATGACTAAAACACCAAAAGCAATGGCAACAAAAGCCAAAATTGGCAATTGAAATCTAATTAAACTTAAGAGTTTTAGCACAGCAAAAGAAACAGTCATCAGAGTGAACCAGCAACCAACAGAATGGGAAAAAATTTTTGCAATCTACCCATCTGATACAGGGCTAATATGCAGAATATACAAAGAACTAAAGAAGATTTACAAAAAAAAAAAAAAAACGAACAAACCCACTCAAAAGTGGGCAAAAGATATTATAAATTCTTTGGGTATTGGAATTGCTGGGTCAAATAGAATTTGGTGGTGGGAGTGTAAATAAGTTCAACCATATGGAAGACAGTGTGGCAATTCCTCAAGGATCTAGAAATAGAAATTCCATTTGACCTAGCAATCCCAATACCCAAAGGATTATAAATTGTTCTATTATAAAGACACTTGCATACATATGTTCATTGCAGCACTGTTTACAATAGTAAAGTCCTGAAACCAACCCAAATGCCCATCAATGATAGACTAGAGAAAGAAGATGTGGCACATATACACTATGGAATACTACGCAGCCATAAAAAGGATGAGTTCATGTCCTTTACAGGGACATGGATGAATCTGGAAATCATCATTCTCAGCAAACTGACACAAGAACAGAAAACCAAACACAGCACATTCTCACTCATAAGCAGGTGTTGAACAATGAGAACACATGAACACAGGAAGGGAAGCATCACACACTGGGGTCTGTTCGGGGGTGCTGGGGAGGGACCGTTGGGGGTGGGGAGGTTGGGGAGAGATAACATGGGGAGAAATGCCAAATGTAGGTGACGGAGGGATGGAGACAGCAAACCATCAAGGCATGTGTGTAGCTATGCAACAATCCTGCAAGATCTGCACATGTACCCCAGAACTTAAAGTACAATTTTTTTTTAAGTTGTTTCTTTAGTTCTGTCTAGGACCTGCAAAAATTTGAAATTTTTCTTAAACATTTTGCCTAGAAATTGTGGTCTTAAAATATACTGAAACCACAAATACTGTATTTCTATTTGGAGGTCAAAACTGGCTTTATTTGAACAGGTATCACATATCGACATTAGAGAAAGTTATTTTAGAGCAGCAGGATTAAATTTTCAAAATGACAAAATAAGTGACCTGTGAAGTTTCTCTGAATTACCAAAAATTCCACTCAAAATAGATTAAGTAAAAGTTTTAAGAAAAGTTTTTTCTTTTTTTACTTAAAAAGAAAAAATTCTAGGAACTCAAAGGCAGAAAGTACAGTCAGATTTACATAGCTGAGTCCAAGAATTGAAAAGAGATTAGGAAATAGTCTCTCTCTTCCTCCAGCCCCAGCTGAATTTTCTCTGCTCCTCACAGAGGCCCAAACAGTGGGCCTCCCTACTCACAAATTTACCAACTCATCTGCATTTCTGGGTCCCAATTTTAAAACCCCATTAGAGAAAATCTAAACTGGTTCAACCCAGACAATGCTTTGGCTCTCCTTGGTTCTAATGTCCACTAGTCCACTAGCTGAGGTCAAGGACAGGTAGAAACTTATAATATCTCTGTGACTAGAGAAAATCATTCTTCTCTGAGAAAGGAAAATTCCCAGAGAAGTGAGCTGATTCCAGCAGCCAGCAATGCTATCCTCCAGGGATAAAATGTAGCTGAATGCTGAGGCTCATTCCTGAAATCTCAGCACTATGGAAGGATAACTTAAGGCGAGGAGTTCAAGACCAGTCCTTGGCAACATAGTGAGACCTTGTCTCTACCAAAAAAAAAAAAAAAAGAATTATTAACAACTTGGTCCCACATACGTTTCCACGTATATATACATACTTTGTTATTCACATGGGATCATGCACCACATGTAATGTAGCAACTTGCTTTTTTAAGAAAACTTTTACAGTGTGTCATATATATATTTCCAACAAGGCTTCAGTTTTATTCATCATTGGATACTTTTGGCATATCATTGGCACACGATTTTTATTTGTTAGAAATGAATAACGTAGGTATAAACTCACATTTGAAGACTTTTGTGGTTGATATAGTTCTAAAAGTTATTGGGAGCAATCTCTGGAGATGAATCAGTATTAATATAGCTTGTGTGTACAATAATTGAGACATCCCAAGGCTGAATCCATAGTGTTGAAATTAATACATGGCTTTAAAAAACAAAACAAATTAACTACCTATGTTTATATCATAAAATGAAACTCAAATGAAATATTTAAGTTGGAGTTACTGTTAACAGAGACATCCATTGTCCTCCAAAAGCATAGAGAGGTCCCAACCTTATTCAGCACTTTCCATTATAAATCGTCTCTGGCAAAATACACACAAAAATTTTCACTCACCAAACATTATTCTACCAGTCCCTGTAAATTTTAATTTTCTTTCTTCATCATCATACCTAACCACTCCACCCCACTGCACCCCAGTTGAGTTTACAAAGCTAGAAAGTGAGCTGAAGAAAAAGTACAGATTAGCAGCTAATATAAAGTGAGCATTCCAGAGAAGCTCGACTGGCCATATAAACGAAGGAATATATAAATGAATGAACACAGTCTTGACAGTTCTTCGGGAATTGTTGTAAATCCTCCCACCCCGGCACAAAATAAAGAAAAGAACATTTGGAAATAAAGATAATAAAATTTGTAGCCATGGGCTTTAACATTCAATTTCCATAATCCCTGCTAAATTAGAGACAGTTTTGAGGCTGTAGGGGTGGAAAAGGTGATACCTTTCCTCATCCATCATAATGGTAACAGCTGTCATTCCTACAACAAAAGACAGATTAACAGAAAAGCATAACAAATGTATTTAATCAAAGTGTTAGTGATACAGAAGCCTTCAGAAATGAAGATCAAAAGACCCAGGGAAAGCTGTCCATTTTTATGATTAGATTTGACGAAGAATGGCCAGCCACGTAGAAATATGATTAGACAAAAAGGGAATGGTCTAACAGTAACAGAATGAGGTGGGAAAACCAGCAAACCTGTCCATTCCGATTCTTCCTGACCTTTCCATGCAGCATTTCTTCAAACCAGGTATGAGGGTCTTATGGCCTACAATCAGACAAGGCAGGTCAGAGAACTTCTATATGGCAAACTCCTTCCTAAACAGGAAACCAGTGGAAGGTTAGAATAATATTTCTAGGTTTTATGGCTGTCTTTGGAGGAAAGAAGTTCTGGTTTTTAAGGTTTACCTTGGGGAAGAAGAATTCTAGATTTTATGACTTGCTTGGGGGAGAAAGTAAAGTGAGAGATAGGAGGGCAGGAGAAAATTGGAGAGACCTTGCTTCTGAAGCCTTCTAATCTCCTTTAATTTAAAGCACCAATCAGCATGCCAAAGCACCTTGGTTTGGGATATAGTTTTTTGAGCCCCAACATGGCCAAGATTTTTAACTATGAAAGTAGTGAAAGTGGATGAAAAAAAAACACCCTTTGCCGCTATTATTCTCATCCTCTAAAATTCTATTTCTACACCACGTAACCATGCAATTCCTCTTGCTTACCTCTTAATTAGTCTCCACTCAAAATATTTGGTATTGTTCTCATCCATTATTTGAGTGTTGACCCTAGCTGTGACACATAATGAACTGTTCCGGAAATGTTGCCCTAGTAGTAAGTGCTTACAGAGATTTGCTTGTTCTCTAGGCTGAGCAACCACTTAGCCCATTGCAATGACAAGGGATTTAAAGGCAAGTATGTACTGCTAGAAACAGGTGCCTGAGAATGTGGTTGTCTCACAATTTTAAGACGGCAAGAAATTCAAATTAACCCCATGAAATCGTCTAAAGGAAACTGCCAATCTGACAAGCAAAACAATGCACACTTTCTGTTTAACTCTGGGCTGCTTGATTTCTCTAAATTCTTGACACTTCGAGTTATTTTTCTTAACTGTTTTAAAGTCACGTAGGAGTAAATGATGGGATTTTAGTAATTCTAAAGGAAAAGCCACGGGAAAGAAAAATAGTAATACAAGACCAGGAGAAAACACTGCAGTTTATTAGAAATCAAACTTTTCAAGAAATTTATAATTGATTTTATAATACAATGAAGTGCAATATTTCAAAAAGAGGATATATTTTAAGTGATTTCATGTTGGTCTTGTTTATCCATGAAAACTCTTACAAGCTTCATAAATTTTAAAATAGGCATTTTAATTTCTGAATCCTACACTCCTGCCTAGCTTATTTGTAGGGGAACAGGGCATGTAGGCATTGTTTTATATCTCTTAAATTCTCCCCTGCACCCAATAGAGCAGTAGGTGATGATGAATTGTGAGGTGAGATATTTTTTAATGTTGCCAAAAACTTAGTGCTACTGGACTTCATTACAAACAATAGTCAGTCCACTAACATAAATCTTGCTTGTAGAATGAAATGCTGTTAAGTGAATGCCCCAAATACCACACTCCTCTTTTCCTTTATTCTTCTCACTCTTTTTCTAGTTATGTGTCATGATTTGAAGGATAGTGGGGGGATGCAGAGGGAGGAAGAAAGGAACATAGAAACAAAGACAAAGACAGGGAGCTCCTGCCATCCTAAAAAAAAAAAAAAAAATGCTTTGTTCCAACAATGAGAAATTTATTGCTGACTGACTTGCCTCTTACCATAGCATTGTTTTGACAAAAATGAGCAGAAGCATCTATGAATTATGAAGGACTAGCTCAGTAAACTTTGGAACTAAATTGAAGTATATCATAATTATATTCCTCACCATTAAATCTGCTCATCCTGCCAGAACGTGTTGTTGAAATTTTACACGAGGCCCAAGAGAATAAGGCACAGAATTCTAGCCCTCTAGGTTATGCCTAATGAAAAATGAAAGTAAGAAAATAGGGGTAAATCACTGCCACCTAACAGATTTGAGCATATTCAATTCTTGCTCACCTAATGTTTTTCACTTTTTTTTTTTCCTTTATTTTTTGTGGTAGGCATGAGACATTTGGCTTTCCAAAGAGCTGATTCTAGGATTTAGACAGTGAGAGAAAGAATTGTAGCTGTCACAGCAGGGGTTAAATGTGCAAATGCCTGCGGCAACTCACTTCTTTGACTCAGCTGTCAAAACATTTAAGCTGTGTCCCTGTAGTTCCTGTCTTCCTCTTCTACCCTCTCCTCAGCAGGGGCTGCCAGCACTGAATCTTTGTCAAAAGAGAAGATGTCAGATGGGCAAACCGTACCCCTGTAAAAGGATTTCCAACTTTCTTTGTGTTGATTGTCATGTTTATTTCTTTACGTCTTTTCTGCAGATTCCTCACCAATTTTTCCCAGCTTGATTTAGTGGAAATGCCCATATTTTAGGTCAGTTAACAACAAAAGACATTGCATTTGGTTATGAGTGTGCTTTGAAAAAAGCAAAAAAAATCTGGAGTCTTTCACTTTGAATAATAACAAAAGCAAGCAGAATGCAGAATCCCTTTGTAATTACTTCTACTGATAAGTAAAAATATAGAACAAACTAAAGAGACTTCATGAAACACGTGCAAATATGTTCCATGGAACAAAGGGTAATAGAAAGAGTGCTAAGCCACAAACATCACACTAATAGAAATAATAAATAATAAATATTCTTAAAATAGAATACATTACATAATAAATATTATTTTATACAAAAATTATTAAAACATTGGAAAATATTTATTGAACACCTGCTAAGAACCAGATTCTATACTTCTAATTATTGCATTCAGTCCTCACACATCAAGCATTCATTGCCTGCCTACCCTGCTAAGTCTTGGAATATCGGAATTAAAGTCTCTATCCTCTAACAGCTCAGTCTAGCAGGGAAAAAAGTCAAGTGAACAATCGTGAAATGAGATTAGATGGATGTGTGCACACTTACAACAGCATCTGAGAAAGGACATCCTTTCTGTGACTGAGGGCTTTATAAAAAAAAAAAAAAAAAGAGGGGGAGAGGAAGATCCAAGGATTAAAGAATGAGAGCTAGCCAGAAGACAAATGTTGGAATAGGAGCAAGAGAAGGAAGGATAGTTTTCCAGGCCAAGAGAGCAGCCTTCCAAAAGCAGATATTTATGGGAGAGTAATGCACTTTAGGGAAACCACAGTGGTTGTATTACTAAAGCTCAAGCTGGAAGATGAGGGGAGGAGGTAAGTAATGGATGCTTGGTATTCCGTGCTAAGGAGTGTGGGCTTTATCCTTGAAGCCAAGGGAATGTTACAGGATGTTTAAATGGAGTGGCTAAAGTATTATACGTTTAAACTAGAAATAACAATAATAATAGATATTCTTTATTGGGTGCTAAGGAGTTCCATTCACTTTATATAATTCATTCTTATTTAACTCCCATTAGTACATTACAAGCAAGTAGTATTATCCTTATTTTACAGATAACTGATGCTCAAAACTTTAAAGAACTTGTCCAAGTTCATCTAGCAGCTAAAAATGGAGTCAAGCCTTCATAATGTTCTCACTTTCTCATCCTGTCTCTCCTAGTAGTTATGGTTGTGTGGTTAACAGCAGGTGTTACGGAGGCCAACTGACTGGGCTTGAATTCCTTGATATGTTACTTGCTTTGTGACTCTGTGCAAGTTGGACATCATTTTATCACCTGGAAAATTGGGATAATAAAATCTACCCAGAGATAAATGAGGTCGTATACATTAAGTAGTAGCACAACACCCAGCACATAATTTAATGCTACCCATTATGATGCTAGACCAGACACTACGCTTGAGCACATTTTTGACATCTATCTAATCTTCATGTGAACCAGACAAAATGTGGGTATTATTACCTTTATTTTACAGATTAAAAAAAAAATCTGAAACTTAGAGAAATTAAGTTACTTGCAGAAAGACATATAACTAAGTGATAGAACTGCTCTAAACCCCACACTGTTTCTTATAACAGAATATAGTGCACTGGTCTCTTGTGTACTACAGAGAATAAATTCAAAGGCAGTAAGACAGAAAGCAGGGGGTAGTATGTTTAAGAGGCTTTTGTAGAAATCTAAGAGAGAGTAGTCAGGAGTCTGAATTAAATAAGTGGTTATGTGGAGTAAGATATGTCAGATAAGAGATATTGACGAGGTTGGATGAATAAGAATTGGTGGCAGATTAGACATTGGGAAGCAAGGAAGAGAGCGCAGGAAGACTTTCTGGTTTTTGGCTTGGGCCACTGGGCAAATATAGCCCTGAGATAAGGAACAGAATAGAAAAATTGGAATTAGAAATGTGTTGGATAACTTTTGTTGTCTAAGTGAACCAATAAATGATTATTTCGATTTGGGTTCATGGACTATGTTCAGCATCCAAAAGAGATATCTAGCAGCCTAGAAAAATACTGGTTTAGACCTTTGGAGAGAAGTCTGTGCTAGAGAAAAAGAGAATATTACATAGGTAGCTAAAATCATGCATATAAATGGCATTGCTAGAGAAATTAGAATGAAATAGATCAACGATGAAACTCTGGAATTAGGAAAGAACATTTTTCCATTGACCTTAAGTTAATATATAGAAGAATAGTGTTCTTGGCCTATTTTCCCACCACTTAACATCCCATAAAGTAGTTTAGAGAAGGAACTGAGCATATAATCCCTTCCTCTCTCTTATTTACTATCAGCTTCTCTGCAGGGCATTCACAGTTCTGCTCCCGAATGTCTCAAGCTGTGACCAAGGGGGAAGATTTAATTTGGATAAATATTTAAAAGTCCATCGTAAATGTCCTAATATTTGGTAGTCACATTTTCTAATTAATTTTATCAGTGATGAAGTTAGGTCTTTATCTCTGTGTCTTATTTCTCAATTTTAAATTTAGGAGGAGAATTTATGGACTCTTTAGACCATCATCTGGGAAACCTAACATGAAAACAATAGGAAGAAGAAAAGGATTCCACAAAATGTATAGTCAGAAATGTTAGAAGAAAATCAGGATGGAATACTTACACTAAAATCATAGGAGAAGTCAGGCATAGTGGCTCATGTTTGTAAACCCAGCACTTTGAAAGGCCAAAATGAGAGGAATGCTTGAGCCCAGGCAGTTGAGACCAGCCTGGGCAACATAGCAAGACTCCATCCCTATATCTAAAAAGAAAAGGAGGAAGAGTCAAACAAAAAGGTGGAATGGCCAACAGTGTCAAATACTGTGGAGATATTAGACACTGTAAAACCAAAAAATAGTACATAGGGCTGGGAATTGAGAACAGATCCAAGGAAATGATAAGAGTATAAACATCATACTGTGGAATATGGTAGATAAACTGCATTGATAGCTCCAAGTTTTTATGCCTCCTTGTGTCTGTGTCCTCTGGTAATGGCCCTCACCTTGCCATCACCGTCTGATTCTTAGTTTGATCATGTAATTTGCTTTGGCCATTGAAACATCAGGAAACCTGATGCAAGCAGAGGCTTGAAAAGTGCTTTCATGTTTTAGCTTTCCCTCTGGGACACTTCCCACAGCCATAGGAATATGCCCAAGCTAGCTGGCTAGAAGGATGTGAAAGACACCCTTGTGGAATCAACTTGAGCTGTCCCAGGCAAGGTCATCATAGACCAACCAGCATGGAGGCAACCCAAAAGCTGACTACGAGCACTTGAATGATCTCAGCCAAGATCAGCCAGCCCAACCACCCACTGCCTCATGAAGAATAATAAATGATTTTTACATCAAGCCACTAAATTTTCTGGTGGTTTATTATACAACAATAGCTAACTGATATAGAGAAATGTACATAAAGGCAAGTCATATGCAGCCACCTCAGCTCAGAAATTCAACCAGCACAATTATCTTGCTTTTATTTCTGAGTCTCTTTAATTGCTAGTATTCATAATATATGTCTCCAAACGAGACCTCCTCCCTGGACTCCTTTCTAGCCCTTCAAGTCAGCATTTCTCCCTATTTCAAATTCAGACTATGTACAATTCCTTGATTTTGTCAATCTAGACAACAGAGGACACTCATTCTTGACCCCCACCTCTGCCTGCACCTCACCTCCCAACTAGAAGATCATATCAGAAATATATACACACACACCCCAGCTCTTCAATAGAAATAATAGGGGAATAGAGAAGAATGAAGAAGATACAGTTTAGTGCTGTGAGTTTGAGGGCGCTAGAGAGATAGGCAGCACCAAATTTATCAGAATATGGGACAATTGGTATTTAGGGTCTTCTGACCTGATAGCTTTTATTTGCTATGTGTTAGGTAAATTCATTCAGAGAAGGAAGCAATGAACCAGATTGCTCAAGGAAAATGGGCCAGGTTTGAAATAGCTGTTGAGCAACAGAAATAGAAAAAGAATGGCTCAGAGACACAGAAACATCAGCAAGCAGGCAACTGATACTAGAGATGATGAATCTGCAGTGGAACTACAGTCATGCATTATCTAATGGGGATATGGTCTGAGAAATGCATCGTTAGGCAATTTCCTCCTGTGAACATCATAGAGTGTACTCACACAAACCTAGATGGCATAGCCTACTACACACCTAGGCTATATGGTGTAGCTCCTAGGCTACAAATCTATGTGCAGCATGTTACTATACTGAATACTGTAGGCAATACTGTACACGATGGTAAGTGTTTGTGTGTCTAAACATACAAAAGGTAAAGTAAAAATACGATATTATAATCTTATGGAACTACCATAGTATATGCATTCTATTATTGACCAAAACCTTATGGCTTCATGTGGCACATGACTGTAATTCACATAGAAGTGTGACATACAGCAACATTGTCCTAAGAGCAGATATAGATGATTGAAGTAATATCTCACTGGGGATGGGAAAAGCAAACAATGCCAAATCTTTGGCAAAAAATTTGATAGCATTGATGAAGATTATTCAACTGATAGTTCTTAAGGTGTTCTGTTTCCTTGTAAGGAACCATCGTTTCCCTATTACCTCCACCTCCCTTTCTCTTTATTCTTCTTCCCCTACTTACCCCTTAGCCTTCCATTAGATCCCAGCATGAAGATTATCTTACTGGAGATGCCTTCCCCAATCACATTAACTAGATCAGTTCCCTCCTGTTACACTTTCTTATACGTATATTCTTTGGAGCACAATTTTACTGTGATTTTACATGTTTAAAATTTTTAAAATATAATTTTTGAGTGACTCTTTGATTAATGTCATCAGACTCCCTCAGTTGACTCTAAGCTCTAGGAACACATCCTTTTTAAGTTTCAGTTTTTGTCCTCACCATTGTATCTCCTACGTCTAGCAAAGTGCATTATCCTTAATAGGTGTTCAATAAATAACATTTGGATAAGTAAATTAATGAATGATAAGATGAATTGTGAAATAATGAATATGCAAACAAGAAGGAAATAAGCCAAAAGGAATCAGGAGTCTCAATGAGTTTCAAAACAAGTTGCAAGAGCTTCATTGGAGAAAGAATGAGAAAGCTGGAAAGACAGTAGATGGTATGGACTGAATGGTGCTGTTGCAAAATTCATTTGTTGAACCCCTCAACTCCAGTAACTGTATTTGGATATACAGTCTGTAAAGAGGCAGTTACAGTTACATGATCCATAAGGGTAGCACCCTAATTCAATGGGACTATTGTCCTTATAAGCTGAGAAAAAGACAACAGAGTTCACTCATAGGGAAAAGGCCATGTGAGGGCATAGTGAAAGGCAGCCATTTGCAAGCCAGGAAAGAGGCATTACCAGAAACTAACGCCGCTGGCACCTTTCTCATGAACTTCCAGCCTCCTGAGAAGTGAAAAACAAATTCCGTTGGTTAAGCCCACCAACCCGTGGTATTCTGTCATGGCAACAAAGCCAGCTAATATGGTAGGCCACAGATTTGAGATTTGGGAAGATGATGTGGCAGAGGGGAAAACCCTAAAACTTAATAGACGCAGTAACAAATTAACATAACTGTATTTTATTAAGTAATCACATGGAAAGCTGGATGTGGTGGTACCCACCTGTAGCCCCAACTACTCAGGAGGCTGAGGCAGGCAGATCACTGGAGGCCAGAAGTTTGAACCATACTGGGCAATGATGGCACTTGTGAATTGCCACTGCACTCTAGCTGGGACAACACACAGGAAGACCCAATCTCTAAAACAAATACATACATACATACATACATACATACATAACCACACTGGGGAGTAGACAGGATCACATAGAAGAAAGAGAAAAAGAGAGGAATGCAAGTAACTTTTGATCATATTATTTTGACAATACACCCACAATCTAGGGCATAAAAGAACTGCAAACAAATCCTGAACTTTTTCTAATAAGTTTATTTTTCATTGAGATATGGGTATAGCACTTGTGAAACTTTTATGGGTATCACAATATTGAGAAAATGAATAATGTGATTATGTTCTTGGAAGCCAGGTTCTAACTAACTGTGGAAAAAGAAAGTAAAAATATGGAATAAGGATAAGCAAAGAAAAACTCTGCAACTACCATAATAAAGATTCATTCAGACAAGAATTATCTGTGGAGACAAAGCCCAGGGGGAAAAGTTAGATGAGGAGCAGGATATGTGCACAGTCCCGAAGTGTCTCCCCACAGATTGCTTAGTGGTTGAAAGAGGGAAATAGTAACTATATAGTGGAGAAACCAAACAACACTTTGATTAGGTGATTGAATTAACATTAACAGTGAGGGGCAGACAGGCACTATGTGCCCGGGACACAGTACTCTGAGAAGGACAAATCACTGATGTCTTATGCAGCGAGGAAGGCATGGTCTGAGCCTAATCATCAGGAAACATCAGACAAACCCAAAGTGATGAACATTCTGTCAAATAGCTGTCTTGTATTCTTTGAAAATATCAGTGTTATGAAAGATAAGGAAAAGCTCAGGAAATCTTCCAGATTTGGATATGGAAGACATGGGACAGTCAATTGCAATGCAGGATCCTGTGCTGGATTCTGTACTGGAAAGGGAAAATGCTGTAACAGACATTATTAGGGCAATTTACAACTTAGATTATGGACTATGGCATGGATAAAAGTATTGTTTCAATGTTAAATTTTATAAATTTGACAACTGTACTATGGTAAAGTAAGAGGATACCTTTTTTTCCTTAGGAAATACACAATAAAGAACTAAGAGGTAAGAGGGAATGATATTGCAAGCTTGTAAAATAGTTTATAAAATAAGAGAGACAGAGAGTGTGTGTGTGTGTGTGTGTGTGTGTGTGTGTGTGTGTAAAGAGAGAGGGAGTATAACAAAGCAAATGTGACAAAGTGTCAAAAATTGTTAGATCTGAATAGAGTATATGGGAGTTGCCATCTTTCAACCTTTCTATAAGTTTAAAATTATTTCAAAATAAAACAAAATCAAAAGAACAAAAAAGATGAGAGGTAAAGAGTTCTCAGTGGTATAAAGTTGAGGCCTTTATGTTAAGTTAGATTGCACAATAGTCTGAGAGACAGAGATTGTTGTCCTCATTTCACTGAGGAAAAATTGGGACTCAGAGGCCTCAAGGTCTGATGCTACCTAGAGGACAGCAGAGAGAGCAGAGGAGAAGAGAAGAAAGGAGGCCCAGATGGGGAGAGAATGAGGCAAGTTTTTCCCTTGACTCCACTTGCCGTCTTAATTCAGTCCCTTGACAGATGAGCTCACTGAAGGAAAAGCAGCTCCCTCGAACTATTCCCCCCACCTCCTCCAATATCCGAATGATGCTTTGCTCAGATCATTAATCATTTCATTAAGGCTCTAGCAAGCACAATTCGGTAATATGGGCCACAGGCATTATCCTTTTATTCCCTCGACACAGCTGATGAGAAAGAACCTATTGTAAGATGTCCCCAGTTGTTCTCAACAACAAGGAAAATGATACCGTTTCATCAGTGTATTGTTTTAGCTTCAATAAACATTGTTCCTGGTTTCCTCAAGCCACTTGTGCAAAATTTTACGAGTTGGATAATACCCCCTTACCCAATTTTCCCATCCAGATATCAGGAGCGTAATATCAGATCTAGATGACTGGATTGAGTTGAAATAATAGTTAAGGCTGTCTTGGGGAACGTTTTAAAATTCTCTTGCAGTATGTATCTTCTAATCACCCACACACCCACATCTATCCAATGATTTTTGGTGCTAACTTTGGTCTCTGAATCTGCCTGTGGTTACCTCCACAGGTCTTTACACTACACAATGGCATGTAGACCATGTTAGGACAACCTGGGAAAGGCTGTGAAGTGGACAACGATGATTGATACTGCCCACCCTTCCCCCTTTCTGCACCTCTCTCTTCCATCATCTTCAAACTGCAGTCCTCACCTCGGCTTAGAATCCTACAGTATGTGGCAAAATAACCTCAGATTCTTTCCCTCCATGTGGCGGTGTAGCTCCTCCCATCAGGAGATACTCTGAATCTGGGTTTGGCCACAGGACCTGCCAAATGTGACATTAGCAAAGATGAAGCAGAGGCTTGAAAACTGCTTGAGCATTCGGGCTTGCTCTCTTGCAGCACCTAGAAACCTGAAACCAACACCTTTCAGACCAGTGTTATGCAGAGGCCACTGGAGGAGAAGAAAGATACCCAGCCAACAGCCATCTGACTTCTGAGGGAAGCCACACAAAACCAGCCAACCCCTAGCTGACCCAATAATTTATTCAGAAGTGGTAAATGACTACAGACTTGTGAGAAAACCCAGCTAAGCCAGACAACCACCAGGCTGATCCCATACCTTAATTGTGAGCTAAATAATGACTGTCATTTTAAGCCAGTAAGTCTTGGGATAATTATGTATGCAGTAATAGATAACTAATTATACACTCAAGTACCTCAAAGTAGACGCTGCTCTCCTCCTGCCTCCTGGTTATCCATCTTCAACCCAATGTCACCCACTATCCACCCAAAGGTTGATCTTTTCTCCACCATCAAAACTCATTTGTTTTATGTGTTTTGGGACCTCAAAATCCTTGGCTAAGCAGATAAGCTAATATGAATTAGTGATGCAATTGAAGTATAATAAATAAGACAGCACACACAGTCTCCAAAAAAGGCCCCAAAATAAGCCTCCTCACTTCCTTATCCTTTCTCTTGTGCAGGATTCTAACTGATACCAAAAAGGAAATAAAAGATTTCTCCTAAAGCAGTATTTTGAGAATTCATGGATTTGTCCCTTTTTTCTCCTCTTAGGAAAAAAAGTGCCCATCATTCTATCCCCTGGAGACAGTCTGCTCAAATGTACCCAGGCTGAGAAGTCACTACTCCAACTCCTGAGCTCCACTCCTCTAGTCAAATCTGAATGGTTTCTCAACAAGTTGATCAATCTTTCTCCACCAAAATCAAAACATCCTGAGCGTCTTCTAACTCATTCTCTGAGCACTTAAGCTCTTCAAAGGGCCCTTTTTCTGTTCTACTCGCAGTAGTCAATCTCCCCATCTCCAGCACCATGGTCTAACCGAGCCCTCCAAATAACAAGCCAAGTATGGTTCACATACTCCCAATACATTAGCAAAACACAAAACATTCATTTTGCCCATAAGACTTTCCTCCTGGCTAGTCTACCATTGTTTTTTCCTAGTTAAATTTATACAATAAATAGCATATCTGCCCATTCTTAAATGTATCCACTCATTCAGGAAACATTAATTGAGTGTTTATGCCACTAAGAAACTCCTTTCTCCTATTATGATTCCAAGAGTAAGAACTACTGCAGGCCGGGCGCGGTGGCTCAAGCCTATAATCCCAGCACTGTGGGAGGCCGAGGCGGGTGGATCACGAGGTCAAGAGATCGAGACCATCCTGGTCAACATGGTGAAACCCCGTCTCTACTAAAAATACAAAAAATTAGCTGGGCATGGTGGTGCGTGCCTGTAATCCCAGCTACTCGGGAGGCTGAGGCAGGAGAATTGCCTGAACCCAGGAGGTGGAGGTTGCGGTGAGCCGAGATCGCGCCATTGCACTCCAGCCTGGGTAACATGAGTGAAACTCCATCTCAAAAAAAAAAAAAAACACAACTACTGCAACAGTAATATCTTTGGTCTCCCTCCCCACATTCCTTCATTCCTCCCAAGGGAAAGAAATGAAGTCTATTACTGTAGACTTGAGGAGAAAGAACTGAGCAAGCTTGACAGAGGCTCCTCTGGGCCTCACTTCTTCATAACTGTTGGTCCAGGGAGAGCATCCTGATTGACATTGTACTATGTGGTAAGTGTACGGGCCAAGTTCTAGCCCTGTAAGGAGAATCCTACTACTTCGAAAAGTAGATTCAATTAATGTGAGATTAGATAGCCCATCCATGCAATATACTCTAATTTGACTTTTATAAAACTTAAAGAAACAAAAACAAAAACTCCCTTCTACTTTGATCTTCAGAGTCACCTACAAAAAGTAGGGACTAAAGTCCAGCCCAGCTTCTGCACACCAAGCCAGTTCCCTGGTACCTTTCTTCTAACTCACCCACGCAGAGACAGTTATTTACAATCATCTTCCAGGAGTGGGTGTTTTCTTCTAATTCATATGTTCAAAGGAAGAAAAAGGAGGTGGCTTTTCTAATCTGAACAAAGGTAACTTATGTGCTAACAGCACCCTGTTGATTTCCAACTATCTGATTCCTGTGTCTATCTCTCAGTCAGTTACAACTTAAGAAGAAAAGCAAGGTTGATTTATTTCGCTCCTAAACCTCACATACTACTATATACCAGATACTGTATTAGGTATTGGGGGGAAAAAAGATGAGTAAGACAGAGTTGCTGGCTTTAAAAATGTGCCATCTAGCTAAATTCCCTCAGTCCTCAAAACCAGCTAGTTAGCTTGTTTATTTTTGTATAAAGATGTAAACTACTGCCTGCAAAGCTCTGGATTCCTGGCTATCCCAGGCATGGGTTGAATTGTGTGGATCAGGGGCTGGAGCAAGTATGGCAGTCAGAGTAGCAGTGCTGTGATGGATGAAAGCATCCCACAGATGCAGGCAAAGGATACAAGTTCCTCAAACGTAGGTGCAACAAAATTGACTTTGCACACAGATAGCTCCACAGAGCAGGAATGACAGTAGCACTCTCCCAGAGTGAGGGGCAAGTGCACCTGTCCAACAAGGGCATCACATGATTGATGGTTCTGGAGTGCCTGCCCAGGATTAGATCCTGCCATGTCCCTCAGGTAGCAGCTCCCTTTGCCATTGCAGTAGAGCTTTGTTATACCCTCATGACTCCAACCCCAGTTCTGAAGACTGTGACTATGAACCTAATGCCCACCAGAGTTTAAAACTCCAGACACTCCTCTTTAGTACAAGGCTGGGTGAATTAAAATCTCTGGTTTTACAGGATATTATCTCCCAGCAGCTCTGGCTTCAGCACTTTGATATAGGGATTATTTTCCCCTTAGGCCTTATCACCTGATAAGAAGGACTCTAAATTGAAGCATGTAGGCCCCTTTAGGATATCAGTTAATAATCCATTTTTATTTCTCAGTAGGAAAATGTGTCACTTTAATGCTTCAACTTTAAAACAAGTATTTGTTGGTTGCTGTTTATGCTGATTTCTTATTATTTTATTCTATAGTTTGTTAAGCATATATAAGTATTTTTATATTTCCTAACAGCAAAAGAAAACTGGGTTTTGTGTGTGTTTCTCTCTTTCTCTCTCTCAGTGTGTTTGTGTGTGTGTGTGTGTGTGTGTGTGTGTGTGTGTGTGTTTTGGTTTTTTTAGCTTACATATAGGCTAGAGACTGTGACTAGGTATGAATTTACTCTCCAGTTTCTAACTCAGGTCTCTTCCTTTCCAGCAAGTATTTTTAAAAAAGAAAAAACTAATGTAGTCCCAATGAATAGGTTACTTCATCAATTTTTTGGCAGACAGTGGTTTGTTAATAACTAGCACCTTTGCTTTTTCTTAATGGCAGTAGAAAAGTTTGATTTAGACATTCAGATATGAAATGACTAAATTGGTTCTCAAAACTGCAGTATGTGAGTTTTTTTCTAAGGGTAAGAGAAGTAAGAATACTGTCTTCAGATTCAAGGTACAATTGCTAAAATAGCAGTTGCCCAGAAGGTAGGTCTTGAGAAGGAATGATAAGAGTTAGGATCCTGTAACACAGCAGATAGTTCAGTATAGGAAAAGCAAAGTTTTAGGAGGCATTTAACTCAAGAGCTGTGGACAATTCTTTCCATTCTCCTTTTTCATTCCCTAAGCAGCATCTGATTCTTGGGCATCCCGTATGAATAGAATACACATTCCCTATTCTTCTTGCCAAATAAAAATATTCCTCTATCCTTGTTAGTTCTGCAGCAAAATGGCTTCAGTGTCTGGGCTTTGGAGCTAGGCTCCATGAGTTCAAATTCTTGCACCACCACACGTGAGCTATAAGACCTTGGCAAGTCACTTGATTTCAGTAGGCCTTAGTTTTTGTATGTGAAAGTATTTTTTGCTTACTTCCTAGGGTAGAGATTAAATGAGATAATTCATGTAAAATACTTGACAAAGTACAGGGAGCATAGCAGGTGCTCAATAATGGTATATGTTCTCTTGATCTAAAGCTACCATGGTGGATGAAATTTTCCAAGGTGGCCTTGATTTTTTAAAAATTTGGACCCACTATAGGACTGTATGTTTTGCTTTGGGGTTGGGAAATATGCTGACAATGCCTATTACTTCTGGAAATGAAGGCACCCAAAAACTGTAATTTAAAAATGAATGTTATGTATGATGGGTGTTAATGCAAACTAAATATGGCCTGAGAAGGACTCCGTACTTCTATATTTGAGTCCTTGTGGATGAACTGAAACCTAGCTTACTAGTCAGACAAAACTGAAAAGCTAGCTTAGAAGTACGCATCTGTAACAGTAGCTGAGTGTTAGCCAATCCCAGCGGCCATACTTCACATAGACTGCTGAATGTTCAAACTGCGTTCAAATAAGGGAAATGCCGAGTTGCAACCAATCACTGTTTCAGTACCTCAATTCCCATTCCTGTATGTCACTGTCTTTTGTCTATAAATTTGTTCCGACCACAAGGCACTCCTGGAGTCTCTGTGAATCTGCAGTGATTCTGAGGGCTGCCTGATTTGCGAATTGTTCATTGCTCACTTAAACTCCTTTAAATTTAATTCGGCTGAAGTTTTTCTTTTATCAGGGGTGTCGTAGTAAGTTATTATTTGTTCAATTGATCTTAACTCCTTATGCTAGCCTAATTTATCTGTACACAAAAAAAGAAATTTTAAAAGGTCTCTCATATATTTTAGGCAGTTACTCAAGATCCTCTTCTCTATTGTGTTTACCTTTCTCCATTTGTTTTTAGATTTAATTTGGGCTGTCTTTACTTTGTCCTGGATTCTAGAATCTACTCCACTTTGAAATTGGCATCCGGCTGCTTCAGATGTGATAATTTTCAGGACAGCCTTTCTGTCATTTTGCGCCTTAGCACATTTAGCTCACTCTCCGCCTTCACTCCTGCCTGGAAGGAAGCCGTATGGTTTGGAAACCCCCTTTCCTCATGCTTTTCTCTTTAGTTCTAGGAATCTCCCTGTGAATGATTGCTGTGGTTGATGAAGACAGTGATCATTTAATCAGTTTCCCTGCTTGGCTAGAGGTTTTTTAATTAATTTTTTTAAAAAAAAGAACACATATATGTGTTTGCAGTCCCTTCTACCTTTCTTTTTCTAATACCCAAGAGAAGTAAGGTAAAGTCTTAAGCCTGCCCTTCCTAAGAGACAGCCCAGCCATCTCCACCTTACATGATTTCCACTGGGAATATTAAAGGCAGTGTAATATCCAGGAAGGAGAGAAGTTTCAGAGCAGGGAGGTTTTCCCTACGCTCCTATATCTTCAGCTTCTATGTAAGAGGATCATAGACCTTAAAAGTTTAGGCAGAGATATCATCTGTCAGTAGATGGAACTTATTATTTCTCTTTCCAAGTTCTCTGGCTTCTTTCTCCATGTGGCTTGGTAATGGACATGCAGCCTATACCAGCTATTCACTAAGTTTAAAATCCTTATTTCATGTGGCACATATACACCATGGAATATTATGCAGTCATAAAAAACGATGAGTTCATGTCCATTGTAGGGACATGGATGAACCTGGAAACCATCATTCTCAGCAAACTGACACAAGAGCAGAAAACCAAACACCGCATGTTCTCACTCACAGGCAGGTGATGAACAATGAGAACACATGGACACAGGGAGGGGAGCACTACACACTGGGGTCTGTTGAAGGGAAATAGCAGAGGGACAGCGGGGGGTGGGGAGTTGGGGAGAGAGAGCATGGGGAGAAATGCCAGACATAGGTGATGGGGAGGAAGGCAGCAAATCACCCTGTCACGTGTGTACCTGTGCAAAAATCTTGCATGTTCTTCACATGTACCCCAAAACCTAAAATGCAATAAAATAAAAAATTAAAAAATAAATAATATAAAATCCTTATTTCAGATCAACAACAGGATGCAGTGAGGTCCAATCTTCTGTTTTTGTGAGTAGGGAGAAGGAATATTACACCAGAAGGGGACAGTGGAAGTCTGGCAGGACAGTAGCTCTCTGGGTCCACAAGGACAGTATGTTCAGAGCCAGAATCCAGGGATACACTAGGTAGAGAATGCAGTACTCAGCCTCCTTGGAACAGGTACGGAACTGGCCTTCCACATGGGCTGAGATCAAGCAGAGGGCCATGGTCAGATGAATGGGGGAGAAAAAGAGCTGGAGGGGATATTTGTAGGAGAAGACTTAAAACCTGGAGCTGAGGGAGTCTGAATGCTGGGGTCTATTAATGGCTTGTTCTTTGTCACCACTACTCTAATTTCAAAATGCTTGGCATATTTTATGCATCAATAACTAAATATTTGTTTACTTTTCCTTAAGTTGATCTTGATTCAATCTCAAGGAGTTGGATAACTTGAGCTTATTTCATGGTGCTTCCCTAAGAAACCTTGGCCTTTGGGTTTATATTAGAATTAAGGTTCAGAAAAAACTAACACAATTCCTTAGCGGTCCAACAAATCACTTTAGACGGAGCCAGACTTCTGAGGGCTACTCCAAGTTTAGGGTATACCTCCAATATGAGACCTAAAGTCAGCCTGGCTTGAGGATGTAGTCCATCAAACAATAATGCTTAATGATATCATAAGATAGGAAGTATTTATTTACATAGCTGTTATTAAAGGTACTATAAAAATTTATTGGTATTTTTAAATGTTTTATTATGGAGAATTTTAAACATACTCAAAAGTAGATAAAATGATATCATGAATTCCCTGATAACCATCCAGTACCAAGCCCATGGCCAATCTGTCCCATCCACAGCTCCATCTATCCCTTCCCCTGAGACTATTTTGAAGGAAATCCCAGATACCACATAGTTTCACTTATACGTATTTCAGGATGAATCACTGAAATGCAATAGCTTGTCTTTATAATGAAACCAACATAACTAATATACCATTATCACATCTAAAAATAATTTCTTAATAATATCCAACATGTAGTGTCAGTGTTTTGTTTTATTAATCTTACAAATATGGGTTTTTTCGTGGTGTTTATTTAATCAGGACCCAAACAAGGATGAGATATAGTAAATTATTGTTGTATTTTAAATGTCTTTTAATTTTCATGTCCCATTTTTCTCTCCCTTTTTTCCCCTCTTGAAATGTATTTGTCAAAAAAAAAAAAAAAGTGCTTTTATGTCCTATGGACTTTCTCATTCTGAATTTGACTGACTGATTACAGCAGCTCATTGGTATTTTAGCATGTTTGTTCATCCTCTGTGTTTTCTGAAAATTGCCAGTTAGATCTAAAGGCTTTATTAGATCCAGGCTGAATTTTTTTGCATGTATTAATTTTTACCAAAAGAACTGTAAGAATAATCTCGTTTTACCAAAAACTTATTAACATATTTTTTTCTATAATCCATGCCAGAACTTATTAACATATTTTTTTCTAAAATTCATCAAAAAGTTGAAATTTATAACTAAACCAAGGGTTTCATTTTTATGGAAAAGAATACACATATACACCCCATTAATCAAAAATAAACACAAAAGCTTAAAAAAGCCCAAACACTATACAGACAACAACTTCAAACTAACCCATGGATCTAAATAATGCAAAACCTGAGATTAGCTACATGCTTTCCAGCCATTAAAATTGAGATGTAGATGTTGACAACTATTTTTGATTCAGAGATGAGCTGTATGCCCATGTTTTGGTTCGGTTTGCCTCAGCTACCACTAGAGGGAGGCCAATATGCATTTGAAAAACCCGAGCCTTAAAAACAGGCCTTGAACCTGGAAGATTTTCATTTTTAAGTTCTTTTTTAAATATCAAACGTAGTTCTTATTCAATATTAGATATTATTAATTTTGTGTTTTGCTAGTAAACTTCATACTAAATTAATATAATGTGAAGAAAAAATATAGCCCTTGTGTGGCCTATACAAAGTACATGATACAAAATGGACCCCTGAAGTCTTCCTTTACCCCAGATCTTGTCACGGCATTGGAAGGTACAAAAACACAAGTGGAAATTATGTCATGGTAACTAGATTAAGTTTTCTTAGAGATTCTAAGTGCTTTTTAAGAATGCAATACCCCTATTCGCTTACAAATTATAATTTTAAAACAATAAACTATAAAATAAGCACCAAGAAAACTAACAAATGTCTATTTTCCAATGATAATTTGTTCTGGGGAGCTGGAGAAATAGTTAATTCCCTCTTCCGCCAAAAAAAAAAAAAAAAAAAAAAAAAAAAAAAAAAAAAAAAAAANAAAAAAAAAAAAAAAAAAAAAAAAAAATTAGTCAATACTCCTTTGCCGGAAGGCTAAGCACACGCTTAGTCAGCCTTAAAGATAAACCAGATAATCTGGCTCTGCCTCCCATCCTGCAAATAATTAGCTAAAATGTCAGCACTAACTAATCTCTCCTTTTGCCACAAAACACTCACTTTCTTATAATGCTTATGCTTTACATTAACCTAGCTCTTTAAGATTTATAACTCATTTTCACATGCTATTTCATTTTATCCTCAAAACCTTATTTTTATGGGAGAATATTGTTCCCACTTTACAAGAAACCAACACTCCAGGCAGTAAAATTTTGTTTGCAAAGTTTAGTTATATTTCACATAAACAGGAATCAAATTCAGAGCTTCTGACTTCTAAAACTCAGGTACCTTACGGATCTATTGACAATGCTATTGTCAGGAATTTCACTTCCCCTGTGAACAATCCTATTTCTCATTGCCAATGCCTGGGAGATTCTAAAAGCATCAAAGTCACACTTATGCTTTCCATTTCAGTAGACTTGGCAAGGAACGATGGAGGCATGCACTGAATGGCCAGTCTCAGTGCCAAATGGAAAACCTATCCTCAGGCTCCTTGGCTATGCCAGGATGGAAGACTCAGAACACACACTAGACTGCAACTGCTGAGGCCATGGGAAGCAGGACCAATGGAGTGCATCCCTATATGGCATATAGAAGGTGCGGAGGTTGGAGTTTTTCATGGCAATAATAAATATGCCTATGATCGCTAATCAAAGACATCTTTCCCAGCTCGTGGGGGAAGTGGGAAGTCTAAGTTATAAAACCCAGAAGAAATAAAATTCTAGTCCAGGGCTAAGTGGTGTGCTGGTGATTTTTTAACAACCAGCTCTTCTGGAAAGGAGAAAAGAAGGCCCTGGTTTGTAGTTTGCCACCACAGTGGTCAATTTCAAATGTACCAAGCATCATATCATCAAATGTGAAGTTGAGAAGAGATGCTAACAATCAGCACTTGCACTCCACTCCTCAGTCCCTATGCCTAGAGCACCCCACTCTGGCTGTGCAAATATTAGGAGCAGGGATGATTAGAAAAAACCTCCATTCCATATCCTTGTGGAATCTATGGATGGATTTTCCATGAGCACTGCTGGCAGATTGGACCATCCCTTACTTCTCTTCAGGGGTAAAGAATTGACTTATCTAATTGGTGTGTTAGGCAGAAGCAACTGAGTATGCTGAGCTAAGCTCCTTTCCCCCATTTCTCTCAGGGATCTGTCTGCCTGCAGACAATGTGCTTTCTGTTTTGGCTGCTGTCATGAGATAGAAGTCAGTGGCCTTATGCCACAGTTTTCAGGACAGTACTGGCATTTCATCCTATCAGTGCCCCCTTTGACTCTCAAAAGTGTCTTGATTTGCACAACAAATTTTGTGTCACTTTATATAAAAGGGACTAACCCTGCAGAGCAAGGCCTGGCAGGCAACCAGAAAAATGGCTATTTCTGGTGCAGTCCTAGGAAACCTACTGCTACCACGCAACTGAGCCACATTCTTCAGTATCAATTTTATTAATAATAAACCTGACATTTTGATCTTCATTGGTTTGATTCTTTTATCGAACTCTAATCACATGCCAAACACAAGGAGTAACAACAGAGGCATCATTTTGGAGACTCTTAAAACTTCCTCAAACTGAGTGCCCTGAAAAGTGACTGGTTGTGGCTTTTGGATAAGAAGAAAGTGGAAGTCCACAAACAGAAACAAAGGAGACTAGGTTCATTAAGGCTGATCCACAAGCTCCCAAATCTACATTAAGGAAACAAAATATTAAAAAATTTTAGTGAGTGTTGACTCATTAACAACCCTGCTATAATATGAATTTATAATTAAATTGGGGTGGCTTTATAAACTGTAGGCCACCACCACAAATATGTAGGCTACACTCCACAATTTGTTGTTGCCTAAGCATATTTAAGCTAGCTACCACTAGAGGGACCCTCTGATCACCAAACATCATTTTTAGCTAACCTTAACAACCCTTTTCCCCTGTGAATAAGCCCCAAACTTTCTACAGAGCCTTATCTGTTTATCTGTATAGATGAAGTTGTGGAACACCAAAGTGGCACTCAAAGAAAGCAAAATAACAAAGTTCTTAATATTGATGAGCACTAAAACATGCATTTTTTTTCATACTGTGTCTCCAAATTAATCTCTCAAAGTTCACCTGACCATGGGTTTAATTCAAATGTGGAATGGACCATTTGCTTTTTTAAAGGTTACATCCAATTAAAAAGAATCACAAGTTAATATTCACATCCTTTTGTGATTACAATTGTGTTAAATAAAATGCTTCTTTCAAGCAAGCAAACCATTACCATACTTTCAAACTCCTCCCAACATCCGTGTCTGGGGAGCAAGGAGTAGGCAAACCTCAGGATAACATGCACAGAGATACACACTCATATAGAGCACAGTACAAAAGTTGTACAAAAGGAAAAGTAGCTTTATACTCCAGATTATCGCAATCTAACAGTTCAGAGATTTACACTGCCCCGGACCTTCCTCACTTTAACTACCAGCAGCTAAGTTATAAGCACACCAGGAAGCTTGACTTCAGTGCATGACCAAAAACAGGGTGGAGAGGAACATAGCAAGAGCATTTCCAGACAATTCTGCTGATGCACTTGTTGGTTCGGTTATTTTCTTGCCAGGGCCACACATACACACCCATAGGCAGTGCCTCCAGGTCATGAAACACAGTGGAAATGTGTATATCGTTCAGTCAATATGAGTAAGATAAAAAGCCAAACCATATAATTCACTATCCAAAGAGGATTTGCTTTTTGCTTTAATCATTGATTTTGCTTGCTTGCTATAGTTAAGACAACTAGCTACCTACCAAACATCTATTCTCTTCTTTTTCCTTAATGATAAAACTTTAAGAACTTTAATTTCATTCCAACTAGTGATGTATCCAGCTAAATGACTGCATTTGCTAATGTCTCCTGCAGATAGATACAGTTGGTAAACAGTGAGTCGGCCTTTAGAGAAAGTTCCTTAAGACAGACAGCTGAAGTATGTGTTTTTGTCCTTTCTGCTTCCTCCCTGATTAGAAGACATATGTCGGTGGCTCACGCCTGTAATCCCAGCACTTTGGGAGGCCGAGGCAAGTGGATCATGAGATCAGGAGCTCACAACTAGCCTGGCCAAGATGGTGAAACCCCATCTCTACTAAAACTACAAAAATTAGCTGGGCATGGTGGTGGGCACCTGTAATGCCAGCTACTCTGGAGGCTGAGGCAGAATCACTGGAACCCAGGCAGCACAGGTTACAGTGAGCCGAGATTCTGCCACTGCACTCCAGCCTGGGTAATGAGTGAGACTCCATCC